>NC_056559.1:6891290-6898727 GCF_013358625.1 Macadamia integrifolia
TTTTTTTTTATGATTAGTGTTGCCATACTGCCATTTGATAGCTACCTTTCTATTAAGACCTTGTGATTCTGAGCTGTTTTGAGGGAGTTATAACCAATTTATTTGCTGGGTGTTAGGTAGTGGTGGAATTTGTTTTTTGTTTTTGTTTTTTTGTTTTTTTTTTTTAAAGTTTGGATTAATAATTCTAGTTTAATTTCGATTTTATTTTTCTTTAATAATTTTAGAACCGCTTATATGAGTTGGTTTATCTGTAATTGTGGTCAAAATAGTAAATTTGAGCATTATGAAGTTAAATGTGTAGGTATTTTTTTGTTTCCTGTAGTAAGTAGAAGTTTTAATGTAAATAGGAATTAATTAGTGGTAAGTTAGGAGGGCCTGCATAATAACACTTCTGTTTCTGAAAACAAAAAAAGAATAGAAAACCATTTGTTACCGCTGCTTTTTTTTTTTTATTATTATTATTATTATTATTAAAGGAATCAACCAGTTGCTGAGAAACATAAACGTTGAAAATTGTGAAGCAAAAATTTGGAATTTATCTGTTTCAGAAACAAAAGGGAGAAATTGAGCCCAACACTATCGACCCTTCTCCGTGAACGTTTTGCATATTTGGTTTTTATGGTATTCAATGACATTTTAGAAAATTTATAGAAGTTCCAGAGAAATAACGTTTTTTGTCCATAAATTTGGCCAAGAAGGAGAAATACCAAAAATGATTTCTGGAATAGTAACAAACATGGTTCATGCAAGCCCTTACTAATCAATGTTTGTAGCTCATACAGAGCAAGGGGGAACAGCCAAAGAGGCTGATGAATTTTCACCCTTGTTAGACAACAAAAAGAGAACTCTACTAATTAGATTGATTGGCTGGTTGAAATTGCTTTGGCAAAATTTGAGTGGAGTTGCTGCTCTTCTGGTCGTGGCCATTGAGTTTCTAGTGCTAGTTTTTGCATGCTTTAGACCCTTGGTGAGTTGTGGCTCATCTGCTTGTCTTCTCTCTTCTTTGTTGTCTTTTTCTTTCCGTTAGTAATTGTGGGAGGCTTCTTTTTCTGGTACATTAGTAATTCTATCGTTAAGGTACTCATGGCGTTGAATTCATTTGGACTTGCTTTAGTTGCTTATGCAGTGAAGGGTCAGGTTCTTTTGTTGTGCACAAATAAATAGGCAATGTTAGCTTAATTCCTTTATCGTTCCTGTTAACTGCTGTAAGTAGGTACAATATTTTTCTCTTCTTCCCAATGTTTGGAGATCTGTTTTACTGTCCTAATTGTTTTGGATTGTTTGTAGGTTTTCTAGGAGGCTGGGAGCAGCCTACACAGGAATATGGAAAGCCTTTCTGAGCCTCGTGTTCATCAAATGTCCTTTTCCTTGGCCTGTATCCAGACCTTTCTTGTATCTCTCTTGATGAATGTAATATTTGAAGTTTTGGTTCTAGATGCTGGTATTGCTCGAGTTACTATCGTATCATCTAGGTGCTACTCTCTACCAAAGTCATGTACAAGTATCTGATTCTTAAGAAATAGAAGTTGCTGTTATAAATTCGATTCCTTTAATTGACGTCTCTGAAAGTTGTGGGTGATGAAAAAATTGATCAATTACAAAAGTCCTCTGTATCCAATGCTGGGGATCTGTCAAGGTGCTATAGTGCACACACATAAAGCAAACAGAAATAAAGAAACTTTAAGGCAATATGAACTCATTAGTGGAGAAACTTAATCGCATGGTTACATATCAAATCTTAACTAGCAGTGTTTTTGCCTTTTTGGTGAACTAGCAGTGTTTTGAATGGGAGCCATATATGCGTTGAGGCACGCCCTGAGGCATTTATGTCATTTTAATGTCATTCTAAGCTTTCGCGTCTTTGTTTGATGCCGCAAAAAGGCATGTGTTTTCATTGTCGGCTGCACTCTTCTCCTGATGCCTTCGACTGCAAGCCGCCAGGTAGGGAGGGGCTCAGAGAAAGAGCCAACTCGTTCATGCTTCGTCATGCCTACGCCAATAGGGAAGTGCTAACTGAATTCTTGAATTTATTAAAAGAGAGATGGGGAAAAAAAATTATTAGAGTGGAGAGATGAGAGAAGGAAGAGGCATAATCCACCAAGTCCGGAAAATCTCAGTTAAATGGGGTTTGGAATATGGATTCCTGCCCTCCAATAGACTATATCCAAGGTCATACTTAGGACGAGATCAAGACTATGTATGCCATAAGTTCGTACATTTCAAACTCAGATATAATAGAAATTTGTTCATTCTCATCCTCTCTAGGTGCTTTTTGTATTTTAAAGAAAGGAGATATGCCATAGTTCATGTCATTGAACATTTACTTGGAAACTTAAGGGATTTTTGAAGTGGGCAATGGAAGAACAGAGAGGAGAGGAGAGTTTTCAACTTTTCATACTTGGTTGATCGCCTTTAGGCTAAAGGGCATCTCTAGAATGAAACCTTTAGGTTAAAAGGCATCTCATGAAATCAATTTTAGGGTAAAGAGACAAAGCCTGATCCTTTTCCTTCACAGGTGGCTAAGCAGAGATGAAGCATGGATAAGTTCACCAAGGTTTCCTTTAAATGTTCCTTTAATGGAATGCTCTGCCAAGGGAAAACTTCTTCTCAGTTAGGGGTATGCACTAATAGGTTTAGCAGCAGGAAAAAAAAAACTCACATAAAGGGATTGTCTGTTTTAGGCGATATTTTACCAAGGGATTGTTTGAATGATACTGATCCATTGATGTATTTAGAAGATATAATCTTTTTTTGATCATCACTTGTCTAATTCCTAGAAAATCTTTAAGTTAGATGTACAAATCTTATTTTTGTAATCAATGGGAACCGTTGTTTTACATATTTTTCGAGTACACGTGTTAACAAGATTTTATCTTCATTGAAAGAAAAAGTGTTATTCTAAGAAAGTAAAAGAATAGGGTGCAAATTATTTGACACTTTAGAGGGTGTCAATAAGAAATCTTTAAGATAAGTACAAGAAGATAAATATATGGAGTAAATTTACTAGTGATAAGATGGATTTTAAGTAGTGACAATAGATGATAGAGAAATGCCTCACAGTAATAATTTTTTACACTCCAGTTCAATCATACATAAGAGAGGAAAAATGGTGATGATGCTGTGCATGGAATTAGAGTTGGAAAAATGATGTGGAAGGGTTGCTTTAAGAGTGTTGTGTGATCAAATATATGCTACTAAAACCCAAATTTTATAAAACAATTATAAGAAAAGCAATGGCGCCTTATGACACCTTAGATGAGATGAGGATGTTTGAGATGGATGGATGATAGAAATAGAAAAGTTAAAATACAAAATGAACACATAAGATGTAATTTAGAAGTAGCCCCAGGAAATGTCATTAGGGTTGACAATAAATATGGTCCTCAGTAAAGTTGAATGGTGGTAAAATATCCATATAGCTAGCTGGCTCTATTGAGTTGGGTGGGACCGTGGGATATGGCGGCTAAGATGAGTTGAGTTTGGGTTGTCAAGAGATTTTTAGTAGTATATATTTGTTCGATTCGGTGGTTGCATAATTTGCATCCTTCCTTTATTGGTTTTAATAAAAGTGACCTTTAATCAGGAAATTTAGCTCTCTCTTTACAGTCATACATTTCCCCTCTCATCCCACCAAAATCTAAATTCTAAAATCTCTCCCCTATATTGTCTTTCCAAAGTCCAATCTCTTATGTGGACACGTAGCTGTATAGTAGCTACAAAAGCTGTAGTACGTGCATCTTTTAGTATGAAATTTAGAGTCTGGATCCTGTGTCCATGAAGTGTGAAGTGGATCTTCATGTAGACGTGATTTAGATTCGGAAATTTCATGGGCTAACTGCGCGCTATCACTTTCTTTACTTATGCACAATATCTTCTTACGGAACTTCATTATGATCAAAGGGTTGTTAGTTTTCTTAGAATAAAAAGTAGTCCAGAGAAGACAAGACAATGTAAATTGAGGGCTAATTAATCATCCTCCGTGAGAAGTAAGAACCAAAATTAATCATGCATGCTATGATGGAGGAGGTAGCTGAAGAAGAAGGGAATAAGGAACAAATTCCAATCTTGATTAATTTGTAGCTAGATAGGTTGATGGAATCTCTTTATTATTATGAATATGAACTAATGGGTGCATGGCGCCTAGCTTGTTATCTCGAGGAGCGAGCGGTACTGAGGTTTTGTTTTGCATCATTTTCCTTAAAATATCGTCTGCTGTGTCCACTCTGCTGAGAGTCTTGAGTGAGGCTCGCTAGCTCCATCCATCTAATAATAACAATAATTTTATTTTGATGCCAATTAATCTCCACTTTGTTTTTCTGTTACATTTACGCTGCGACCTCTTGATTGATTGATTGATTGATTGATTGATTGATTGATGAATATGATGCATAGACCTCCAGCCACCAACACCAACACCAGCACCCAACGCCACAAGTTCGCTACTTGCTGCTTGGATCGATCGAATAGTCTTATCCTTTTATGGAGTAGTACCTAACTAAACTTAACTACGGACTGCTTTCTCTCAATTCCTTATACTTTACTCTTGCTGTACGACGTGGTGGCCGGCATCCAAATTAACCAAACGTATATATAATATATATTCCACTCCTCCGTCAACAAATGACACATGTATGCAACCTTAATTAAGCTTTCCTCCTCCTCCTCCTCCTCCTCCGGGAGTGGAGTGGAGAGTGGAGAGTGTAGTGGAGATGTAGAGGGCGAATGTGCGCCGTGCCGCCATCGGACCATGTTTTCCATCCCCTCTCTTTCTCTCCGTATAACTTCCCTTATTTTGCGCTATCGATGGATCACAGTGAACGATGGTCCCAGAATTAATAGGGAAGAAAGACAGGATTTTCTCAGTGAGGACTGTCCAGCTAGCAAACTTGTACGTGTTAGAGAAGATCCAACGGTTGCAGCTAAAAACGGGGTATCAACTTCTTTTCATCTTCATTTTCTTCTTATTTCTCCGTGCAAGGCAGCAAAATGGGGCACTGCAACCTCCTCACCCTAAACTATATATAATATGGGAAACAAATTTGCTGCACCACAATTAACTTCCCACCCTTCCCTGCAATATTGCTGTTTACCGCCTGCTCATCCCCTCACATTTGTTGCGTACGTGCTCACTTCACCCACGTAATGCCTTCAGCCTTAGAATTTAACTATAATGTCAACAATGCCTCCGAGTATTTGATTTTTTAACTGTCTGTGAGAGGGTTTGTATTACCGCCGGTTGTGAGTTGTCATCTTCAAAAAACAGAAGAAGAAGAAGAGCAAGTTGATGAACCCCAATTTATTTGTAGTACGTAGTTGGAATCCATCCTCTCCAGCACAAGTAGTATTATTCGGATTGGCCTCACTGGAAGATCCTCCAGCACCCCCCGTGCTGCAGGGGATTCATGTCTAGAAAGAAAAGTGAAGTTTGTCTTTGTTGGGAAATTAGTGGGAAGAAAAAAATTAAAACAAGAGAGTTGAGTTTTTTTTTTTTCTTGTCAATATGCTTGCTAAAGTATAATACTTCACTATTTCCCACCTGATAATATATACATTAGTTTATTAGTTTTTTATTTTTTTATATTTTATTTTTATAAAAATGTATGCATCAATACATGCGATAGAAGAATAGGGGGTGGCAAAATGTACTTCAGATCAGGTTTACGTATGAGAATATTCTAATACACCCTAATTCGGGTATTTAGAATCTATTAAATACAAAGAGAGAAAGTTGCCTGAGACCAAATACCCATACTAGGAGCTAGCGTAGGAGAAAAATCTTGTACTTGAACCAGATTTCGTCTCAGCAAAATGATGCCACCCCCCCCCAACCTTCTGAAACATAAAAAATTGAGTTCCATGTGCACCCCTTTCATTGGGCCAGGGTTGATATACAATCAAGTTAAAAATTTGATGAAAAATTACATGATTACACACTTTTGGGCTTCTTAATTTTTACAAATTACCCACCTAAAGTTTTATTTAACAAAATTACCCAAATTAAGATTTGGGTTTACAAAACTACCCACTCAATATTTTAATTAATAAAAATATCCAAAATCAGGTTTGAATTTATAAAATTACCCAAAATAGTAATTCTCTTTCATCTTTCACATAAAAATAGGTATTTTTGTTAATCACTGAAAGTTTGGGTGGGTAGTTTTATAAACTTAAATTTGATTTTAGATATTTTTATTAACCAAAAATTGGGTTAGATAGTTTTATAAATCCAAACTTGATTTTAGATATTTTTATTAACTGAAAATTTCTATAAATAATTTTATAAATTTAAAATATAATTTAAAGTATTTTATTTAATCAAAATTTTAAGTGAATAATTTTGTAAAAGGAAAACCCACAGTGTAGTTTTTCCAAACAAATTTGAAATGGAACTTGAGATCTGGGAGTGGAAGGGGGGCCGGGGGCGGGGGTGCATCTGTTAAAATGAGGCCCGCACCTGAGACCTAAGTGAGGGGCACTTCAGATTTTTAGGAGAGATTTTTAGTCTTGTCTTGTCAGAGATGTAAATTTATATACCCCAATAATAAATGGCGGGCGGAAATTTGTAAAAATTAAAGTAAAAAAGATAAACATGAAAGAAAGAAAAGAAAGAAGTGGGAGAGGGGCAGTAGGAAGGAAGGAAGGAAGGATGGAAGGAGGAGGATCGATCGAGGAGCTGTTAGAGTCGGGAGGGCCCATCACTGAATCATAAAAAAGAGATAGAAACAAACAATATAATAAGAAAATAAATTAAATAACGTATGTACTGAGTCACTAATAAACGACAAGGACGGTGTTCACGAAAAAGCATTAAATAATAAAAAAAAGAGGAAAATAATGAGAGAGAGAGTAGTACTACTGTACTGAGTCACTACTGAGTGTCCGAATGGCCACGGCATCCCTCCCTCATTCTCTAATATGGATTCCCAATTATTTTCAATTTTCCATTCGAGAATTGAGGAAGAAAGATCTAGCAAAAAAATTGAAGAAAGAAAGAATAATAATAATGAAGTAAGAAGAAAAGGACCTATAAATAGAAAGTAAGAAAATAAGGGAAAGGAAGAGTAGTTTGGGGTCCTAAACCTGAGTCCTGAGTCCTCACTCTATTTAGAAGGCAAACATAATGATATAACATAATGCCTCCTGGTGGGAATTGAGAGGGCATAATATTACTTATTACGTACGGTCAACATAATGATATATATATATATATATATATATATATATAAAAGGGAAAGGGATAGATATGTTAGTACAGCACCTAGGAATTAGGTATGCTAGCGAATAGTGGTCATCAGATGAAAGATAAAAGATCTCATCCGTTTGTAATTTTTGTCGTACAAAAGTTACTCAATACCGGTGTTCCATGATCTTCTTTCCCCTTTTCCTCATCAGCTCCGACTTCGGCAGCGCTGCACTCTCTCTTTTTTTTTTTTTTTT
>NC_056559.1:6898747-6905325 GCF_013358625.1 Macadamia integrifolia
TTTTTTGTTTTTTTTTTTTAAGTTTGGATTAATAATTCTAGTTTAATTTCGATTTTATTTTTCTTTAATAATTTTAGAACCGCTTATATGAGTTGGTTTATCTGTAATTGTGGTCAAAATAGTAAATTTGAGCATTATGAAGTTAAATGTGTAGGTATTTTTTTGTTTCCTGTAGTAAGTAGAAGTTTTAATGTAAATAGGAATTAATTAGTGGTAAGTTAGGAGGGCCTGCATAATAACACTTCTGTTTCTGAAAACAAAAAAAGAATAGAAAACCATTTGTTACCGCTGCTTTTTTTTTTTTATTATTATTATTATTATTATTAAAGGAATCAACCAGTTGCTGAGAAACATAAACGTTGAAAATTGTGAAGCAAAAATTTGGAATTTATCTGTTTCAGAAACAAAAGGGAGAAATTGAGCCCAACACTATCGACCCTTCTCCGTGAACGTTTTGCATATTTGGTTTTTATGGTATTCAATGACATTTTAGAAAATTTATAGAAGTTCCAGAGAAATAACGTTTTTTGTCCATAAATTTGGCCAAGAAGGAGAAATACCAAAAATGATTTCTGGAATAGTAACAAACATGGTTCATGCAAGCCCTTACTAATCAATGTTTGTAGCTCATACAGAGCAAGGGGGAACAGCCAAAGAGGCTGATGAATTTTCACCCTTGTTAGACAACAAAAAGAGAACTCTACTAATTAGATTGATTGGCTGGTTGAAATTGCTTTGGCAAAATTTGAGTGGAGTTGCTGCTCTTCTGGTCGTGGCCATTGAGTTTCTAGTGCTAGTTTTTGCATGCTTTAGACCCTTGGTGAGTTGTGGCTCATCTGCTTGTCTTCTCTCTTCTTTGTTGTCTTTTTCTTTCCGTTAGTAATTGTGGGAGGCTTCTTTTTCTGGTACATTAGTAATTCTATCGTTAAGGTACTCATGGCGTTGAATTCATTTGGACTTGCTTCAGTTGCTTATGCAGTGAAGGGTCAGGTTCTTTTGTTGTGCACAAATAAATAGGCAATGTTAGCTTAATTCCTTTATCGTTCCTGTTAACTGCTGTAAGTAGGTACAATATTTTTCTCTTCTTCCCAATGTTTGGAGATCTGTTTTACTGTCCTAATTGTTTTGGATTGTTTGTAGGTTTTCTAGGAGGCTGGGAGCAGCCTACACAGGAATATGGAAAGCCTTTCTGAGCCTCGTGTTCATCAAATGTCCTTTTCCTTGGCCTGTATCCAGACCTTTCTTGTATCTCTCTTGATGAATGTAATATTTGAAGTTTTGGTTCTAGATGCTGGTATTGCTCGAGTTACTATCGTATCATCTAGGTGCTACTCTCTACCAAAGTCATGTACAAGTATCTGATTCTTAAGAAATAGAAGTTGCTGTTATAAATTCGATTCCTTTAATTGACGTCTCTGAAAGTTGTGGGTGATGAAAAAATTGATCAATTACAAAAGTCCTCTGTATCCAATGCTGGGGATCTATCAAGGTGCTATAGTGCACACACATAAAGCAAACAGAAATAAAGAAACTTTAAGGCAATATGAACTCATTAGTGGAGAAACTTAATCGCATGGTTACATATCAAATCTTAACTAGCAGTGTTTTTTCCTTTTTGGTGAACTAGCAGTGTTTTGAATGGGAGCCATATATGCGTTGAGGCACGCCCTGAGGCATTTATGTCATTTTAATGTCATTCTAAGCTTTCGCGTCTTTGTTTGATGCCGCAAAAAGGCATGTGTTTTCATTGTCGGCTGCACTCTTCTCCTGATGCCTTCGACTGCAAGCCGCCAGGTAGGGAGGGGCTCAGAGAAAGAGCCAACTCGTTCATGCTTCGTCATGCCTACGCCAATAGGGAAGTGCTAACTGAATTCTTGAATTTATTAAAAGAGAGATGGGGAAAAAAAATTATTAGAGTGGAGAGATGAGAGAAGGAAGAGGCATAATCCACCAAGTCCGGAAAATCTCAGTTAAATGGGGTTTGGAATATGGATTCCTGCCCTCCAATAGACTATATCCAAGGTCATACTTAGGACGAGATCAAGACTATGTATGCCATAAGTTCGTACATTTCAAACTCAGATATAATAGAAATTTGTTCATTCTCATCCTCTCTAGGTGCTTTTTGTATTTTAAAGAAAGGAGATATGCCATAGTTCATGTCATTGAACATTTACTTGGAAACTTAAGGGATTTTTGAAGTGGGCAATGGAAGAACAGAGAGGAGAGGAGAGTTTTCAACTTTTCATACTTGGTTGATCGCCTTTAGGCTAAAGGGCATCTCTAGAATGAAACCTTTAGGTTAAAAGGCATCTCATGAAATCAATTTTAGGGTAAAGAGACAAAGCCTGATCCTTTTCCTTCACAGGTGGCTAAGCAGAGATGAAGCATGGATAAGTTCACCAAGGTTTCCTTTAAATGTTCCTTTAATGGAATGCTCTGCCAAGGGAAAACTTCTTCTCAGTTAGGGGTATGCACTAATAGGTTTAGCAGCAAGAAAAAAAAAACTCACATAAAGGGATTGTCTGTTTTAGGCGATATTTTACCAAGGGATTGTTTGAATGATACTGATCCATTGATGTATTTAGAAGATATAATCTTTTTTTTGATCATCACTTGTCTAATTCCTAGAAAATATTTAAGTTAGATGTACAAATCTTATTTTTGTAATCAATGGGAACCGTTGTTTTACATATTTTTTGAGTACACGTGTTAACAAGATTTTATCTTCATTGAAAGAAAAAGTGTTATTCTAAGAAAGTAAAAGAATAGGGTGCAAATTATTTGACACTTTAGAGGGTGTCAATAAGAAATCTTTAAGATAAGTACAAGAAGATAAATATATGGAGTAAATTTACTAGTGATAAGATGGATTTTAAGTAGTGACAATAGATGATAGAGAAATGCCTCACAGTAATAATTTTTTACACTCCAGTTCAATCATACATAAGAGAGGAAAAATGGTGATGATGTTGTGCATGGAATTAGAGTTGGAAAAATGATGTGGAAGGGTTGCTTTAAGAGTGTTGTGTGATCAAATATATGCTACTAAAACTCAAATTTTATAAAACAATTATAAGAAAAGCAATGGCGCCTTATGACACCATAAATGAGATGAGGATGTTTGAGATGGATGGATGATAGAAGTAGAAAAGTTAAAATACAAAATGAACACATAAGATGTAATTTAGAAGTAGCCCCAGGAAATGTCATTAGGGTTGACAATAAATATGGTCCTCAGTTAAGTTGAATGGTGGTAAAATATCCATATAGCTAGCTGGCTCTATTGAGTTGGGTGGGACCGTGGGATATGGCGGCTAAGATGAGTTGAGTTTGGGTTGTCAAGAGATTTTTAGTAGTATATATTTGTTCGATTCGGTGGTTGCATGATTTGCATCCTTTATTGGTTTTAATAAAAGTGACCTTTAATCAGGAAATTTAGCTCTCTTTACAGTCATACATTTCCCCTCTCATCCCACCAAAATCTAAATTCTAAAATCTCTCCCCTATATTGTCTTTCCAAAGTCCAATCTCTTATGTGGACACGTAGCTGTCTAGTAGCTACAAAAGCTGTAGTACCTGCATCTTTTAGTATGAAATTTAGAGTCTGGATCCTGTGTCCATGAAGTGTGAAGTGGATCTTCATGTAGACGTGATTTAGATTCGGAAATTTCAAGGGCTAACTGCGCGCTATCACTTTCTTTACTTATTCACAATATCTTCTTATGGAACTTCATTATGATCCAAGGGTTGTTAGTTTTCTTAGAATAAAAAGTAGTCCAGAGAAGACAAGACAATGTAAATTGAGGGCTAATTAATCATCCTCCGTGAGAAGTGAGAACCAAAATTAATCATGCATGATATGATGGAGGAGGTAGCTGAAGAAGTAGGGAACAAGGAACAAATTCCAATCTTGATTAATTTGTAGCTAGATAGGTTGATGGAATCTCTTTATTATTATGAATATGAACTAATGGGTGCATGGCGCCTAGCTTGTTATCTCGAGGAGCGAGCGGTACTGAGGTTTTGTTTTGCATCATTTTCCTTAAAATATCGTCTGCTGTATCCACCCTGCTGAGAGTCTTGAGTGAGACTCGCTAGCTCCATCCATCTAATAATAACAATAATTTTATTTTGATGCCAATTAATCTCCACTTTGTTTTTTTGTTACATTTACGCTGCGACCTCTTGATTGATTGATTGATTGATTGATGAATATGATGCATAGACCTCCAGCCTCCAACACCAACACCAACACCAACACCCAACGCCACAAGTTCGCTACTTGCTGCTTGGATCGATCGAGTAGTCTTATCCTTTTATGGAGTAGCACCTAACTAAACTTAACTACGGACTGCTTTCTCTCAATTCCTTATACTTTACTCTTGCTGTACGACGTGGTGGCCGGCATCCAAATTAACCAAACATATATATAATATATATATTCCACTCCTCCGTCAACAAATGACACATGTATGCAACCTTAATTAAGCTTTCCTCCTCCTCCTCCTCCTCCTCCTCCTCCGGGAGTGGAGAGTGGAGAGTTGAGAGTGTAGTGGAGATGTAGAGGGCGAATGTGCGCTTTGCCGCCATCGGACCATGTTTTCCATCCCCTCTCTTTCTCTCCGTATAACTTCCCTTATTTTGCGCTATCGATGGATCACAGTGAACGATGGTCCCAGAATTAATAGGGAAGAAAGACAGAATTTTCTCAGTGAGGACTGTCCAGCTAGCAAACTTGTACGTGTTAGAGAAGATCCAACGGTTGCAGCTAAAAACGGGGTATCAACTTCTTTTCATCTTCATTTTCTTCTTATTTCTCCGTGCAAGGCAGCAAAATGGGGCACTGCAACCTCCTCACCCTAAACTATATATAATATGGGAAACAAATTTGCTGCACCACAATTAACTTCCCACCCTTCCCTGCAATATTGCTGTTTACCGCCTGCTCATCCCCTCACATTTGTTGCGTACCTGCTCACTTCACCCACGTAATGCCTTCAGCCTTAGAATTTAACTATAATGTCAACAATGCCTCCGAGTATTTGATTTTTCAACTGTCTGTGAGAGGGTTTGTATTACCGCCGGTTGTGAGTTGTCATCTTCAAAAAACAGAAGAAGAAGAAGAGCAAGTTGATGAACCCCAATTTATTTGTAGTACGTAGTTGGAATCCATCCTCTCCAGCACAAGTAGTATTATTCGGATTGGCCTCAGTAGAAGATCCTCCAGCACCCCCCGTGCTGCAGGGGATTCATGTCTAGAAAGAAAAGTGAAGTTTGTCCTTGTTGGGAAATTAGGGGGAAGAAAAAAATTAAAACAAGAGAGTTTTGAGTTTTTTTTTTCTTGTCAATATGCTTGCTAAAGTATAATACTTTACTATTTCCCACGTGATAATATATACATTAGTTTATTAGTTTTTTATTTTTTTATATTTTATTTTTATAAAAATGTATGCATCAATACATGCGATAGAAGAATAGGGGGTGGCAAAATGTACTTCGGATCAGGTTTATGTATGAGAATATTCTAATACACCCCTAATTCGGATTTTTAGAATCTATTAAATACAAAGAGAGAAAGTTGCCTGAGACCAAATACCCATACTAGGAGCTAGCGTAGGAGAAAAATCTCGTACTTGAACCTGATTTCGTCCCGACAAAACGATGCCACCCCCCCCCCCAACCTTCTGAAACATAAAAAATTGAGTCCCATGTGCACCCCTTTCATTGGGCCAGGGTTGATATACAATCAAGTTAAAAATTTGATGAAAAATTACATGATTACACACTTTTGGGCTTCTTAATTTTTACAAATTACCCACCTAAAGTTTTATTTAACAAAATTACCCAAATTAAGATTTGGGTTTACAAAACTATCCACTCAATATTTTAATAAACAAAAGTATTCAAAATTAGGTTTGGATTTACAAAACTACCACTCAATATTTTAATTAATAAAAATATCCAAAATCAGGTTTGAATTTACAAAATTACCCAAAATAGTAATTCTCTTTCATCTTTCACATAAAAATAGGTATTTTTGTTAATCACTGAAAGTTGGGGTGGGTAGTTTTATAAACTTAAACTTGATTTTAGATATTTTTATTAACCAAAAATTGGGTTAGATAGTTTTATAAATCCAAACTTGATTTTAGATATTTTTATTAACTGAAAATTTTTATAAATAATTTTATAAATTTAAAATATGATTTAAAGTATTTTATTTAATCCAAATTTTAAGTGAGTAATTTTGTAAAAGGAAAACCCACAGTGTAATTTTTCCAAACAAATTTGAAATGGAACTTGAGATCTGGGAGTGGAAGGGGAGCCGGGGCCGGGCCCGGGGCCGGGGGCGGGGGTGCATCTGTTAAAATGAGGCCCGCACCTGAGACCTAAGTGAGGGGCACTTCAGATTTTTAGGAGAGATTTTTAGTCTTGTCTTGTCAGAGATGTAAATTTATATACCCCAATAATAAATGGCGGGCGGAAATTTGTAAAAATTAAAGTAAAAAAGATAAACATGAAAGAAAGAAAAGAAAGAAGTGGGAGAGGGGCAGTAGGAAGGAAGGAAGGAAGGA
>NC_056559.1:6905345-6951317 GCF_013358625.1 Macadamia integrifolia
TGCGGTTCTCTTCTTCTTCTTCTTCTTCTTCTTTTTTTTCTGGTTTTTGCCGTTCCTCTCTCTCTCCCCCTCCCTCTGAGCATTCTTCGACCTCGGCAGCGGCTGCGGTCCATCAACAGTGACGGTGCCAACTACTTTGCTTTCTCCGATTGGATCCGGTGAATGAATGATTTTGTCGGGCGAGGAGAGAGAGAGAGAGAGAGAGAGAGAGTAAAGGTGTTGCAACCGTGCATTGAAAATTTGTTTATTTTCTCTCCATCCAACGGTTCAATTCATGTTGATCAAATCCTACGGTCAAAATGCCATTAGCATTCCTAATTCCTAGGTACTACGCTAGCATACCTATCTTTTTTCCTATATATAATTACCTTATTAATAATAATAAGGGCTCTCTCCTCAATACTCAATAGTCAATACTCCTCATCTTTCTCCTCTTCCCTATTTTCTTTATATTAGTATTGTTTTAAAAATTGGGGAAACCACAAAAATTATCACCAAAAGGGGAATTCAAATCGATTTATGCAATCCCTTCTCCTTTTCTGTTTCTTCTTTTCCCAAAGAAAACAAAAAACTCACCCTGAGCCGATTGACACTTATATCTACTGCTTTATTACTGCTAAGTACGTACTAACACGGAGGGGGGGTGACCTTTTTGGTAATTTCATTTGTAGATAACACCAGAGGCAAGCAGGCAGAGGTCCTTTAAGCTTAAGGTTGTCATGCATTCTTTTTCTCCAACTCTCTTCTTGCGTAGACACACTTAGGGAGAGGGCCGGATAGGCACACTGCCTCCATGTGGTAAGTTAACGGGCAATAATACCCTACAATGAGACATAAGAAATTGAGATGAGAAATTGAGATGGACAACATCGATCATATATGCAGGAAGTTTAGGGGGTCTTTTCATAAGGGAGAAGAGAGAGATGTCTCATATATCTTGCATTACCTAGATTCATATCCTCTCCAGCAGCATGGGGTGCTTAGCGTACATCCAACAATTGGGAGCCCTTTGGAGTGTGGGTCCATGTGCTGGGGTCTGTGTCCGAGATACTCCTAAACGTCGGCCGTCGTTGGATGCCAACACTGTTGGAGAGGATTAGAATCCACATTATTTCATAGTATGATGATAGTGTGTAACCTTTTTCGTGCATAATTAATAGAGAGAAAGAATGCTACCTGTCCACATTCTCTAAGCCTAATCACAACCCTTGGTTTTAGAGGGATTGTGAAAAGATGTCAATAACTCCTTGAAACGAGGGGCTATTTTTGGGCATGGGAATGCAGATGGGTAGTATCCTCTTCCTTAATTAACAATAGGGGGAAGTGTGGTCCCTACACGTGCACAAGGCCAATGGGAACACTCATAAAAAGCATAGGGGTGATCATTTTGTATTTCACTGAGTCGATCTTTTCGTGATCTGACTCCTTTACAACATGACAAAGGTGATAGTGCACATCCAACGACTTGGAACATCCGAGCATGTATCCCAACACATGGACGTGCACCCCTATAGGTGCTTCAAGATGTCGGATGTATGCTGTAAACCCTGCCATGTGTTAGAGAAGCTCTATCTTTCTTTATGTCTCATCCTGTGCTTGAGTGCAAAGACCACATTATCCTCGTTAAAATTATTTTCATAATAAAAAGAAAAAGAGTCCTCCCTGATTGCATTGGTTGCATGACCTGCACCAGCGGTGGGATGCTCAGGGAATCAGGGCATCAAAAGTTATGGATTTTCTTATTTCACAGCGGGAAAAAGCCTTCTTTTTTTTTTTTTGTTTGACTCCTTTATATCTGATCGCAGGCCACGCGACCAGATAGTGTTGTTTTCTCTAAGGATAAAATAGAATAAAAAGAGAAAAAGCAAAGAGTAGGTATAAGAAACGACAGCTAATTGGAGAAAGACCACTCTTTCTCTCTCTTAATCACATTAAGGAGACAATAGACATACATCTACACGGGGCCGGGTTGGGGTGGAGTGGGGGTGCCGAAGATTAGAGGGTGAGGCTGTTGTTAAATGTATACAAACTAGAAAATAGAAATAGAAATAGAAGCGGAAGAAGGAGAAGAAGAAGAAGAGACGACCTGCTTTTTGGTGGAGAGAGAACCTGATGCCCCTGTGATGTGTGAGTGGGTGGTGCTGTTTTCTCAACTGTTGTGTTGTTGCTGCTAGAAGCCTGAAACCCAACCCTCTCTCTCTCTCTCTCTCTCTCTCTAAACGACTTCAACTCTCTTTCCCTCTTTCTTCATCGGATTTTCATGTAGAACCCATCAGGAGAAGCTACAGGTTTGTATCATTTTTGCTCGCTTCTTCGATTGGTTTCCGATCTTCATCTCAGGACTCAGGATCCTCTTCCTCCCTCCGGCCCCTTTTGATATTCTCTTGCTTGCTCTAGAACGGCTCTTTTTCTACCTTTTTAATCTTGGGCTTCATGGTTACCACCTCTACAATCGGTTCGGATTTTCAACTTAGATTTGATTATCATCTTTTCCCCACCTGTATTTTCTCTCTACTGGTCCGATGCACTGTATCTCTATGAAGCTTGAAAATAAGTGGAAAGTTGCTTGTAATTTCATGCTTTTTCTATTTTGTTTTCCTTACAACTTCTGGGTTATTTTGCTTTTTTAAGGGGAAGGGCTTGTCGATCATTATTTTAAGGATCTTGTTGTCTATGGGTTTTCACTGGATTTAATAGTGCTTCTACCCCCCATCCTTCACTCAAACTGAAACTTGAGTGTCCCTGCTCACTGCTAGGTCTTCACTTTTTCGCGAGTGGCTACCATCTTCCCCCCCTTTTTACTGTCGTCATTTGGTATCTTCTCTCCCGTTGTCCCTTTGGATATAGAATTTCGGCCCCCTTCCGTTTATGTGAGATTTCTTCTCGTCGGAGACTTTTGTTACTGATCCTTCTCCTCCTTGATCCATTTGACGGGGTTTTTTTCCCCTTCCTGTTGGGGGCGTTCGGAGGTTGTGGGTTTACTTTTATCATATGGATCTGGTTCTCTTGTGGGAAATTTCTATGGTTTCTGGCGAGTGTGCTCTCTTAGTTCGGATATTCTTTACTTTGTTCTTCTGGGTTTCGCCACATAAAATGACGTTCCTGCGGCACCATTGATCTTGGTCTCACATCACAACTATTGGTTGCTTGGTTTGGTGGGTTTTGTTTTGTTGGGGTTAATCTTTGTTGTGTTCTCCTCGATTCATGGGCGTCGAAGGGACTGCTATAGTGTCATGAGTTCGGAAGTCCTTAGAGGCTTCCCTTACCTCCACTCCTTAGCACATAAAATAACGTTCTACAAAAGTCTCTAGAACCCATGTTTTGAGCTTCTTATTTTTTTTTATTTCTTTTCTATTTTCGTTTCATCTGGGTCGTTTCTGAAACTCGCGAATTTTTTTTTTTCTTTTGGTTTGTGTTTGTTATCTGTTGCTTGCAGGATAAGTGATGGAGAGAAAGGGACTGTTTCTTTATGGGGTTTTGATCTTCTTTTCTCTTTTGGCAGGAAGTGGTGGTGGTGGCGGTGTAGTGGTAAGGCTGGTAGTGTTTGGTTTGGAGGTCTGAGGCCTTTGTTATGCTGGGGACGAAGTCTACGATAAGGGCGAATCGTAGCCAAAGCACTCTTGTGACTGTTGCCAAAACAGCACAAGAAGAGGGAAGTTTTTCTGCCGATGTTATCCGTCGAAAACCCTCCAGATCCCTCATGTTCTGGCAAGATTTCGCATCTGAAAACTGATGAAAGGGCTTCTGATAGGCGTGCCTTGCAAGAGGCAGATCTGCTAAAAAAGAAGCATCTTGGTGATACTGTTAGTAATAATCAGCTCCCCAAGTTCTCTATAAGGTATATCGTCTCTTCTTTCTTTCTGTAAATGGTGTTGGTATGCTTTAATTCTTCCATACTTGGCTTCAAATTTGATGCCATCAACTCCTCCCACATCTAGTTCTCTTTTCCCCTCACCCCCCTCCCCTTCTCCCGAAAAAGGAAAAAAAAGAAAAAGAAAAAAAAGAAACAGAAAAAAAAAGGCCCCATCCCACTTCACTCCGAGAGATCTATCATCCTAAAATTTCTTCATCGAATCAAGTCGGATCTACATCCTTGCTTCATTTTGGAAGGATTTCCGTCATTCTCTCGCAGTTTGCTATCGGGATTTCTCTTCTCTCTCTCCCCCGTAGTCTGATGATTTTTGTTCATTCCTGAGAGGGTTCATTCGAGTTCTCATTGGAACATAAAATTATGCGGCTTTATTATATGTTGGACTTACTCTACCACACTCCAGCAATTTCTCTATTTTTAACTTTATTCCTGATTGATTGATGGCTTCTCTAGTCCTTGAGCTTAAAATTTCGAATGAATTTCGGACTTTCTTTGTAGGTTCCTTCCAAGAGAGTTCGGTACTTGAGTTCTTCTGCTGCTTAGCTTTCGTAGCATTTAGTCTTCTTCCGTTTTGACTCCAGATTATTTTTTTGTGCTGCAGAGATTATGTTTTTGCAAATCGGAGCAAGGATATTTGTGCCAACTGGCCTTTTCCGAAGCCGTATTTGCAACTTTGCTTGAACCATGGAATCAAGGATCCGTTGCCACCATTTGACACTCCTGATTCTGTAAGAAAACGGTGTTCCAGCAAGGCTTCTCTAGGATCCGATCAACTTGGAAGAAAATGTGTAGGGGAAGTTGGTTCACTTGGGAGGGAAAACGCTATTGATCTACGTGGGGATTCTTGTGCACCATTTGATCCATCGATTTTAGGCTCTGCAGATGAAGTTCCATTTCTAGTACAGGAGCAGCAGAAGGTAACGGTTTCCAAAGAAGTTGATTTGTACCAACCGGAGACGGGTTTGGATCAATGTGAAGATGGAAATAGCCCATCAAAGGTGAAGAGTCATGCCCAACTCGGGAGTGAGTCATCTCCGACTAGTAGGTTCCCTTTCTCAGACCCAGAAGCTAACACTTTGCCAGAGGACTCGGTAGAACTTGAGGTTGCAGAACCTTCTTGCACTTCCCCCAAGCCTGGAATAGCAACTGAACCAAAGGGTAAGAAGTGCAGATTGATAGTTAAATTGGGTAGCATCTCTAATTTCGGTAACACCGAAGACCACACATTGAGCACTACTACTATATCAGACTCCATGGCTTCAAAAGTTTGCCCTGTTTGCAAGACGTTCTCATCTACTTCAAACACCACATTGAATGCTCATATTGACCAGTGTCTTGCTGTGGAATCCACTTCCAAGTTGACTGTCAATTCTAAACTAAGCAAACATAGCGTGAAACCGAGGAAAAAGAGGTCAATGGTGGACATCTGTGCATCCGCTCCACGTTGTACCCTTGAAGATCTTGATAGGAGGAATGGCTCAAATTGGGCTGCAGATTCAAGCATGCCTTCTGGAAATGTCAAAGTTCGCACTGAAGGGAAAAAACAAAGGCTGTTTCACATGTCTCTTGAGGACAATGACAATGAAGAAGATGGTGCAGTCTATTTTGATTCTAATGGCACAAAGCTTCGGATTCTTTCTAAATTTAAGGACCCACCGTCATCAACAGTTGGAGAGGATTTCAGACACAGGAAGCATATGAAAGATGGTAAAGATACCAAGAACTTTTCTACCGTAAAGAGAAGACATCTTGCACCCAGACATTCCAAGTTCCCAAAACTAAAGCCTCAGACTGAGTCACTCCCTCAAAATCCAGATAGGGCTGAGGTACTTCACTCTTGCTTTTCTCTATTGTTATTTCACTCTGATAGATTATTAATTATAAATATGGGAGTTAATGATGTTCTCCCCTTTTGACCGGTTCGAATTTATCCGAGTGAAGCACCAACATTTCTTCTGCTAATTCTTTTCTTTTGAGCATGATGTTTAACCTTGCTGAACAAGTGTGTCCTTTGGGTTTCCATAATTATGATAAGACAAAATCATTTTCAACACCTTTTTTCTTATTTGGTTTGAACCTTTTCTTGAGTACATCTGTTTCCAGATTCATGTTATTTCTTTTTATGTTAGGCTTTCCAAAAAGCAAGGGCATTATAATATCCATTTAAGTGCTTCTAATTGCATTTGCACTATTATGGCAATTCAGTAATATGGTTGCTTTGTTGTTGATGAACAGATATGTGAGGCCGCAGGAGGGAATTATGGGATGGAGGCAAGTCTCAAGAAAAAACAATCTCTTTCTGAACTCCTGAAAGTTCATGATAGGATCAAACCCAGTGAGTCAGGTGCTGTAGGACGGTGGGTATGCTCCAAACGAACTGGGCTGTCAAAGAAATTTTGTGGCCAAGGTGGCAGTCATATTCCTCACTGTTCATCACTAGCGCCGATGGATCCACTGAATGAAACTGATCAATCAAACTTAAGTAATTCTTCTATGGAGAGGAGTCATATTCAATTACTTCCAAACTCATCTGAAGATCCCATCTCTTCTCTTAAAAGCAAGAAGGTAGGAAGTCTCTTATATGGAGCCCCAGACATTGTCAATAGAAAGAAATCTTCAAAACTGCGAGCTGGTGATCTTAGTCAATTGAGTAAAGGAAGCACTTCTTCTAAGCTTGATGGATGTGTGCTGAAGCTTTCAAGATCTTCAAGAAAGCATGCTGCTTCATCACGAAGCATGGGAGATGAGTTTCATGCAGGCCCAGTTAAAAGCTCTGATGGTTTGCCCAAGATGACATCAAAATCATCTAGGACTTGTCATCTTTTGTCAGAAAAAGGCAAGAATTCCACTTGGAGGAAGAGAATGTTGTTAGTTGGGCCAGCGTCTCCCATATCTAGAGTTAATGACAATGAAAGTCATTTCATCCTTAAGAAGTCTCGGATGCACAGATCCGTAGCAAAAACAGTGGATCAGGTAAAAACATTACCTTCTAATTTGGATGAAGAATATGATCAGGGACATAATTTTTCTGAACATCAATCTGGATGTGTAAGCCAAATGGAAGAGACCCATAAATTAGACTGCTCAAGCAATGTTTTTGAGACTGAAACAGGAGTGATCACAGATAGGGCGACTCTGGCCAAAGTCAAAGCACTTGAATCTGGAGAAGGAAGACTTGTTGTAATTGCCTCAGAAAGGGAAAAATCAATAGCCTTTGGTAATTTGCACTCAGTACCCAATTGTTGTGGTCTTAATCTGGCAGCAACTGCAGATTCTCAAGTTAAACGTGGTTGTTGCTGCTGTAGAGAGAATGCACCTGATATGTTTGCTGGTCAAGAACCTGGTACTGAGGGTACTTGTATTTGTGAGAAGGATACTGTTATTAAGCTTTCCCTGGAGAAAGCTGTGCGGAGCTCCACTATTAGTTCAAGCAGAAACTTCTCTTCAGAACCCCATGAGTTCAGTAATTATTCTGATATCTGGACCAATAATTTTCCATCTAATGAAAAACATAGAAGACTTATATGTGGCACCAAAACACATGGACCAACTGAACTATGTTTTGATGATGATCCGGAGATGGATTGGGGGGATAAAGTTGGTAGTTGTAATATTGGAAAAAATACTCATTCAGGATCAGATGTGGGTCCTAAGGTTATAGTTGAAAATGTTGAAAACTCACTTTCTGAAGTTGATGTAATACCAATCCCAGGACCACCGGGATCATTTTTGCCAAGTCCTGGGGGTTCGGAAGTTCTCCAGGAGAGCTCATCACTTACTTCAAATAGGGTTCTATCTTCTCAAGACATGTATGTTCTAACCGATAGAGACTCATCAGGATCTCCTGTTTCTGCAACCTCTGCCATTTCTCATCCTCCCATGGAAGGAACTGATGTAAAACATTTGGAGCAAGAGTTGGTTGCAAGATCTGCAATTCAAGACAGGGTTTCTAACATGTCATATCATAGCACCAAGCCAATAGTAAGGGATACGGCAACATTTTCACGTATGATGAGTGTGGATGAAGCAGAAAGAACCAATTTTGGAAGAGAGAATGTAAAGTTCACTGTGATCTCTCCATCCAAGGGGTCACTGGAATATTCAGCTGATCAGACATGCTGTTGCTCAAGGAAGGAGGGTGCATCTTGGGGTAGTGTCCTGATGCATGAAGAATCAAATTTCCCAGGTCAACCAGCCACAATTCCTGCCAAGGTAAAGCATCTGAGTAGGAATCAAAGTACCCGGCCCGAAGTGCTTGCTTCTTCTAGCATTTGCCCGAGTTCGAAAAATATTGATGAGATGATGCCCCCCATCCTGGAATTGCCTAAAAGTTCTATTGCTATGAAAAATTCTCATGCAGCTTCTGTGAACTTCCCAGGTCCCAGTGATTCCTATTCTGCTACTCCA
Source organism: Macadamia integrifolia (assembly GCF_013358625.1). Classification (NCBI taxonomy): domain Eukaryota; kingdom Viridiplantae; phylum Streptophyta; class Magnoliopsida; order Proteales; family Proteaceae; genus Macadamia; species Macadamia integrifolia. The sequence goes on from NC_056559.1 coordinate 6,913,624, forward strand.
TCCTCTCATGTTCATCCTCAGACTACTACTCATCCTGTTCTTAGGTTGATGGGCAAGAATTTAACGGTGGTAAACAAAGATGAAGACGCATCCATAAAACTTGGGGAGTTCATGCCAGGGGCACCAAGTGGCAGTCCAAATGCAAACTATTTGACTCTTCTTGGGTACTCTAATGTCAATGTCCCCAATGAGGACTGTGTTTCAATTTATCGTGCAGCCCGAAAAGGTACCGTTTGTTATGATGTTGGTTTACCAAATGGATTCAAAAATCTTGGTAATTCTGAGACACACCAAAAGGTCATCCTTCCACAAGGTGTAAATTTTTCAAACATGCATATAGGAGGGTCTGCAGGATCTTCATCGCAGCATCGTGTGTTGCCTCAAGAAAAGTGGTTGAATAGCCAACCAAGTCCCCCATTTACTCATGTGGATAGAGTTGGTTCTTCTCCGCACCTCCAACATCGGGGTGTTGTTCCTGCCACTGAAGCTATTTCCAGTCCCATTCAAGAGGTGATAATCATTGATGGCTCTCCAGAAAATGATGCTGATTCAAGAATGTGTAATGCAAAAAACAGCGAGAATTTAAGGGGGAGCCAGCCTTCTCCAGTGGGTATGCCAACTTCAACTGCACCTACTTCTCATTTGGGACAGGTGAGTCCATTTCCTTGCTTTCAGTCACGGAATGATCATATGCAGAGGGAACCACCGGTAAGGACTAAGCCCAGTTTTCACGTATCATGCCCCGGAGGAGTAGATGCAATCCCTGTGAAGTGGAAAGGTAATTTTGAAGGTTCCGGTGCGCTATTGCAGGGTCCTGTCTTTGCTCCACAAGCTCGACGGGTTGTCTGAAACCTTGAGCAAAGCACTATGACTGGGCTTTTCTGTGCTGGTCCTTTAATCAGGAGTAATTGTTCTTGCATCCTTGATTGCATTTACAGGACTGACCGGGTGAAACTTGTTGCTCAGCTGCTTTGTTGGAATTTTGAGCTTGTGCAGTGCTCCTGGCTGTGTGACAAAGAGTGCAGGTTCTTACATGTTGTTATTTTCTGGGAAGGGGGCCTGCCTGCAAAATCTTAGCATACAAATGAACATCTGTAGAGGGTTTGTATTTATTTTGATCTGTTGACTGTTGGGTGAGACATAAACAGTTTTTGAGGCCGCTGACTGCAAAATTGCAGTCATAAGCTTAACCCAAGAGTAAGCGATGCTATGTTTTTGAATAATTTAAGATACTTTCCCAATGTGATGGAAATTTAAAGAGTATATTTTTATTTATCAAGAGGGGAAATTGAGAATTTTGATCAGGTTCTCAAGTATCTTCATGTCCTACTTGTCAACCAACAGTTCTAAGTGGGTTATATTTGAAGTTCATACATACATATTGGACTCTGTGTGTTGTATGTGGTATGTAGCATGGATCGTCCAATAATTGGAGTTGGCTTTGAAGTGGATGGAATTCGGTAAGAGTAGGCCGGAAACTTAATTAAAAAATGGAATAAGGAAGAAAAGAATGGATTTTCACAGGTCTTCGTTGGTTCCTTGAAATCAGGTAGACATGATTTCGAATCTGATATAACCGTTGGTGGAAGGAAACTGGGAAGGGATTCTTGGTATCGAAAACAGGGAGGGAGAGCTAGCTGCTCGTATAGTGAAGTGTACGGAATCCGAAGTTGACCCAGGGCAGTATGTAATCCGTATTTCCTATTGGTATGCTCACATATATCACCACCATCCACCTTCCGGTGCATAAGTACATGACCACCTCAAGTGAAAATTTTCATTTCTATTTTTTTTAGGATTGAGTTTTCTGAAGGCAATGATAAATGGGAATCTTATTACTACTGTCCGTCTGGGCCACGGGTCTGATGTTGTGAAGGAAAATTTTTCCTTCTTTTAATGTTGCTTTTCTGTAATGGTAAATTCCACCCCAAGAAAGTTTTTTTTTTTCTTTTATTTTCAATATTCATTTGATGTTGGGGAACGTGCATTGCATGGAGAACGGTGGACACTTTATTTAAGTGGATGGAAGACGATGATGACTACCGACATATACGCACCCTACTAGCAAGTATTGTAGTCTGATCCCCCGAATTCTCCACTAATCGCATCTTTATCAACGTTTGTGTATTCTTATATTTTTCAACCATCAATCTTATTTCATGAGAGAGAGAGAAAGAGAGAGAGAGAGAGAGAGAGAGAGAGAGAGAGAGAGAGAGAGGGAAAAAAATGTATGTGCATGCACCTGGCTAGCTAATTCTGAGAGATTTACATATTTTACCACTACCTAGTTGGTGAATTAATTTTTTATTGAAACATAGCATGTTAGGCTGGGGAGAGAGTGGCAAATAGTAGGGCCGGCTAGGCGGAGGCGGCGGTGATGAGAAACTTAAACTCATGAAGAGTAGAGAGTGATCGAGGACGATGAGGCCATCCTAAATAACTTTGGCATATAGATAGAAAGTGATGCGCATGTGCTGGCACTTGCACTTGGCAATGGCACAACGTACGTAAGGAAGGAAGGCCTTCATTCCCTGATCGATGAACACACTAGTTCCAAATATATATCCTCCTATCTAGCTCCTAAGAGTTGAGATCGAGTTGATAATTTTAAAACAGGAGGGCTTTGTCAATTTCATCGTGTGAATGATCATCCTATTCCTATCCATCTTGTGGCCCCAGCCCCAGCCCCAGCCCCAAATATCCCATCACTTTTATTTGTCATCGCATCCTCTCCACCAACTGATGCTTCAATCACTTTTTGATTAGAAAAATATATATTTTTAAGGTTCTGTATCCTCAAGTGTTAAAATGTGTGTCTGTATCTGATTGGAAGAAATAATTGTTAGAAAATAGTCAAATCCTATATATGAGTTAACTGGAGTGTACTAACCCAACTACAATTCAATCCGTGCAACCAAAGATGTATAAACCCAGATGGATGGATATCTTGCCACTCTCCATCTTTTTTATTTCTAAATAATATTCATAAATCAGTTGGAGTATTTATTTTTATTATTATTATTATTATTATTATTATTATTATTATTATTATTATTACTATTACTATTCAGGCAACAGTTTCACCTGATTTGATCAAACTAGATCACTCACACTTAATATGCATAATCCTGCTGTTACTATTTTTTTTTGTGGGTATAAGATATTTGAGTGCAAATCAGGTTCTCATAAAAGAATCATTCTTGTATAATGTACAATTTTGATCCACACACATGGAATCCAGCCTTGTTAATTCTTGTATGAGAAATATAATTTTGTTCCACACATGAAATCTAGTCTTATTGATTCTCGGATGAAAAATACAATTTTGATCCACACACATGAAATCCAGTCTTGTTGATTCGCGTACGAGAATTACCTGATCCATCTTCAAATACTATTACTGAGTTTAATGAATCAAATTCTGCCCTGGGTATCTGATCGATCAATTCCATTCTAAGTTGTTAAGCACAACAAGAAAAACGGCCAATTCAATTAATTAATTAATGAGTAATTCTTTGACTTTCATCTTCTCTCCCGGGCCCCACCCTACTACCCTATCTAGTTTCATTGTGTTAAGAATCTAGTTTCATTGATCAGGCATGAATATTGAATATGGTCATCTGTACCCTTTCCGTCCCCACTATCAAGTGTGAACACATACGATATAGTTTCTTATATTAATTATTTTAATAAGTATTATTATTAATATGGCGAATTGTTATTATTCTCACAAAGGTACGAATGCTATCCTTCTTTTTAATATAAAATAAACGTTGAAATACCAAATTAATTAGATATTGATTTTAATTAAACCTAGCTTCTCGATCCGGTGTAGTCAGCAGTGCAGTAATATTATATATCACAAGATTGATGCACATTCCCTAAGACTAAGTCGATGATACTGTAGGGGGTAGGGGGTAGGGGGTAGGGCTGTGCATGACCACAATATATATATGAGAAAGAATCTACATGTCATACCAAATAGTTGTCCTGAAAAAAAAAGTATCATTTATGAAGGACTCATAAATTCAAAGTTAGAGAGTCAAATAATAACCCATGTGATTGAAAAATTGCACTACAGTGGCACATTGGGAAAGTTATTTCCTTTGTTTTTTAGAAATTAATTCACACTTTACATTTCACATGTATGTATGATTTGAGGTATCAATCTCAGATCGGTCAATCTTGATACATGGTCAATCTTATATCATCGAGAATTTGGATTTGTTGTATGTAATATGTGAGGATCCAACTCTTGTCCCTATCACTTCCATACATACTCTTCTTCACCCCCTCTTTATAGCATAAAAGTGGATCAAGTTTTATAACGACAAATGTATGTAAAGAAGATCAAAAACTCCAATATCCATGGTATATTGATACGGACCAAGTATAGAAGTATAGAAAAAAACTATTCAAAAGAAAAACCAGGGGTAAAAATGTCTGATAACGCGAGTCATGACTGATTTTTTTTTCGGTCGTGGACTTAAACCATGGTTGCATGCTAGCTTGGAGCAGGTCTAGGCCCGTCCTGTTATGGGTTTCAACAGTTGTCAGTTTTATCAACTCCTCCCCCTTTATACTTCCATTCTCTACTTGTAATATGCTCTAATTAATTACAAACTCATCATCACAAAATGTTGAAATTAATTAGTGAGACAACGTGTGGGCCCCAAAGAAAGTCGTTGTAGACTATATAGTAGTAGTGAATGAAGGGTCTGATGATGAACAAGGAAGGAACACGAGAGAGAGAGAGAGACATAGAATATAATATTAAGACAAGATATATAAGATGGCAGGTTCGGTTCAATTTAGTTGAGTTGATGATGATGATCATCTATTCATCTCTCAATGGAACTTGAGGCTGGTGAGAATGTTGTTATTGACAGGGTCAGCCAAATGGTCTAACAGGTTCTGATACGGACCAACTCCCGTAACGAGTCCTTGTATGAAGTAACCCAATATGGCCAACATCGCCAGCCTTCCATTCTTTACCTCCTTCAACTTCAGCTCCTTCATCGCCTTCTCGTCCTTCGTCCCCAGCCCCAGCGGGTTGAATAACGGGCCCCCCGGGTAGGCCGGATCCCCAGACCCACCTAGGTACTTCTCAAACCCCAGAAAGTACTGCTTACCCATCGATCCGGGATTCGCCCAGTCCTGGAATCTCCTGTGTTCCGCAAAACCCATCAGTGCCATCTCAAACACGAACAGCGTGTACGGGTCCGCCCAGTAATTGTATGTCCCTGCCGGCGGTATCACCCCTGTCTTGAACCAAGGCAGTGCCGTCTCCTCCGGTATCAGCCCCAGTTTCCCTAGTATCTCCGGTGCAATGGCCCCTACCGCTCCCAACATCGCGTACCGCCCGTTTATGACCTCTCCATACGACAGCCATTTCGGTTCAAAGAATCCGCCTGTACCTTCTGGGTCCGACAGCCCCAGAGGGTCGAATCCGTAGTCACCCGGGAGGCTGCTCATTTAATCATTTATCAACATTAATAGCAATTCATCATTTTCTCCTTATACTACTTTTTTTTCCACAGAAACTCAACAAATTAAACTATTTTCATATCCACTTTGGAGTGTTTTTTTTCTCCTTAAACCAAAAAGTATTATTTTATTTATTTATTATTATTTTTTTGAAACAGAAGCTTTTTTTTTTTTTTAATTTTTATTTTATCTTCTAGGTAAAAAAAAAAAAAAAAAAAAAGGGCAATAACTGCACAATTAATCCATAAAATTCATGAGGAAAATAAAATAAAATTGTAGATGAAGAAGGAAGGAACCAGAGGTGTTTGAAGTCCTAAATTTCCCAAGTTTAATCAAAGAGTCAATTATTAGTTAGTATTCACTTTAACCAAGGTTATGAATCCTGAGTTCAATTACCTGCCATCTAAGTATGAAAGACTCTGCTTGGATGCAAACCAGAGCTGTCTGTCTGCTCCTTGCTGCAAATTAAACGCAAAAAGAGAAATTAAAGATGAGGGCATGCATGTTGACAATGATAATCGAAATTTCTTTACTTTAAAGGTAGAAGGAAATATTTCCCTCATCCCCTCTCTTATTATGAAACAGAGAAAAAATAGCTGGCAGTGGAATCTTATTATAGAGTACATCATTGATTTAGTTAAAGAGAAGGAGGAGACTAACCTTGACTGGAGGTGTAGAAGCTGCTCTTACAACAAACGAAGACTTCCTTGAGGAGGAAGAAGAGGAGGAGGAGGCCGACCCACTAGGAAGGGTCCTTGCCCCCAATAGTTGTCTTGCTGCGTCCATAGAAGATGTGAGAGAAGAAGACACCAGGGCCTGTGTTGCCATCTTCTTCTTTCTTTCCCTGCTTGCAAACTTTGACGATGTGATGGAAAGATCCAAGGAATTGAAATGCAACCAGAGAAGCAGAGAAGAGAAATAGATGCTGGATCAGGGGTTGTGGGGCCGAGACCCGAATTCGTGTGGTTGTTGTGAGGTTCGCGAGGGCTGAGTGGCTGAAACTTAACAAACAACGTTCAAATAAAAATCTGGGCCGAGATGAGGTGTCGTCAATCTTGGAGATTAGATGTGATCTGAGTCGCCCAACAGACGACTGCCGCGTGGCCATTCCAAGATAAGTGCTGTGCGTATGGTGATTGGTGAGCCATGGGCCCTTCCTTGGGTTTTACAGGATTCTCACAAATTTCTAAGCTTTCTGGCGAACCACGTGTCAAATATCTCAGCAATGACATTTCGTACGATATGCAAATGCAGAAATTTTGGAGAGTCATCATACACAGAACCCACCCAGGGGGTGGGGCCCGGCGTCACAATTTATTTATTATTTATGTGACTCTCACTCAGTCTCTGGCCATTACCATGGAAATTATTATTTGGTAGCTCTTTTTTTCTGGACTGCATCTCCATCTGGAAATCTATACATTGCACCTCAAATACCAACCAATGGTCTTCATTTGTCTGGTTTTAATCAAAGTAGGGTGCTTGTCAAATAATAAAATAAAGATAAAATGGTCGTGATACGTGCAGAAAAATAGGAATGTAGAATGTCCAGAGCCGATGAATATTCACGTAAGTGATATGATTGACACCTGTTAAATATGTTAATTCTGCTAACAGAGTTGTAACTGTTTACAACTCTGTTTAATATTATTAATATTAAATAATAATAATAAATCCCAATATAAGCGGACTTCTCATTTGATTCGGCTTAGAAATCTCGATCATCTCTCTCTCCTTGCTTTGTCTTTAAGGTTGTTCCTTCTTTCTTCTTCCTTTTTCAGTGCTCTCCAGTCTAGTTGAAGTTTTGTTTGCCAATCTCACTAAAGATTTGTATCCATGGTAAATTCTCATAGGTTAATAATATCTACCTAATAAGTAATAATAAAATCCTAGATATTCAACAGCTTTGTTTACTTTTTTAATTCAAATTTGTCCTCTTCCATACATTCAAGTTTTACCGTTCAAATCCCTTCCCTGATGATTAATATGTAAACATGGTATTTGGATATGTGTGGCCAAGTCTCTCATATGCGCAGTGCCTGAAAATAGTTATGTTGATTTTTTTCTTACTTCATCTTATTAGAAAGAGAGAGAGATGATGATGATGGCGATTGTAGAAAGAAGGAATGGCATCGAAGAAGAAGCAAGGAGAGAGAGAGAGAATTGAGATTTCTCAGCAGAATCGAAGGAGGAGTCTGCTTATATTGGATTTTTATTTTTTATTTATTTTAAAAAAAATATTAAACAAGTTAAGTAACCATGTTCGTCATCTCTCCACCCTAAAAATTAGGAATCAGTTACAATATAAAAAACTAATAGATGGTTTAGATTAATCTAATATTAAATGGACGGTTAATATTAAAAGAAAGTGAAAATAAGATTGCAATACGTACGTCTTGCTATCACTCGCCCTAAAATAAAGCTTAAAAAATTCAATGAAATCCCTACATTACTCCTCTTTAAAAGTACATATTATCATTTGACTTAGAACTCATGGCTGTAATAAGGAAAAGTATATGATTATTTATTTTTTGTTTTTCTTTAAAAATTATTTTTTTGGTAAAGCTTAAGAAAAAAAAAATTTCAATGAAATCCCTACATTACTCCTCTTCAAAAGTACTTATTATCATTTGACTTAGAACTCATTGCTAGCATCACCATTCCCTTCGTGGTTAATAGGCTGTAATAAGGAAAGTTATATGATTATTTATTTTTGTTTTTCTTTATAAAATTACTCACTCAAAGCTTTAGTTAAAAAAAATCTACAATTAGCCAAAATAATGATTCTTCATCTTTCACACACAATCATGTACTTTTGTTAACTGAAACTTTGGGTGAGCAATTTTGTAAACCTAAACCTAATTTTATTTATTTTTATAACTAAAATATTGAGTGGGTAATTTTGTAAACTCAAACTTAATTTTAGGTATTTTTGTAACTAAAATATTGAGTGGGTAATTTTATAAACCCAATCCTAATTTTAGATATTTTTGTCTAACTGAAACTTTGGGTGGTTAATTTTGTAAAGAGAAAATTGCATTGCCACCCCCTGAACTTTGGTCCTTATTCAATGCCACCCCTTGGACTTTTTGAAACACCAAAGATACCCCCTTAAAATTCAAATAATTTCAAATCAGTCCCTGTCGTTAGCCGACCGTGTTAAGTGAATGAAAGTATGTTAGTTTTTTTACAAAATGCCCAAAACACCCCCATATATTGTGAGAGGATAATATTGCCCTCCCTTTCCCTTCTTCTTCTAAACCCACACTCTCCCTCTCACTCCTCACTCATATGAACAAGGAAGAAGAACTTGCAAGTCAATCGCTCCCCTCCGGCATGCGATTCTCAGACCAATAGATGACCGACGTGTGATTCCCTTCTTCTTCTCCCCACCGACGTGCAAACTTCTCCTCTCCGACGACTTGTTCGTCCAAGGTATTTAATGGTTCTTCTTCCTCATGGTTTTTAGGGTTCTTCTTCCTTCTTGGACATTTAGGGTTCTTCTTCCTTGGCTTCAACATATAGTATTTTATTCATTGACTTACTCATCATTAACTTCGAAGTCATACCATAGTTCGAGGAAGAGCTCATATATTTTTAAACCTTCAGAGGTAAATTCTCACTTTCTAAGAAACGATTAACAATTCGGTTGGATGAATTTTGTTCCAGCAGATTTTGTTACATTTATCTACATACTGTTATGGTTTAGCAGTTTCAATTTTGTAGTGTGTCATTGGTTTGCTCCCCTCCCCCTCTTCCCTGGTTCTCTTTTCCATATTTGCATATGTTGATCAAGGTCACCCTAGTCCATATGTGACCCTTTGGCATTTGGTGCTATTAAAGTTTTTGAAACATCATTAATCCAATACTTCCCCTGTATTAATCATCGTTTTTAACCATTATAGACTTGAATTCAAAAGTGTGAAGATTGCATCATTCTCAGCACTCATCATATATGATTTTCTTTCTGTCATGGACATAGTAGACCACCGAATCATTTGACATTTAAACAACACATAGTACATGCAATCATATGATTTTATGAATACATTTAGATGATTATCATTCACTGTCATGATCATTCATAAAGCCCCCTAGAATCTTTTGAGGATTTCTAGTTTTGTATTCTCTTCATTACCATTTTCATTATTATGATAGTGATCCACAAGGGGAGAAAGAAAATCATGATCATAACTACCATTTACTTTGGGATACCCAGATTCGTCTAGATACTTAAAATATGAGATAGTAAATACTGCATATGTACCCGAAGTTGTTCAACCTTGCCACAAATAGAAAGAGATTAACAAATGTGCCAGTTAAGGCCTTTAGTGAGGTCCATAACAGAATGCACAATGGCATGTAAGACATATAAAGATACCGAGAATTCTAGCACAAAGGGCACAAAAGGCAGCATAACAGTCAAGCCCCACATAAGGCAAGAAGTCAATAACCCAAATAGGAATACATGTAAGTAATCTCAATAGTGCCTGGCTGTGGTTGTTTGCTGATGAGTCTCACTATAGTTCCCATGGGCATAGTCAAGAAACTGAAAAGAATATCTACAAAGTCACCTTCAGTTTCAGCCATTACTACTCTGTTGTTCTTCTTGTCGATCAGAAGCTTCAGGCTAATGGTCTGTGACCCTTCTTGGGAAGTCATTGTTGATTGATGATTTAAGCAATCCTGTAAGTGAATCAGTTCCTAATTTCATTCCCAACCTCTAGCATGACAAAGATAACTTATTTGACAACTTGTGATCCTGAAAGGCCATTCCACATATTGATAAGAGTGAGAGGGAATGAGAATTCATACTTGTCTATATTGGGTTTGATTAAAATGGAAGATAACTTTTTAAGGCCTAAAAAACTCTCAGAATTATTAAGCATAAATTACTTAATAAATAAGATTACTGCTTATAGGTTTCTTTTTAGAGAAAATTGCTCACCTCATTTTTCATGTTTCATGATATTTAGTATTGATGAGTATTAAGTACAGTTACTGATTTTCTCTGTTTTCACATTTGATTTTTTTTTAGCAATGAATGTTAAGTGTTTTATTGAATACCAATGGAGTTGGAAGACTGTAGTTAAAATTGTTGATCCAGACTTATATGGCTACTTAGACATGGCGTCGGGTCCCGGCTGACACCAAGAGGGGGGGTGAACCAGTGTGTCCAAAAACTTTCTCTCAGTTGATTCTTTACCAGGTCACTAGCTGATGTGGCCCACTCTCAATCCCAATCTACTGATATGTGAACTATTGATAACTCTCGCTGCTGCACTAAGCTTACTCACATAACCTGTATTGCTGCTGAGAGCTGACTCAAAAACCCCACATGACAATCACTGTCACATACACATAGTCATATGTATATCTACACTGCACCACCAAGTGGTCAATTCTACCAGATGTACACACCCATTCTGCAGGCATACACTCCAATCCACAATACAATTCTAGCATGCATAATCACAACACAAGAAATACATGTTTCAATCAGTTTCCTACATACATGGAATAATGCCCACTATCGAGCTCAACATTTACTCAATACTAATTATGACTGCACCCACAGCCAAGGGAACATGTTCCCAGTTTCCACCCTTAACTTACAAAGGGTAGGTCTTCACCCAATTTTTCCCAGAATAATCTGAGAGGCCACACCCATGGTAGATATGTTTAGGTAGTAGTAACTACCAAGGAACACATTGTCCTTATGTCCAGCACTCATTGAACACCAATTACATAGATAAGGTTGGGCTTATAACAATGCCCTACAATGATATCCCACATAGCATAGGTCTATGACAATATAACCTAGCTAAGCAGACAATGGAAACACAGTAAATCAAAAGCGTAGGTCAATGAGTGTAGAATAGCTTACAACTCTGTAATGTCTCTGATCACTGGTTTCCGAAGATGGGACCAAGAGCTCTGATGGTCCACTAGAATCTTCAATATCCCCTAAGTTGATGAAGAAATTGGAATCTTCAAGTGCACTGTAGAACCCGAACCAGTCTGTGTCTGAAACACTCTGGCAGTGAGTGTGTGATGCAAATACTTTCCCTCTACTTTTCCTCTATTTTCTTTTCTTTTCCTTCCTTTCCTTTCCTTTCCTTTCTTTTCTTTTTCTTTCCTCCTTTGTGGAAGCTCACCCTAGCTTCATCAAGGCATACCACTTCTCCTCTTCTCTCTTCTTTCTTTCCACTTCCTCTCTTCCTGTGTTAGAGCTCTAATAGCTCAACAATGGCTCACACAAGCATGAATGGACTTATTCTCTCTTTTCCCTTTCTTCTTCCTACTTCATTTTTCTTGGCTACCACCAATGAAGCTTGCTGCCTTGGCTTCTAGCAGCTTTCCAAGTCTCTAATGGAGGCTATGGATCGAGTACAAGAGATTATAGGTTTTGCATTCAAAGCCTAAGCCTTCTTTGATCTTCAACTCAAATATTCGGCCACCTCTGCAACTCTCCTCTTCCTTTTCTTCCCTTAGGCATGTAGAGCTCGGAGTGGTGAAGAATTTCCAACTTGAATCACCCAAATTGAAGTTAGGATGAGGGAGATATAGCCCTTTGAAGTTGGGCTAACCAGAAAGCCAAAAATGGAATCTTCGGACGAGTAGCGTAGGCTACGCCGGTGGCACGCACAACAAAGGTGCAAATCTGACCGTATGTCTCATCAAAAGGAATCTCTTAATCTAGACCGTCCGATTCAAATAACGGATAGTAAATCTCAGCCACAAGATTTGACTAAGGAAGTCAACTGATGACGTCAAGCTGACGTCAGCAGTCAGTCGCCACTTTTTGTTGTCGAATTTTTATTGGCTCATTTTTCTGGAGTTTAAGGGGCTTGTCTCCCACTCAAAAAAGTGAAACGTTTATCAACCATTGGATCTGAATCCTTTAAGATTGGCTTTAATCATATCTCATAAGATCCTTAAGATCAAAATCTTTATAATACCTTCTATGCCCGCGCAAAACACCACAGCATACCTTGATATGGTGTAGCGACAGAGCATCAAAGCTTATACACTCAACCAATGGGTGATCTCTCGATCGAATTTGGTCCGTCACTTCAGCGCCCAAGCTTAGCAGCCTTTGGATGGGATTAAGGCATACGTGGCTTCATCTGAGCCCTTTATTCTATAACTCTATACTCCTCTTTATTACAATCAAGCCCTTGCCTTCATATATTTCAATGCTTAAAGACCCTAGCAACTTAGACCTTCAAAATCTTTAAATTACATAAAAGCCCCTAAAATTTGAAAATTAAATATGGGAAATCCACCCAACACCGAGAGCAGTTTGTTGATTTTTTGGTTCGGATTTTTAAATCGTCTTCACAGAAATAAATGTAATTTTTTCATACGATATCCGATCGAGATGAAACGAAGTGCATTGGAACCGCGACTGGACACTCTACAATTCTAGAAGACTCGATCATTTGGCTCAACCATGTGGAAAGACCAAAATGCCCCTAGATATTTCTAATGATGCATCTTCCTCATACGGAATCGGAATGAGATGAAATCAAAACAGTTGGAAAGATTTAATTTTTTTTCGTATCGTTACATGGAGAACACTTCTTTTAAAAAATTCATTTTCAATGCCAAAATTACCCTCGACTTCTATAAATACTTTAACTTCTTCATACGGTATCGAAACGTGACGAAATCAAATGCACTAGACTAGATAAATTATAATATATCTTTTTTCATGAAGATATGGTCTTTCAAAAATGTTATTTTTATAGTCGAAAATGCTCCCAAGCATAAATAGACAAATTTTACCAGTTTTGACCCAGAAACCCGCACCACCTACCATAGATGAATCAAACCACTCAATGTACACAATGTGACTATGTTATTTCATTGGTAACATTAAACGCTATCATGTCATCACTTTCGGCCATGTCATCCAAACTGGCCACATCATCACCACCACGTGGCTGGGTTGCCAATAAGGACAACCATACAACAACAATCTCTCCCTTTGGAGTTGTTGGCAACCACCTCATCACCAATACAATCCAAAGCTTCGATGAGTAAAACTCTTCCCCTTTGACAACAAGTACAAAGGGCGGAACCAATGGACTCCCCTTGAGTCCAATATGGGGGTTAGCAACATCAAGCAACTTGCACCCACTCTCCCAATGCCCCTAGTGCTTGGGAAGAACCACCACTCTCAATTTCTGTCTGAGAAAATCAAACTGATTTTTGGGATGTGGTTTAGTAAAGATATTAGCCACTTTCTCTACTGTGGGATCAAACTCCATCCTTACTTCACCTTCCATCACTTTGTCTCTCAAAAAATGATACCGGATGGCAATGTGATTTGTTCTAGAATGCATCACCGGCTTTTTAGAAATGTTGATAGCATTTGTATTGTCACAATACAGTGGTACTACCTGGTCAACCTTCACACTTAAATCCTTCAACATCTGCTTCATCCACAACACTTGTGTACAACAAGATGTAGCTGTAATGTACTATACCTCTGCAGTTGGAAGAGAGATTGACTCTTGTTTCTTACTGTGCCATGCCACCAAGCTGCTCCTCAAATAGAATGCACCACCACTGGTGCTCTTCCTGTCATCCACACATCCGGCCCAATCTGCACAAACTAAAGCTCTTGACCTTCGGATACTATAAGCCAAACTCACTGGTCCCCTTCAAATATCTGAAAATTCTTTTTATTGCTGCCACGTGTGTCTCCTTTGATCCTGCTTGGAATTTGGCTACCATGCACATAGCTTGTAAGATATCAGACCTACTAGCTGTCAGATGTAATAGGCTATCAATCATTGACTTGTACGAGGTGTGGTCAACTGATGGAGAGTCATCTTCCTTGCTCAACTTATACCCAGTCATCATAGGTGTACTAACCGGTTTATAATCTTTCATGGTGAATCTCTTCAACATCTCCCTCTTTGACTTCAGTATCAAAAAACTATAACATCTCTCTAAAGCAATCTCTCACAATATGAAATACAAACATCTATAGGAGTGCCCATACGTATATTTTCAATCCTACAGATGTGAGAGTTTAGACTACATAGGAGTGTCCATACGCATCTTCCCTATCTTATGAGTTGAAATCTCAATTACTCAACTGACCTCATATCCGCTTCAACGCTACTCATTAAACAAGTGTTGCCTCAACTGGATATACATCATCAATAACAAGTTACAGTGCACAACTGTTCAACTCACCAGCTTCTTATTATAAATCTCTGCATCCAGTCAACACAACATATCATTCTCTCTGTCACTAGTGTTGAAATATTTAACTCTGCTAAAGTCAAACAATCACCATGATCACACAAAACTGCACTCTGATAACTACCATTGAGATTGATATAAGCTGAATCTCTGACCCATACTAATGCATACAAAAGCTGATTGTTATCTACTGCATTCCTCTGACCATATTTGGTATCCTCAATTACTCTGTCCTCCAACCAACACTGAATTGCCCATCTAATGACTGCTCTATTAAGATGAAACCATTCAAAGGAACTGTGCATCAACTGATGTATCTAATCCAAGTACTATTGCTGGAACTCTGCTTCCATCATCTGAGTCATGCTGGGGGCACTAATAATCCTTTAGTGAGCTCCCTCTCTTCTTGTGCACACATGTGCACCTAGTGCTTGGGAGGTGCGCCCACTCCCACACCTTGTCTAGGTGATGTGACAGTGGCAAGTGTAACTGCATACTCCTCTGTGTGTCTCACTCTCCATCTCAACTGACCAACTGCCTTGGTCCTCTTCATGTGCTACTTCTTAGAAGCTTTCACACCTTGTCTACCTCTCTGCTTAGTCACTATATTTTTCAGTCTCTGTCTTTGTTCAGCCAAAATAATTGTAGATCTCTTTGTTGCCTTCCTAACAGATGATCTTTACTTTCTAAACATTACTTGCATAACTGTAGAACTGACATCTACTTTTGCTTTTCAGATTATGTTCACTGCTACCTTACCCTTATGCTTGGTCTGTTTGACTGATGCATGTATCTTCTATGTGTCATTTATTTTTCATACATTACACAAAGCCACTTGAGATTGGTCACTATACTGTGGCTAATGCTTCTTGGACTGCCTCTCATTAACTTTCATTCTAGAACCTCTTCTTAAATTTTTTGTTCTAGAGATTTGATAGTTTCTCTCTTCTTGTAATAGCTGAGGGGAGAGTACTGTCTTACAATACTTGGCCTAATGTCCAAGTTGATGACATCTAAGACACTCCATTGGCTGTTTGTTCAGTGGTGCTATAAGAATCTTTTCTCCATAGCTGGGAACTGCTTTAGATGTGCATTGGGCTCTCCTATGCCCATATCCACTACATCTGTGACAATAACCATGAAAGGTGATTGTATCATTGGGGATTGCCTATGCAAACTTGGTAGAACATTATAACTGGTGGTGAAAATCATCTACCTCTGCTGAGAAGTTACCTGTCTAAGCCTCTGATGACTGAACCTGCTAAACTTCATTTACTCAACTGGTCTCTTTTGATAAGCTCTGTCAAAACTGCTATAACCACCAACTTTGTCACTATACACTCTGTCTCTATTCCCTATCTGCTGGCCTCTACCTCTGCTCTCCATATCTTGTGGACTGTCTCCACATTGTGTCTAATGTGTATGAGATCTCATCTCACTACTATGCCTCTGATCTCTACTCCTCTGTCTCCTATGAGCTCTCTTCTATGTCTTTCCTATAGTCTGTCTCTATAGTCTAATCTCAATTGTCTCTGTAGCTTTTCCTGCTGACTCACCCTACTCTGTTATAAAATTAGAGCTGATGATTGGTGACTTTTGACACCTCACAACCTGAGTTGGATGTCTGTTAGTCTCAGCAACTATAGGTGGAGTTGCTAATTTGCTCCTCTTTAACTCTGTTAATTGAGTTTGAAGGGTTGTGATCTCTGCCTCATGCCTATTATAAATCTGACACTGCCTACTAAGTTAAGTCTCAGACTCTGATAGTTGTGCCCTCAAAATTGTGACAACCTCTTCAAGGTTGCTGCATCTCTCATTTATCCTGATAATCTGTGATTCCAACTTATCAATAATAAATATAGACTCTCTCTCAAGTCCACTGTATTCTACACCCTTGGAAGACAATTGTCTCTCCAAGTCTTCTGCAACTTTGTTGACTTCACTAAGATCTCTCGAGGTTAATGCATGTCTCTCCTTCTCTAGTCTCAACTCATTAAGAGATACTTCCAGTTCACCTTTCTAGTAAATCACTAGTTCCATATCCTTAGTATCAGTATCATCATCACTACTTCCACTCTTAGAATCACTGGTGGAACACTGATCTGATGGCTTGCTATTTGCGTCTGATGTAAGAACAATGTCTGTTGACAGCCTATCCTTGATAGCTGACTCATCTCCATAGAGACTATGTAGTCTATCTCACATTGACTTGGCTGACGTGCAATCATTAACTTTAACACCCACACTATCTGTCAGTCCTTCCAGAATAGTCTTTCTTGCTTTTGAGTCAAACTTGGAGTCCTTCTTAGAATTTCCTTTTTCACTAGCCACAACCATCCATATGTCATATCCTAAGCTACAAAGATAGAGCTTCATCACCCTCCTCCAGAACATAAAGTCTGATCCATCAAACATAGATGTTCCAGAAGTGGACTTATCATATGTTGCCATTTTTAACAAATCGGATCACTCTTTAGCTGTTAAACTGTTTCAAGAGCCCTAGCTTGATACCAATTGTTAGGTCCTGATTGACACTGAGAGGGGAGGTGAATCAGTGTGTCCAAAAACTTTTCCTCAGCTGGTTCTTTACTAGGTCACCAGCTGATGTGGCTCACTCTCAATCATAGTCTACTAATGCTGCCCAGAGCTACTATGTGAACTATTGATAACTCTCGCTGCTGCATGAAGCTTACTCACATAACCTGTATTACTGCTGAGAGTTGACCCACAAACCTTGCACATCAATCACTATCACATACATATAGTTGTATGTATATCCATACTACACCACCAAGTGGTCAGGTCTACCAGATGTACACACCCATCCTGCAGGCATACACTCCAATCCACAATACAATTCTAGCATGGACAGTCACAACACAAGAAATACGTGCTTCCGTCAGTTGCCTACATGCACGGAGTAATGCCCACTGTCAAACTCATCATTTATTCAATACTAATTATGACTGCACCCACAGCCAAGGGAACACATTCTCAGTTTCCACCCTTGACTTACAAAGGGTAGGTTTTCACCCCAATTTTTTCAAAATAATCTGAGAGGCCACACCCATGGCAGATATGTTTAGGTAGTGGTAACTACCAAGGAACACACTGTCCCTATGTCCAGCACCCATTAAACACTAATTACATAGATAAGGTTGGGCTTATAACAATGCCCTACAATGATATCCCACATAGCATAGGTCTATGGTAATATAACATAGCTAAGCAAACAATGGAAATACAGTAAATCAAAAGCGTAGATCATTGAGTGTAGAATAACATACAACTCTGTAATGTCCCTGATCATTGGTTTCCGAAGATGGGACTGAGAACTTTGATGGTCCATTAAGATCTTCAATCTTCCCTGAGTTGATGAAGAAATTAG
Source organism: Macadamia integrifolia (assembly GCF_013358625.1). Taxonomy (NCBI): domain Eukaryota; kingdom Viridiplantae; phylum Streptophyta; class Magnoliopsida; order Proteales; family Proteaceae; genus Macadamia; species Macadamia integrifolia. The sequence continues at coordinate 6,931,721 of NC_056559.1, forward strand.
AATCTTCAAGTGCACTATAGAACCCGAATCAATCTGTGTCTGAAACACTCTGGCAGTGAGTGTGTGACACAAATACTTTCCCTCTTCTTTTCCTATCTTTTCTTTTCTTTTCTTTTCCTTCCTTCTTTCCTTTCCTTTCCTTTCTTTTTTTCTTTCCTTTCCTCCTTTGTGGAAGCTCACCCTAGCTTCATCAAGGCACACCACTTCTCCTCTTCTCTCTTCTTTCTTTTCACTTCCTCTCTTCCTCTGTTAGAGCTCTAATAGCTCAACAATGGCTCACACAAGCATGAATGGGCTTCTTCTCTCTTTTCCCTTTCTTCTTCCAGCTTCTCTTTTCTCTTCCCTTTTCTTGGCTACCACTAATGAAGCTTGCTGCCTTGGCTTCCAGTAGCTTCCCAAGTCTCTAATGGAGGCTATGGATCGAGTACAAGAGATTATAGGTTTTGCATTCAAAGCCTAAGCCTTCTTTGATCTTCAACTCAAATATTCGGCCACCTCTGCAACTCTCCTCTTCCTTTTCTTCCCTTAGGCATGTAGAACTCGGAGTGGTGAAGAATCTCCAATTTGAATCACCCAAATCGGAGTTAGGATGAGGGAGATATAGCCCTTTGAAGTTGGGCTAACCAGAAAGCCTCAAATGGAATCTTTAGACTAGTAGTGTAGGCTACGCCGGTGGTGCGTACAACAGAGGTGCAAATCAGACTGTATATCTCATCAAAAGGAATCTCTTAATCTAGACCGTCCAATTCAAATAATGGATAGTAAATCTCAGCCACAAGATTTGAATAAGGGAATCAACTGATGACGTCATGCTGATGTCAGCGATCAGCTGTCACTTTTTGTTGTGGATTTTTTATTAGATCCTTTTTTCGGATTTTAAGGGAGCTCGTCTCCCACTCACAAAAGTGAAACGCTTATCAACTATTGGATCTAAATCCTTCAAGATTGGCTTTAATCATATCTCATGAGATCCTTAAGATCGAAATGTTTATAATACCTTCTATGCACGTGCAAAACACCATAGCATACCTTGATAAGGTGTAGCACCAGAGCATCAAAGCTTATGCACTCAACCAATGGGTGATCTCTCGATAGAATATGGTCCGTCACTTCAGTGCCTAGGCTTAGCAGCCTTTGGATGGGAATAAGACATACATGGCTTCATCTGAGCCCTTCATTCTACAACTCTATATTCCTCTTTATTACAATCAAGCCCTTACCTTCATATATTTTAGTGCTTAAAGACCCTAGCAACTTAGACCTTCAAAATCTAAAAATTACATAAAAGCCTCTGAAATTTGAAAATTAAATATGAAAAATCCACCCAACACCGAGAGCAGTCGGTTGATTTTTTGGTTCGGATTTTCAAACAAGCTTCATAGAAATAAATGTAACTTTTCATACGATATCCGATCGAGATGAAATGAAGTGCGTTGGAACCTGACTGGACGTTCTACAATCTGACTTAACCATACAAAAAGATCAAAATGCCCCTAGACCTTTCCAATGATGCTCTTCCTCATACGGAATCAGAATACGATGAAATTAGAACTGTTGGAATGATCTGATTTTTTTTTTGGTATCGTTACATGTAGAACACTTCCTTTAAAAAATTCATCTTCAATTCTGAAATTACCCCCGACTGCCATAAATATCGTAACTTCTTTATAAAGTATCTGAATGCAATGAAATTAAATGCACTCGACTAGATAAATTACAATATATATTTTTCATGAAGAAATGGTCTTCCAAAAATTTCATTTTCACTATCGAAAATGCCCTTGAGCATAAATAGACTAATTTTACCAGTTTTAACCCAGAAACCCACACCACCTACTATAGATGAATCAAACCACTACATGCACACAATGTGACTATGTTATCTCATCGATGACATTGAACGCTGCCATGTCATCACTTTCGGCCATGTCACCTAAACTGGCCACATCATCATGTGGCCGGATTACCAACAAGGACAACCATACAACAACACATAGTGTATGACATCTATAATGAACTCATCACACATGTGCCTGTGGGTCACAATGTAGTTTTTAAAGTGAAGTATGTACTGCCAAACAATGAGATAAGGGAGGTAACAGATGATCTATCAGTGTATGAGCTGTTTGGTTTACATAGTTGTGATATGATAAATATATATGTGGATGACATTATTCACAGTAAGTCTACAACCGATGAATTTATAGTTAACCGGTTCCCTAACAGTCTGGTTAATTATAGAGATGGTGAACTTGATGATGAACCTGCTGGACAATGTCAACAGCCTCTACAACCATATGGTGCTGGTCCTGGTCAGAGCAGGGGGGAAATTACTGTATGTAGGGCTACTACTAGTGCTAATAGTAGTGGCAGTAGAAGTGAAAGTGAAAGTGCTACTGCTTGTGCTACAACTACTGTTAGGGGAGGTAAAGGTACTATGACCAATGCAAGGTGTACGAGCACTGCTACTTCTAGTGGAAGAGCTAGTAGCAGCAGTGAAGCTACTGGTAAGAGACTGAGAGTGTCTGATGAGGTTGTCAGGAATGTTAGCAACAACAATGTATGTTCGGATGACTCTATGGTTGGATCTGATGAAGATTAGAAAATTGACAGCGAAGATGAGTGAGATGATGAAAGTGAAAGAAAAGATAGTTAGAATGACAGTGAAGCTACAAAGGATGATGGGTATGGGAAAAATGTTGATGAATCATTTGATGATGACCTATCTGGATATGAATCTGAAGAGTGTTATGATAAATTTGGTGAATAGAACTATGTGGGTGATGGTGGCAAGGTGACGATAGCTGAAGATAATGTGTATAGAAGGTAATGTGTGTGGAAGTGTGCACCATTTCAAGGAAGCTTTGAGAGAGTATATACTGCAAGAGGGGTTTGATATTATCAGGTTGAAAAATGAACAAGCTAGAGTTACAGTTATATGCAAAGCACAAAATTGTTCATGAAGATTACATGCTTTACCAATATCAGATGGTGTCACCTATATAATAAAGACATATAACCCAGTTCATACATGTATTAAGGCAACCAAGAACAGGTCTGCTACATCTGGATGGATAGCAATGAAACTTCTTCAACAACTGAAGGTTTAACCAGAAATGAAAATAGAGACCATAGCTGATCATATACAGAAAACATATGGTCTTTAGTTTCACTATACCAAGCTATATAGGGCTCGTAGGATTTCCCTAGAGATTAATGAAGGAAGTCATTCCAAGTCATATGCAAAATTACCTGCCTATAGTAGGTTGGTACTTCAAAAGGATGTTGGGAGAATTTTTAAGCTCCAGTTTGAGATCAGGAATCGTATGATAGATAATCTGATTTTTAAAAGATTGTTTGTCTGTTTTGATGCTTGCAAGAAGGGTTTCTTGAGAGGATGTAGACCGTTCATTGGTCTTGATGGCTGCCACCTCAAGGGCAGATATGGAGAGGTTCTGTTGAGTGCAATATCTGTTGATAGGATCAATAGTGTTTTTTTCTATTCCATATGGTGTAGTTGAAGTTGAGTGTAAAGACAACTGGATGTGGTTTCTGGATAATTTACAAGATACTCTACTCAATGACAATGATGATATGTCATTCACATTCATGTCAGACAGACAGAAGGTATATTTTTTTTTTATCTTTTAAATCTTTATTTTCAATTACTCATTTTCATGTCCTAACATTTTTCATATGTGTTGTGTAGGGACTGTCAGATGTAATTTCCACAATCTTCCCTTATGCTCACCAAAGAATTTACAGTAGGCATCTATATCAAAATCTGAAGGCAAAACACCCTAGTTTGCTATTGAGACTACATTTTTGGGCTGCCTCACAAGCTTCAACTGAACCTTAATTTCAAAAGAAAATGTGTAGCATCAAGGAGATTAAGGAGAACGTATACTTGTATTTGAATGAAAACCCCCCGAGGATGTGGTCAAGGCATGCCTTCGATGTAGGAGCAAACAGTGACCATATCACGAACAATATGACTGAGTCATTTAATCATTGGGTTAGAGACTTAAGGAGCAAACTCATTCTCACATTGGTTGATCAGCTAAGGGTGAAAATAATGGCTAGCCTACACAGGAGGTATGAGAAGGCATCCATATGGGAGGGTAAAGTAACACCAAGGGTTATGATGAAGTTGAACAAGGTCTAGCAAGAAGCAAGGCATTGTAGGTGTTAACCAGCAGGTGAAGGTCAATTTGAGGTCTTAGATAAATTTGAAAATAGATTTGCGGTTAATTTGAACCATTACAGATGTGATTGTAGAGTTTGGAAAACCACTGGTATACCTTGTCTCCATGCTGTAGCTTCTATATCACACATAAGGGGAGAGTTGGTCAACTACTATGATCCATTTTTCACTATTGAAAAATATTTGGATACATACAAAGAGATGATCCATCCACTTTCAGATCTGGCAGGGTTGAAGGATGATGCTCCTAATGAGAGAGTACTACCACCAAATTTGAAGAAGTTACTAGGTAGATCTCACAAACTTAGGAAAAAAGAAGCAAGAGAAGCATTTCCTTCAGATTTCAGGAAGAGATCATCATCAATTAGGTATGACATCTGCAAGAAGGAAGGACACAATAGGAGGACATGCCCAAGGGTTGGAGATGCTGGGCAAGATGGATGTACTAGTAAAAAGAAGAATATGAAGGTAAATGCAACTCACTTTATTTATTTAGTTGAAACTTGTTTAATAAGTATCTCATACTTATTTTATGTTGTGTAGAAGAAACAAAAAGGAGAGAGTTAAGATGAGATCAGCACATCTCGATGAATGACTAGATCATAGGCATCTATGATTAGCACAGTTGGGTGTTTACAGGACAAGGTACTAACCAAACAGAAGACCAATCAAGCAAAGAGGACAATAAGGGAGCGGGGGAAGAAATGAAGCACAAGCAATCTGGATGTTTTAATTTAGAACAAGAAACAATGTTGTATTAATTAACTTTTTCTGAGCGTAAGACAGTTGGGTGTTTCCTTATGGTTTTGGATGTTTTTGACGGATTTGTTTTTTTTTTTTAAGAACTATTTATATTTCACACTAAACATGGTTGTATGGAATATGTTATGAACAGGTATTCATGGATAATTTTTTTTTTTTTTTTTGGTTATGGTTGTGATGAAATATGTTAGTTTCAGGTGTGTAATGTTACAGATATTTAATTAAGACGCTGTCCATTTAATAGTAGACATAGGATGTCAATTTGGTATGAGAAAACTGCATTGTCATTTTGGTATTATTTATTTACAGGTATTAAATGTCATTTTATATCCAAAATGGTGCCCATTTACGGTCAAAATGGTGCCCGTTTGTTTTAGGAACTCATCACAATGATGGCCCTCTCTCCATCAAAATGCTGCCCATTCAATATGAGGGTCATGATTAACCAACAACTTAGTAATAAGAACAGAGAAGGAATGATTTCATTAAGTTCAAATGCTTACAGACTCGACAAAACTTTACTATTAAACATTGTAAAGCCATTTTTTAACACATAACACTAAACATACCACCACAAGCACACCAATTACAATCTTCATCGTTTCATACGCTTTCTCTAAATGCTTAATTCTTTTCTTCAAGGCATGAATCTCTTTTTTCATCTATTGACCATGGATTCTTTCACCAACAACTGCTTCTGAATTAGTTGCCTGAGGCAAAAGTCTTGGTGCAGCTATAGGATCACACCATGAGAAGAATCGACATCCTTTTGGTGCTTTACGGCAACAGTAGTACAGCATGTTTGGGTTCGAACTAGACTCTGAAATTCGCACCAATGCCCTTTTGGGTTCAGGACATTTGCATCTTACATTCACAAACCTTAACCCACTTTGGTTGCTGTCATTAACGCTCATGGTAGACATCGGTTAACTGTAAATTAACATGGTAAAAGTTGATTACAATTAGTTAGCATCCAGAGTATGAGAAATGCTCAAAATATAGACCCAGAACCCAAACACAGGGAACGCAAGTCATAGATCTAGAACAAAGAAAACACTGGAAAAAAAAAAAGAATAAGAGAGGAATTATGGTATGAGAGAGAAAGGAAAACCTTCTAATGGGTTGAAATCGTCTGCAATTCCGATCTCGTACAATTCCGTGCAATACGACCTTCAGGAGGTGACACGTGTATTGATACCAATACAATGGTCCAGATCTGGTACAACTAATAAAACATTAAATCAGTGAAGAGGCATTTAACTCAGATCTAGACCATTGCATTAGTATCAATACACGTGTCACCCCCTGAAGGTGGTATTTCACGGAATTGTACGAGATCGGAATTGCAGACGATTTTTTTCCCCTTCCAATGCTTCTTCCAACAATAAAAAAGCATTGGAAGGTTTTCAATGGTAGAGATTAAACCGTGGGGGCATGGATTCAGTAGGTATCAACAAGAATGGAGGAAGAGACACAGAGGATAAGAGAAGAGGGAGAGAACATGAGAGAAAATACAGTTTAATCACAAATTCAACCCAATAGCCAGAGAATAGAATCCCAAAATCACAAATTAATCACAAAATTTCCCCCTCCAATTTCAATCACAAAATCAACTCAATAGCTACAAGATCCAATCATCCAAAATCACAAATTAATTTCGTTTAATCAAGTCTATTTTAATAGAGATATAAGCATGTCCAAGAAGGAAGAAGAACCCTAAAAACCATGAGGAAGAAGAACCATTAAACACCTTGGACGGACAAGTCGCCGGAGAGGAGAGGATTGCATTCCGGTGGGGAGAAGAAGAAGGGAATCGCAAGCCGATCAGCTATTGGTCTGAGAGTCGCAAGCCGGAGGGGAGCGGTCGACTTGCAGGTTCTTCTTCCTTGTTCGTATGAGTGAGGAGTGAGAGGGAGAGTGTGGGTTTAGAAGAAGAAGGGAAAGGGAGGGCAATATTGTCCTCTCACAATAGCTGGGGGTGTTTTGGACATTTTGTAAAAACTAACAGACTTTCATTCACTTAACACGGTCGGCTAACGGCAGGGACTGATTTGGAATTGTTTGAATTTTAAGGGAGTGTCTTTGATGTTTCGAAAAGTTCAGAGGGTGGCATTGAATAGGGACCAAAGTTCAGGGGATGGTAATGCAATTTTCTCTTTTGTAAAAGAAAACTAAAATGGGTAATCTTATAATTTCCTCCACTATAATAAGTGTAGAATAGAACACCATGGATAATGGCACACATGTCTCTTGGGTTTGGATCGCTCTGCTTAGCTGAATGAATCTAAATCGATCATTATGGAGTCGACCCATGAATTGTCAGCTTGTCCTACAACTAGAAACATAGAGGACAGATCGGGGTAAAGGAGGAGCTTCAATGAGAGAATCTAAAGTAGTTTTGCCTTTCTGCAGATTTTAGGGTTTTATGGTGAGAAATTTGACTTCAATCCCATGGGCACCTGCAAAGATGGCATGCTTCCATGTACAAGTCTTGAAGGTCTGCAACACCTATTCTACGAGTGAGACTTATTAGTGGTGTTAATTTTCCACAATATTATCAGTAGAAACGAAATGAAACGAAACTATTCATTTGTGAAAAATGGATTCATTTTAAGGCAGTGTAAGGCTGGGAACCAAAGGCATTTGAGTGGCAGGATAGAAAGTTGTAAGCTATGGCCGCTTTGTGTTATCACCTAGGTTATAGGTATCAATGTCCGACATCGATACAATATCAATATGGATCGATCCATATCAGGTATAAATACAAAAGTTGACCATTTTTTTTCTTTCTTTTTGGCTGATACGATATGATACAATCAATCCATATTGAAATTATCTATCGGTCTTCGCAGATACTACTGATATGCATCAACAGATACCAAACTCATCGAATTCCAAAAGCCTAATATGGTCAATCCAGCCATTAAAACAGGTAGATTATCAACATATTAAACCGGCTAGAGAGAGGGAGAGAGAGAGAGAGTCCACAAGTGCTATTTTCCCTTGTTTTTCAGTGAGGGGTGCTCTTTGAACATCGGCCAGTGCCAAACTCGATAAACTACTGCTTTGGAGAGTAGGGATGATCCGTTCCAACCACAATCAAACTTCACCAAGTACGTGGAATGCCACTAGTTACTAGGTTATCCTCTATGATCTAGTTTTACCCATATACCTTCGCTAGTTGACACAATTTCTATGATACGTTCAATCAGATATTTACCACGTATGCTTTTCACACTAGGGATAAAATAATCATGTCGCAGTCTCAAGATATGAATTCTCCTTTCCGTTTCAATCATGTATGTCATTATGATGCAATGATTGATTTGTCTCTCCTCAAATTCTTTTTTTTTTTTTTTTTTTTGAATTTTTTCTATTCTTTACTATTCATTTATTGGCAACCAAACTAAGCCCAAGTTGCAATTGTGTTTCATTCTAGCAGAAATTAAACCTTTTTATAGCGACTTTTAAGCTCAGACTGTTTCCCAAGATGCAGGTGACACATTTGAATGCATGCATAATGAAAAAATCATAGCGTGCCACAAGAGTAAATTCTATTCGAGTTCCTGCTTGTAAAATCAAAGTCTAACGGCTAAGCTTTATACAAAGGATGAAATTTCACCACTTCAAATAGAGAGCATGAAATGGTTGGAACTAAAGAAAAGTGCTACTGCACAGAATGAGCCCACCTGAATTTATTCTCCGTCGTTGCCTCCAACATTCAAAGAGGACATCTTCATTGTCAGCAAAGTGAGGGTACTCATCTCTATCAAACCACGATCCACTTGGTCCATAATTAGCAGAGTGGCCCAGGTAGCTTCCAGGTACCCTAAATCCTCTGCTGCTGACTTCCTGAAACATGAGTTCGTGAAGAGATGAATATCTACTAGTTTCATTAATATCATACGCAGAATATAGAGAACATATCTGGTGCAACACTGAGCATGAGAAACCTTTTATTATTAGTTAAATCAAATACTTGTTAGCAGGATCCAAAAAGATGGAAACCACACTATTAGTTTTGTTGCAAGACAACCATAAAGGAGCTTGTAGACATATGGAAAGGTGTTGTACACATTAAAATCTAAGGATCTATGTTAATTCTTTGGCCAGGTAGAGGTAGAATATCATTAAAAGTCCCCAGGTAACTGTTCTGTTATCTCTTTCCTCCATCTTTCATGTCCAAGGTTTCCACAAACTGCGAGCCATAAACATGCCTTTCTTCCTTGATGAGTTCATCAGGACAATAAATAGAGTCCCTGTACAATCTAATGCATAGTTATTCACCTTCAAGAGGTTTAGTAGTTGAGAATCGCATTTAGATACTCGAGCACATATTTGATTTTGCATAGAAGTTAATGAGAAATTAAGAACTGTGAATGAAGAAAGGGAAATGATATAAAATGGACATGGCTACAGTGCTATAACATTCTGTATTCTCAGATTCAAACTCAGCTCAATCCAGTCTCCCTACGCATAAATGAAATGCCCTCATAAATTCCTATCCAACAAATGAAACGGTCAATAGCACCTGCCCGGATTGTTACTGAGACACTTCCCATGAGGAAAATACTTTATTGCTGTCTAGCAAGCTGAAAAATACTTTCAAAGTTGTCATAGCAATTGCTATTTTGTTCAAAGGGTAGTTATTTAGAATATAATTGGATGGTTTGAACAATTGCACAAGAACTTGAGTGGCATTTGTGCAAATACATGCATGCAACACCATCAGTCAGATTCTAATTTGACAGTTGGACCCTCAGTATCACCTGCCCTCACTCATTTTCCTACATTAAAATATAAATATTAAAACACTACTAATTCATTTATAAATGGCACTAACTCTCAGAATCAGACCATAAAACATGCAAATCAATGACATGTTTATGCAAATAACCTCAAATCTCAGCCAACAACTTGAAGATGGAATACTCTTAGATTGTTTATAAAATAATAATGTAAGAAACTCGAGAATTACCAGAGGTGCATCATGAATGTTACTTTTCCCTGTTGTTGCTTCCTCCCTGCTCTTGCATAATGGAGGAGAGTGATCATTACTAGCCTCCCACCTCAACCAAGGAAGAAGAACTCCATCCATTTCAACAGGAAGAGACGATCCTGTTGAAATACCGTAAGTTTCCGTTTCCCCACAATGGATCATGTAGTCCCTTGGTCTTGTTCCTCCTAATGTTGAACTTGCATCACTCCTTTCTCCATCGAATGACGAGATATCTGTATCTTCAACATTTGAAATAAAGTCTTCAAAATACTTCTCTGCCTCTTCAGTCAAGCACTTGGACATCCTACTTCTATCATTGCTCCCCTGATTAAATTATGAAAAGTGTTTTAAAGAAAAGGGGGGGTTAGGGAAGGACCCACTACAGCTCTTTTATTGCAGGACCACTGAATGTAGACATATACTATACAGGACTTGACAATAATGTGAGCGAGAGAGAGAGAGAGAGAGAGAGCAGTGTACCTTTCTAGCACATGAAGGCTTCTCTATACAAGCAGCCTTCTCTGGATCAGGAAGCAATTCCCTAACAATTTTAGAAAGCTCACGACCACGTTGTTCTTCAACCACTATCTCAGCTAATAAATCCTGTTTACGCTTTTCTGACTGAAAAATTTAAGTTCACATCTATCAACATTGGAGCAATAAAGGAAAAGTTGATCAAATATCTAAAAGAGAGGCCCAAATAACCTATCAGATTACCACATCCTTCTTTTGAAACTTCCATGAAGTTGAGCCCAATTATTTGGGGACAGCCAAAAGAATGTAATAGATCAGAAACGACTGGTCCCAGAAAGATAAATGAACCGTTTTTCTTTTGTTTGTTGATTGCTCTCGATGAAAATTGCCATATTGCACTAAGTTAATTATGGTCGGCAATTAGTACCTGTTCCAACTTTGACGTGTAATTCTTTCTGATTATAGCAACAGCCTGAAGAACATCTGAATTGCTTGATTGTAGGCAATCACCATCCACTAAAACAGTGGGTCTTGTTTTCACCATGGTCTGCAGAAGTATATCAGGACACCATAAGCTTCAGCAAATGAGCAATTTTTAACTAGTCCAGGATAGATTCCATAGGAAAGCAGGTTTGTGAAAAGACAGAACCACCAAATACCTGTTCAAGTTCAGTTCTGATTTCTTCAACAGCATGCCTGAGTTCTTTTCGCATGGCTTCATACAATGCAGTTCCTTCTCCATCCGCAGTAGGGTGTTCTATCTGGAAGTGTAAGGGAAAGTGAAAAAAGCAAGAAAGAGACTCTTTTAGAACTTTCAAATGAAGTCAAAAGTTAATTTTCAACAAACTAACAATGCCATCATATGATCCAGTACAATATAGTGCTCATTTAAATTAAACAAGTCTATTACATAGAGAGCAACCTTTCTCTGTGCATAAACTGCTTGTACTGTCCTCTCAGTTCCATATTTACCAGGACAAGCATTCCGTGCTTCATCATCAGTTAATGCAGAAGACTGGCTCTGAAAGGTCCCAAAAATATCGTTTTAAGTTTGTTTCTTTCCAGAGATAAAGCCTCCAAACATATATGATACAAGTGTACAATAAGGAGTACAACACACTTATTAAACCAGGATATTCTTCAGTTCCTCTTTGTCCCAACATCCTCTATTTCTTGTCATCAACCAAATAATATGAAAAAGAGAGCGATCATGGCATCATGCCTTGTTTAGCTCTAAAAGATGAAAATTTCTTACTGAGTAGCCATTGTATAACTTCAATAGATCTTTTTGACTAAGAGATCTTTTCATATGCTGATGGTCAGGATCTGGTCGCTGATGTGATGATCTCTGGTAATTTCCAGTAGTGAAATTCTTTAGGTTAGCCTTGCTGCTAGATGTACGGGAATGATCCATGTCACTCTGCCAATATAAATGAAAGAAAAAATACATTTATTTTTTTCCCATTACGCAAGAAAATGATGAGGAAGCTGTACATGTAAATAATACTATCTAGTGTTTTAAAGGACGTCCAGGGCGGCATCCGAAATGCTTGGGTGCTGGTCACTGAGTCCAGACATCCCTAACTTTTACTTGTCTATACAGTCGGTCAGGACAGGAATTAAGGAGAGGTCCACTGCTTTTTGTTACCATATATCAAAACCCAAAGTGCCCAACGACTTCCCACAATTTTACGTCTTCAAAACCTGGACTCACCAAAGACCCAAGTGGGTAAATAGCTCCTCTTTTTTGTTCTCTACACCCATTTATTCTTTCTTTATGACCCAGAGTTATTGATAAGATCTGACTATAGGAGACATCTGGCTATTTAGGTCAGTGGGTGGTTTTTTCTTTTCTTATATGTAATGCCAATATCCAGAAAGCGCAATGCAGATACAAAAAAAGACATAAGTTAATGTATTTATAATGGTTAGCTTTTCACCTGTTTCTGTCCAAAACACCTTGCAACATCCAGGATGCTGAATTAAAATCCATTTTTCAAAACACTGATACTACCCCACACCCCCCAAAAAAAAAAAAAAATCCATATTGTGGCTTCATCTTACAGTAACACAAGGAATGACACGCATCCATGTAATCTATCTATCAATTAAGCATCCGTTCTTTAACAGTTTTTGGGAGGCACCATCTAAAGAATGACTGATATGGTCAACCCCCATCTCAACCTTCCTGAACATGCATGTTGAGCACATGTAGGGCAGAGTGCTGGGACAGAGTGCTATAGGACTTGGAAATATGCTAATACCTCGAATTGGATAGCATAAGAGTATTGCACACTTGTAATTGGACCTAAGACAATTGGAAAGGACAAACCCTATAAGTCGTCTTGTATGGAATGGTTCGCTGACTTACATACCCTTTAACAAGACTGAAAATGAACAAAATGCCCTTGGGATATTGATTAGTGTTGTGGAAATTAAATAAGATTTCATCAAGAACGTGTTGGTGTATATGGCGTATTGTCGATGTATAGAGTATAGACACATTGGAGAGGGCCATTCACCTTAAAAATGACAAAAATTTATTATAGCATATCACATTGCAATGAGGTCAAGACAAGGTAAAGCTCATCAATTTGTCCTAAGCAACACCTTATATTGTAGAAAGTAGAAACAAACTAGAAAGAGTGTCTTGAGTTGGAACTGCCATGACAATTTGAACATCTAGAGCATCATTTTTTTTTTGTTAACCAAGGTGTCTGGGCTAGCTTACGCGCACCTCAACTAATCCTCGAAGAGACTAGCGCAGCAACCCACAACCACGGTCTCCACATCTAGAGCATCATAATATATGCATAAGCTAGGATACTCTATTATGCATGTCAAAATATTTCTTTTCTAAGAACTTCCTCAAAGAATGTTTGCATGGGTGTACGGAAAAAATGGGAAAAATGTAAATGAGAAGATAGAAAGCTAGCTTCCATTGAACTCACTCGACAGAGCCTTTCCCCAACCAATATGGCAGAGATCTTGTCTGGCTGTCCCACATTCATAAAAAACATAGAGGCTGAGGCATAAGATGAAAAACTGAAGCTTCAAAGTTAAAAGAGTTTGGGCAAAGATTTTATGGCACCAGCTAATCTGACAAAACCTCCCAAAATCAGCAGACACAGTCCTTTTTCCAACAAAACCCTCCGCTTTCCACTTGATATGCATACCACGAGTAAATAATTTGGATCAATCAGCAGGGAATCTAAAAGATATAATCAAGAATGATTGGTTTTCTTGGTGAAGACATTGTTTGTCCATTTCTTAGAACCACATTTCTAAATTAGGCAAATCTCAAATTCTGAAAACTTCTCTTTTGTTCTTAAAACCTTGTGGTTTGATGCTGAATTTTAGCCAATGAAATCACAATTTCTTGACAAAATATGCTTCCAATACATCAATTGGGTTACAGTGGTACAAGTCACCTCAATAAATTGCAAGGTTAGATTCATTAATCTTCTCACTGAAGAGCAATTTTAGCATATGCATTATAAGAAATCTATTCCTCCTAAATGTCGTTTGATTTTCATAATTAATATATCATTTCTCTTATTGGTATGAATCGGATTAATAAAACAACTGTACTTGGAATGAATCGATAAATAAAACAAATTTAATTATGTATCCAAGTGGTTTCTATTGATTTGAAATGGTGTCTCTCTCTTTTGCAGCCGAATAATCAGAGATTTACCAAATCATTTGAAAGCACGTAATTCTCTCCCAATATAAGTTTACCTCAGGTTCCAACAAATTCAGACTGTTAGTAGGGACGAGTGTTGTTATGTCTTACACATGTAAATCGCGAAGAATTAGATATCCCACTATCGAACAACGAGAAAAACCAAACTCCACGAAACGAAATGAATCGAAAACTAGTTTGGGAAAAAGAAGAATAACTAAATAAAAAAGACAGTAGACGTACCTCCGAATCACTGAACTGACACCGTGCGACAGAGAGGGAGCGTCTCCTCCTGGAATTAGAACAACTGTCGGCAAGAGCTTTGACAGTGGAAGCGGAAGCGTTGGCGGCAGGGTCACCTAGTCGGCCGTGTTGCCTGGAAACTGACCTTCCGCGCCTCTGCTCCTGAGAGTGAGATACACCTTTCGAACCACTAGTAGTTGCAGACGAGCAAGTGGCGCCAATGGCGGAAGTGCGGCGGGCTGATGACGACCGTGATCGGCCTCTTTCGCTTTCTCTGAGGACATCCGTGTCCGGGTTCAGGTCGAGGTCCAGGTCCCTGTCCTTGAGGTTGAGAGGGAAGAAGTCGTTGGCAATATCGTCAAGGCTGATTACTTCAGGGAAGCCTGAACCCCTGACGGTGTTCACGAATCTTCTCCTCGGTGTAGCTGCCGGAAGCTCGTCCGATTCCAGTGCATGCGACCGCCCCGAAAATGTACTGAGGCTCCTAGAGCGGCGATGATGAGTGGCGTTGTGATTGGAAGAAGCTGCTGCATCATCCACATTGGATACAGTACCTCCAATCGGAGAGCGCTTCGTGGTGGATTTAAACGATGAAGTCGCCATCCCCGGATGAGAAGAAGAAGAAGAATAAAGAGAAAAAAATGGAGAATTCTGAAATCTAGGGTTTAAAGTTGATCCATTTCAAATTTCCGTAGCGAGAGAGATTGTAGGCGAACAAGACGACACGGAAGGAAGTCTGTAAATATGAGATATTGAATAGCTCAGGCCTCAGTTGTTGGTTTCAAAATTTGTAGAGACACGTCATACGTCACAAGACTACATGAGTCGGGAACGGGGCTGACTGTCGAGTCTGAGAAGCAGTGGGCCAGTGGCAATAACAACTAACTACTACTACTTCAACTTGAAAGAAGGTGCCTTGCCTTGCCTTGCCTTGCCTTACCTTACCTAAAGGACCAAAGATTGGATTATTGTGGCCACGCTTTGGGTCAAATCTACCCTTCAGTCTTTCCTTTAATCTTTTATTCTCATGCTTAAAAAATGAAACCATAAAAAAAAAAAAAAAAAAAAAAAAAAAAATTTGAAAGGGATTCCCTGCTAGCCTGCTTGGTGTATTCTTGCACAATGCAAATTGAATAAAAATGCCCCTATTGACTAATGGTCCAAACTACTCTCTCTCTCTCTCTCCCTTTTATGTCCACAAATACCCAAGGTCTAATCTTGATCTATTCATTTTTGTTTAATAGTTTTCAAAATTCCAATGTTGCTCAGGAAAAAGAAACTAAATGTTTGCATTTGACTATGCCTAGGTACAGGCATATGCAAAAAGACTATGTTGTCCCTATTCCATGCATTAAAGATGTCTTCGCACAATTTCTTATTAATTCGTGTGTTGGTGCAATGGTTGTGCAAGTTGTGGTAATGTTTTCTTTCCCATTTATTATTTAATTTAAAGAGAGAGAGAAGATCCCCATGCTGCAAGGATCGAAATTTTGAAGGTGGGGTCCCACAATTCAAACTAGAATATTTTTTGAATAATGTTCGTATAAACCTTTTTTTTTTCAAACTGTCTTTTGGTATAAGGATTTTAATAGTCTTTTTATTTGAGATTTTGAATTGAATTTAAGGTCATTTAGTTGTGTTTAAAAACCAGGTCAACCCCAAGAGTATTTGGTCATTTTGTTATGAAGATTTCAAATATCTTTGAGATTACATGGAGTCTCTTAGGTTATAAATTGGCCTTCTCCCACTATTCTAAAGCACCTATTCTTTAGCATCATGCACATACACCTTCAGGGTGATAAAATGAAGTGTTTACTCGTAGCTGCCTCTTGGAACACTACCAACTTTGCTAGATCCTTTTGATTCAATTGAACAGTAAAACTCTCTCTTGCAACTCTCTCTTGCTCTGGTTCTGCTATCCCTTCATCCCCACTCTCCCTCTACACTAAAGGCTGTTTTGTTTTTAATTGTTAGAATGATGCCACATGTCCTTCACATGCAATTGAGCCTAATCGATCGAAACAAATGAATGATCAAGAGGCACACAATGAAAAGACACTATATATAGTGGTTTAATCCTCTTGACCCAAATTCAGTCCCAAGATCTCATCACTCTTGGATTTCCACTATCAAGTATTAGTCTTTTCATGGTTCAATTTTTTTTTTTTATAAGAAAAAAAAGGATGCTCCATGGTAGTGATCATAGACCCCAGGACAAACCCCCAATAGGTGATGGTAGGCATGCCAAGATTCGAATCCACAACTAATCGACTCGAACAATGATGGATTAAGGATAATTTCACCACTAAGCTACCAACCCCATTGGTCTTTCCATGGTTCCAATCAAAGCTTTGCACTATTGTTTCCATGGGCTCACAACAAACCTATAGTTTTGCTAAGTTCACAACTTTCAATTTGATCTTTCTCGGTGGATCAAACCTTTTATATCTCTCACAAGTTGTTTTGAGTTTTGCAACTCCATTTCAAGCCTCTTAGTGGGCAAATGTTAAATTCAAGAAAATAATAATTAAAAAAAAACCCTCGCAATAGGGTGGTCAGTCAAGCCAATTCACAGATAGTTCCCACAATTCTTTTTTTTTTTTTTTTGGGTACAGTTCCCACGATTCTAATAACCCAAAAATACCAAGTCCTTTTTACAAATAATTGGTCTCAGGTTGGGGGTGGCACAACGCGAAGAGCTCCCCTTTAAATAGCAAGACCACAATTTTATATATTAAAAAAAAAAAAGTTAGAGCTCTGGTGGCCGACCCTAAGCCTTTGAAAGCCCAAAAATCTAGCTACATAGGAGTCTACGACCTTTGTCCATTGGCTAGAGGTCGACCGCGGAGGTTAATCCCCAAATTTAGCGGTTGACCCCGAGGTCTTACTAAATGCCCGAATGCTTCATTTTGATATTTTTTTTTTTGGCATTTCTGTAAGAAGATGAGTCGGCTTCCATCATTAATATCATGTAAATTGCCCATCAAAACTTGTCCAGCTAATAGGTCAACGATTCTATGCTCTTTGTAGAAATAAATCCTTAAAAAAAATGTTGATTGGCTATTCAGAGTCCCACTTTGTCATTTTTAAAGATTAAGTATCTGTTACAATCTTCATTTAAATTGTAGATACACAGATAAAGAATCAAATCTGAGACCGTGCGTCTATCTATATAATCTCTAATTTACCCCAAACATTTAGACAGCCCACGGATGGATTAAATTACATGCATCATGATAGAGAGTTATCGTAAGGGAAAAAAATAGTTGATTGGTTCTTCAAAGTCTTATTCCTTTTGAAGCTAATTAGAGCACTTGGACCTTTGGCTTTAATTTATGTCACTTGAACTTGTTTGATGATCTTCAAAGCTTATGATCTTACATTTGGCTGATGTTGGAGATGTGATGATTATGCTCTTGCTCAATGACCTATTTGACTTTGCTTGACATATGTGGTGCTTGATGCTTTGATGGTTGGAAAAATCGTCACCGTGAATTTTGACCACCACACACATCTTAGTAATCACAAAAACATGTCACTAGATAATATTCCAACAACCAATATGGGAATCACTTAGGCTATGTTTGGTAGCCAAGAGAAGAAAAGAAAATAAAAAAGAACCTAGAAAAGAAAAGAAAAGAAAAGAAAAGAAAAAAAAAAAAGACAATAAATGGTGAGAAAACAAAAAGAGTATGTATGTTTGGTTATCAAGAGAAGAAAAGAAATTTTTTTTTTTTTTATTTTAAGAGAGAGATAGACACATAGGAAATCATTGTGTAATCATTTATTTTTTGTCTTATTAAATTTTCATATTTTCTCATGTTTTCTTTTGTTTTTGGCAAGAAAATTTTTGGGGGAAACAAAAGAAAATTTCAATTTCGAATTTGAAAAGAGAAATTTTCTCTTTGGTGAAGACATACCAAGTGCAAAGAAAAATTCTTAACCCAAGAAAAAAAGTATAAAAAATGTACTTTTTTTTTTATTCTCTTCTCTTGGCTACCAAACACAGCCTAAATTCGCTTCCTTCTCCATGTGGGTTCCTAATTAAAACTCACATCCAATTAAAGTTGGAGCAGAAAAAGTATGTGAGAGCATTTCTCTATAATAGTACTTGCCCACCCCCACCTAGTTATTTCGAAAGAAAATCATGGACACCCACCACCCCCATGGTTCATCTCAAAGTGTATATAAGGTGGAATGTCTCATTAGTAGTAAGTCCCCTTATTGTGACCATCGCAACTTGAGATGTTGACAGTCTCTGATGAAGTATTTTTATTACTGAAAGTAAACTGTTGTCAAGAATAAGACTCGATAAAGATTGGGCCCGGCCGACCCAATCTGATTTTTCAAACCCTGCTTGACGGCTTCTGCCATTTCCCATCTTATTGCAAGTATTCTTATTGCTCAATAAATTAGAGAGTGGGGACGAACCACGCCAAAGCAAGAACCGGTAAACAGAAACGACTCAAACGAGAGAGAGAGAGAGAGAGAGGGCGAGGCAAAATGCAATCTCAAGATCGAAGTCATCAAGCAAGCAAGACATCATCAAGTTCCTCCGGTCCCAACGTCGAAAGGTACACAACCATCCCAATCCCCGGCGAAGACGTCATATCTCGATCAGTTTTCAACCTATCAACTTTCCTTTCTCGCTGCCGCCCCTGGCAGGAATTTGTTGAGGTGGGTGTTTTCGACAGGCCGGACTCCTTATCAACTGCCGTCGATCGACTTCGGAAGAATGGAAACTATTTCCGATTGAATTATGCCATCCTCCTCTTCGCCTGTTCAGCCCTCTCCCTCTTGCCCAAACCTTTCTACCTGCTCATCGTCCTTGCGGTCTTCGGCCTCTGGTTGATCTTCTCCGTCTTCCGCGAAGATCCGCTCATTTTGTGGGGTTACCACCTGAGCGATCGCATGGTCCTATTGGCTCTCATCTTGCTATCACTCTCTGCTGTTTTGTTCACGGGAGTCCTCCAGAATCTAATCGTCAGTCTTTGCATTGGGCTACTCCTATCGGCCATTCACGGGGTCTTCAG
Source organism: Macadamia integrifolia (assembly GCF_013358625.1). Classification (NCBI taxonomy): domain Eukaryota; kingdom Viridiplantae; phylum Streptophyta; class Magnoliopsida; order Proteales; family Proteaceae; genus Macadamia; species Macadamia integrifolia. The sequence goes on from NC_056559.1 coordinate 6,951,121, forward strand.
GAATTCTGATGGTTTATTCATGGATGAGACTGAAGCCGCGTCCACGGGTTTGATCGGATCTTCCAGTTCCAGGGATAACGTGATCAGACGAGATAGAAATCAATTCAAGATCTAATGATCTCGACTTCATGGCTCGCGAGGAGGAATGCCAATGCAAATTCATTGCTTCTTTCTTTGTTTTCTTTTTCTTTTTTTTT
>NC_056559.1:6951337-7007280 GCF_013358625.1 Macadamia integrifolia
GTGGGTGGGGGGGGATGTGGTAATATTTGTTTTTTGGATTTCCTTTTTTTTTCATTCCAAATTCCAATCGGAGAAGATCGTATGCTGATGCTGCTTTGCGAAAGAACAATCCCAATTCACGTACAGCATACAGGCTAGTGGAAGGCAAAATGAAGGAAGAGGATGAGCAGTTTACGGCCGAGAAAGAAGAAATAGGATGCGGTCGATCTCTATCTGCTTCTTCATCTTCAATGGAATACTCAATACGCTGCGTGAAAGCGTTCTCAATATCTCACTTCGAAAGTGTTTTTTTGTTTTTCGTTTAGGACCTGACTGAACTCGGTAGAGAAACGAGGACAGAATTAATGTGTGTGATTGTGACAGTGGTAAGTGGTGTGTATAGGACTTGAAATTGATTCTGTATGTTCAACATTGACTCAGCAGCTTATTTATCGTGTATTTGTTGTCTCAGTAGTCAGAAATTGCATCGGATGAGTTATTGTGATGTTTGGTAGCAAACAAAATGTTTAATGGTGGGGCTTTGTTCTACCTTTGTGGCAATCTCTTTGACTGTCTCCTTTCTGTCCATGTCTGCACTTCGCAACTGTTTCTCTCATTTGGCATTTAGCATTTGGCATGGATAGGGGAGGTAAGTGAAATTTCAATTTCAGTTTCAGTTTCAGTTTTAGTTCTGGGGCTGTAACAAAAAATGTTATTTTTAAGTTACAACTTCAATTTTTTTTGCACTCCGTTGCGTCCCATTCCTCTACGTTCCTGGTGATGAATCTCTGCGCTCTCAAAAACTTCAATGAGCAAGCTAACAACATCTTACCTTTGGTCGCTGCCCTCCATCTTATAACCTCATCAGCAATAGGGCAAACCTCTGAATTCACAAGGTGGATAACAATTTCTTGGCCAAGGCTCCTTCCACCGTTCTATTGTTTCAGAGCCTCTAGTTCGCTGCTCCTCACAAACCAGCCTCCACACACAAAAACAAAAAGAATTGATTTTAAAGCTGGCTGACTTTTGGCTTGAAGCAAAATCATTAATTACTGCCTTCACCAAAAGGGATGACCTAAATGGGGTTCCAGACTCTAGCAGTTTTAACATTCATCATAAACAAAACAAGATGCACATGCAACTGACGCAAGTGCAGCCCATCAACCCAAATCTGTTCATTCTACCAAAAACAAGAAACAAAAGCATATCTAGCTAGCTGTGAATTCATGGGGGCAAAATACCCTTAAAGGGTGTGGGGGTGGGGAAACAGAGTGACAGATCCAACCCACTCTCCCACGTTAATGAACCCAAACAATGCATTTGGTTTCACTGAAAGGGCACGCTTGCAATGCTCATCAAGTCAAGTTTCATACAAAACTTCCGAAAAAAACACAAGAAGAATATACAATAGAAGAACTGAAGATGATGATGGAACTGTTTCCAATAACTAACTACTTCGATTGCAAGGTAGACAAAACCAAGAAACACGACATAAGTGAAGGTTTTCTCTAGCCTAAAAAAAAACCCCTCTTCATAGAAAGAGTTTCATATCTTACTCCTCGACCTTACCAAGTTGGCCAGAGTTTCCTGAGTGGCCAAGGTCAGGGCATGATTGTGGCCAAGCATTACAGTCCTGATACTGATGCAAGTCCTACAGAGCTCTTCACCACTATAAAAATGCCCACCTCTCAACAGCAACTTAGCTCTAGTTTCAAGCAATGTAGCCTTCAATAATGTAACATCCTGCCAAACATACTCATCCACCTTCTGGTTAGACTGTAATTTTTTCAGACATAGTGAACCGTGACACCGGTCCTGTATCTGAGACACAAAGGACTTCTCCACCTCTTCAAGGACGTTTGTGCAGACCTTCAGAAGCTCCAACGCAGAGTTGCACCGTGAGAACATCATAAAAGTCCGGATTGCTAAAGGGAGGGCCGTCTTCTTAATGAATAGGACCATATCCATTGCTTTCAATTGAACAAGCGGGGGCTCAGATTTGAATCCAAAGACCAGGAATGCAGATGCCCAAAGGTGGTCAGAATGTAACATTGGATTCCCAATCTTTCTTACACCTTGAACTGTGGCCTTGGCAGCGGGTATGGCTCCTTTCCTTCTGGCGAAAACTTGGGTGATAGGGTGCAACTGAATCCAACAACCTGGCTGTCTATTTGTTCTCCTTGCTAGGCCTAGTTTCACCAAAAGAAGAGCTGAATCCGCTTCACTCCGAGTTCGAGGTACTAAATAGCAGCTAGACAAGCAACAGAATCCCATTCTGAGACGTCTTTTCCACTGCTGGAACCCGTTTCCGGTGACAGGTATCTTCTTGGCTGCAGCGGCAAGTAGACTTACTGAAATAGGAGCTGGGGCAAACCAAGCACCAGCAAGGACCATTCTGGAGGCAAGGAGGTTCTTTTCCCCATTGGTTTCGTCTAAGACAGCCAAGCAAAATGCCAGAATTTTCATCAGGAAAGGATTATTCTTATAGAATTGCTCATCCCCTGCGCTTAATGAACATGAAGAACCTTCATCCAGAGAGAACTGGTCCACAGCTTCAAATAGAGCAGATGGAGAAATTACAAGCTCGGAGAGCATTGACCCAATCAACCAGAGTCCATAGCTTGACCTCCCCAACCTCTCAATGAATTTGCCAAGAAACTCTATTTCATTAGTTGGGTAATCCTTCTTCCTCTTCCCTATGATCAAAAACATTGCATCAGGCAGGGACAATGGTTGAAGCTGCAACGGATCAAAATTCATCACCTTAGATAGCCGGGTTGTGACAATCACATGGGATGCTCCAGTGTTCCTGGGTATCAAGTCATGTAGATCCTTCCCTTCCCACCATTCATTCTCAGATTCAAGATTATCAATAATCAGCAAGTATGGCATGTCCCTAAACAACTCTCTCTTTACTCTCTGGAATGCATCGAACTCTTGCTCCTCAAAGTTTCGGATCCTCCCCCGCTCTTTATCTGGTTCTGCACTCACATCTAACCCCAAACTGAGGGACAAGTTCAAAATATTCTGTCTAAAATACCGAGATTCTCCACCTACCCATAAAACCATCTTGTATCTCTGCGAATACCTGTAAGCAAATTCAAGTGCAAGCTCGGTCTTTCCAACACCTGAAACCCCATTTATACACATTACATTACCAAGACTCTTGTTGTTCCCACCCCTTGATTTCTTCTGTTTCGGCCTCTTCGACGGGCTTCTTCCAATTCCTGGCTCAATCCAAGCCTCTAAAGTAGGCTCCCTACATTTTCTCATTTCCAAGTTAATATATCGGCCCCGTCTGTTTCTTACAGTTTCGGTCTCCTCATCCCCGAAGCTTTCCAAAGTCCCCTCGGGTCCTCCTTTGCCCGAAGAAGGCTCATGTTCAAGACAATCCCCATATCCAAAGAAGGCAGCCTCGATGTCCATCAGCTCCTTCTCTCTTCCCACAAATAGTCTGTTTCTAGGGAAAGGTAGCTCTTCAAAACCTTGGACCTCCTTCTCAGCAATACTTTTCCTCCCAAGTTTTGTTCTTAAAACTCCAGAAGCAGTAGATATACAGCTTCTGCAGTTACTCTCATTGGCTTCCAGCTTGTATTCATGAGACTTCATCAAGCTGTCTATTAGTTCTTTCCAGTCCTTGGCATCAGAAGTGCGATTGAGAAGGCCAATGATCTCTGTAGGGTCCGTTTCAAACATCAAGGGAATCAAGTTCTTCTTCTGGGCAAAGAATCTAATCTCCTCGATTGTCAGATGGTTGAGAAGGCTTGAAGCTGTGACAATCACAACACCAAATGTTGCAGAGCAAATAATTCTATCAGCAATCTCGTGGCTCTGAGTATCCGAGTACTTGGCTCTGTCAGCAACAAAGGAAGCAATTCCTTGGAGCTCAAGCTCTGATTTAAGCCACTTACAGAAGCGTGACAAATTAGAATTGTGGCCATGGAAGCCTATGTAAACATCACAGCTCCTTAGTTTTGCATTGGAGGAGGGAGAAACAGAGCTTTTAGCAAAGGAAATACGGGGTACGGGGAAGGAGAATGAGATTCGAGGGGGTGCTTGTTCAGGAACTGGAACAGAGGTCACAAATTTGAGCTTCTGGTCAGTTGGGTCATCGGAAAAATCGAATCTTTCCGGCGGGGGTGTGTAGGAAGTGCTCGGGATATCATCAGAAAGGGAACCACAGTAGGAGACCGGTGGCGAAGGATGCATTACGGGTGTCGGGTTCTCTGGAGGTGGTGAGAGCAAGGCCCTTGGAGATATGTAGGGCGACTGGAGAGCGGAAACGAAGGCAGACGAGGGTGGGGAGATGAGAGGAGAATCATATGGTGATGATTCGATTGAGCTCTTAATGGGTGGAGAAAGGAAATCTGAAGGAGAAATAGAGGAAGATTTGTTACCCGGTTCACCGCCCGAACTTGCTATCTTGATGGTCAGAGGTGGTTTACTTGGTCCATCAGAAGCAGAAGCTTCTTCCTCCGTGGCCATAAATAATTCCTGAGAAGATTCAGATGGTAATGATGGTGCCAAGAAGCAGGATTGGGCTTGGAGTCGGTGGACAGCTGTATGATTTCGAAAATTTAATGGTGAAGAAATCAGATATACTTTCACTGGATGGCTACACATTTTCTCTCTAATCCGATATTATGGAAGTAGACTGGAAGGTGATATGGTCTCTCCATGGTTGCAACGTTGCAGTTCATCTTGATAATATCGGATTCATTAAAACTTACAAGTACGCAGAAGATAGATAGTAAATGCGCCAGAAGAGCCAAGCGCAGAAGATTATCTGTACCCAATCAATATCAATCTCAATCTCCTTTGTGGACCTCCCAAGCCCAGAAGACCCAAAAGCGAAGCCTTTTCACATCAGAAATTTAAATCAAACCTCCTCCAGAGAACAAAAGAGACCCTAGAGATAAAAGAATATATTGCATCAGAGCAAAACCCATCATGAGATAACGAAAACGGAGTAAGAATAAGCTTCAATAATCATCATTATACCTGTATATGGTTTCGTTTTCAGGCAAAGAAGAAGAGAGAGAGAGCTTCTTCTGCAAAAATTCAGAGTACAAGAGCTACCCCGTCCTCTCTCTCACTTCACATCTATATAATATCTAATGGGTTACATATATACAGGACTCGATTAAAACAAAGCTGTAAATTTCGAGAGAGAGGGAATCTGATGCATGAGCTTGATCTGTATTTGAACATAAAATATTGTAACTTGGATGCCTGTAAAGGAGTTAAGGGAGGGGTAGATGCGTTAATGGTTGTGACATTGCAATAATTTTTTGTTTTAAAAAATAAATGAATGTGGGTTCTTTCCGGGTCCGGGGCTCTTTCTTTTTGTTTTATGTATCCCGTTGAGTCATTCGAAATTCTTCTGTAACGTGGGTTGGGTTTTCAATTTTTTTCCATTCTTTTTGGTCATGGTCACACAGAAGCCAAAGATTGGTCAGATAGACTCGCTCAGGGTCAGGGGTGGGTAAAAGCTGCATAGGGAGATGAACCAATACTGGGAGGGAGTCAGGCAAAGCTCCGCTGGTTGGAGATTCAAATCTCAGAAGAAAACAAAATCCTGAGAAAAATTAGTGGAAAATTTGCAGTCCCTGTCTCCGTATGTGTACTTACTTCAGTACATGACGCAGTAAAAGACCAGTAAAACAGCAATTGAGTGAGTTGCCTCAGAGCTATTTCTTTTTTTCGCAGTGGGAATTGAACCAATTAAGACCAGTCCAACTCGATACCAGAAGATAAAAAACAGAGAAAAAATCATTCTCCTCCGTGGTTTCCTTCAAATTCCCTTCTCTCATTTTAGAGAGGGACTCAGTCCAGATTCCAGAACCCCTGACCCTTTCTGGCCCTGGGGCGGTGAGACTCCTAATCATAAAAGTTCGAAAACCGACCGATCGACCCCTCCTACCTCCCATAGGAAGTGGTGGATCGAGTATGTCTGTGTGGTTCACGTAAGTGAGGGTTGTGCATGTGAAGTGCTATATTGTGGTGAGTACTGTGTAGTCTTGACTCCTGTGCTTGTTTTTCCAGTTTGATCAGTAGGATCTTATCTTGTCCTGTGACTCCTGAGTCCTGTCTACTACCTCCACCTCCGTCTACTTGACTGCAGACTGCAGTAGGCTTCACTTATTATTTATCGGGTGGAGAGGGTAAGTTGCTCTTGATTCAACCGTAAATGTATGAATATTACGATCTTATGATGAAGTAAATAGTTATTTAGTATTTTTGATAAAGATTTTTCTTAATGAGCACTTAAAGTTGTTAAGAATGATTCAAATAAATTGGGCTAAAATGATGTGGCAATGTAAACTCTCGGTCTTTATTCATATGTCAAATTTCAGATTAATCGGAGTTTGTTAAGTAACAAATAAGTAATTGAAAAATCTAAGATCACCAACAAGGTGGTGATGGATTATAGTGAGATGCATTGGATATGCTAATTAAGAAAGTATGACATCAAATGGACCTGACTTTAGAAATAACTTGGAAAATAAATTAACATTCAGCCAAGGTGTTAAAATTTAGGATCGGTCTCAGTTAGGATCAATATCGATTGTGATCAGATGAATTTTTTTTAAATGCTAATATTTAAATTATTTTACCCCTATACCTTACTTAATGGATCGATTTCAGATCGATCAGGATCCGATACCAATCCGATCATGGAGATCTGACCGATTTGATATGATCTGATCCAATTTAATTGTCGTTATTTTTCCATTTTTGGGGACGGTAAAAAAAAAAAAGCGTCGTCCAAATACACTTTTCGTAGCAGCACTACTCTGACCATCACTAATTATTAAAATAAGTAACATACATTCAGTTACCGTCGATCATTATTATAATAAGCAACGCTATATATTTTACCGTCGCCATATATAATCCAAGGCTCCATCACCAATCGTCGTCGCCTAAAATAACATTTTCTGTAGTGGTTCAAGTGTTGAACCACCCAAAATTAGTGTGACAACAACACTGGGCCCCACTAACTCAGAAGTTAGATCATTTAGATGCATGTCATTATCAATTAAATGATATTAATACAAATCATGGAGCCAGATTGTGATTAGCATATATGAGTGATCACCGGCCAAAAGGGCAAGTGCATCTCTACTTAACAGCAATCAACCTTAAAACTACTCAGTAGTTAGCAGTAATAGACCCCTCTGTCTGTACTTGTCTAAACTCTAAACCTCATCATCAATTTTTTGCTTTCCAACATTTTCTTATTTTCTTCTGGTGCACATGGCCCTCATAGACCATAACACCCCAACCCCAAGTGATGTGTGATGCATTTAATGGCACCACCATTGACTATCAATGCTATAATAAAATTAAGGGAGTGGGCTTTTCTAAGAGAGCTCGGTATAGAATAACACAATAATATCAAATGCGATAAAATAATATTATATATTAGAAGGTGGCAATATCACTATATATGAAGAAAAGAGAGACAATGAGATGCTAGTGTATCCCACAATGGTTTTTACCAGGAAAAAAAAGATGTATCCTGTATTCCCATCATAGTGGATCAAATAGCTTTCTTCTTAAAAATAATTTAAATAATATTATTTTTACAAGTCCTACTCTATTCTATTCTATGTGGAGTGGAGCTGTGACCCAGGAGGTTTGAATCCAAAACCCTTGAAATGGGTTTCAAATACACCACAAGTTACCATATAATTGTGGATGAAAGGAAATTGCCTCCTTATCTTATTCAAAAATCATTAAGGAGAGGGAAGGTTCTATTGCCAACTATATGGTGTTGGGCTCAAGGCCTCAAGCCATATATTGAGAATTTTCCAGTCTCTACAGCTAAATCAGATAGCGGGAGTTCATGCATCCTCATGATTTTCTACACATTTGTTTTTTCTTGGAAAAGAAATCAGATAACAGGCATGAATTACACAAGGGTAAAAGCAAGAAGTGAAATTCAACCAAATTATTTTACATGTCATTGAAATGCCATCATAAATAGGGGATGGGAAAAATCATAGAAATCCTTAGTAACAATGTTGATAGGGCATCAAAAAGAACATAATGGAGAAAAGATCAAGGTGAGTTTACTTTTGTCAATTGACAAGCAAATGACAATTACATAATGATTTTCTACACATTGTAAATTAGTTGTCATCCTATGTGACTTAATATTCTTTTACTAAATTGTTTTTTTTGAGTAAAGTAATAAAATAAAATAAAAAATCCCATTACCAATCTTTACAACTAAATTAGATACGACTTCAAACATCGAAGTTTACAAGTTAGAATATTTTTGGGGTTGCTTATATGACGCATGTATAAGTGTAGTTAGAACTTGATATCTTCTAAGTTCACCTACTCTTATTCTTGAAAGTTATTTATGAAAGAAAATTAAGCATTCCTATAAAACATGATCTTATAAATAAACTATAAATCAATACCCTAAATCAGTACAGAGATGGGTTACATACCGTTCACCGACGAGACATTGATGCCAGCAGAATTTAAAGAAGCCATTGATGTTTCTCTTTGCTAGAACGACTACAACAATGGAGTAGGGTTTCTCTCTTCTTACCTTATCCGTATGCTCACTCACAAATGGGGAATCAGTGTGCGTATCAAGGTGGAGAGAGGATCCTAGTAGTCTCTCATTATTTATAATCACCCTCTAGTCTCTTCTAACGGCTAGAGTGGTTAAAGGAGTGAAAAATCCTATTCAACCCCAACCACCTAATAGATAGGAAGTGGAGTTCAAGTCAAGAGATGTTGTACACCGTCTCCCGTGACTTAGTCAAACAATAGTTCACAAAATAGAAATTTAACAAATTGAATTTATTTACACATTAAATAAATTGTAACGGATAAATCCAACAATCTCCCACTTGGATTATGAGACCAAAATCACTAAAAACAAAATATACTTGGATTCCATCAAATAGCCTATCACTTGGTTGTATTACATAATACCTTGAATGAATAGCTCTATTGATGTGAATTATGGCGGACATATGTCATTTATATAGACACACTCCTTTCCATAATTACTACACCAATAATTCCATTCAAACAGGTGCATAAGAGGGATAGACAAAACATAATGATCTAAAACAATAATATCTCACTCATATCAAGATAAATGTGCACATAAGGATAGAGTTGAGAAATATTCAGAAACATCAATAATATGATCAAACAAATATAAGAGAGTGTCTATTACATTGTGACCAATAAATTAAACTCTAACAAGACCCATATCTAAAATAAGATCTTCAAAGAGATTAGGCACTAATGCCTGGGTCAAAGGATCAGCAATCATCAGACTTGTCTTTATATGAACTATAGGCACCTCTTGTTTCTGAATGGCTTCCTTTATAAAATTGTACTTCACTCCAATATGCTTCGCTCTACTTGAATGCTTGTCATTCTTGGAGTAGTACACAGCGGCAACATTGTCACAGTACATTCTCAGTAGCTTCATGATGGTGTCAACAATCCAAAGCTCTGAGATAAAATTTCGTGACCAAATTGCCATAGATGTGCTCAAAGCATGCCACAAACTCAGCTTCCATGGTAGAAGTGGAGACACAAGTGTGTTTCTTGGACTTTCAAGAAATTGCCCCACCAGCAAGTAGAAAGACATAACCAGATGGAGTGTAATACCCCTGATTTTTCTTTGACTTAGTCCAACCCTGACCTAAAGTGATGATTCAGCTGATGACGAGGCAGTCAAAGTCAATGTTTGTAATGGATGAAGTGGCAGTCAAATATAGACTTGTTGACCAAAGTCCATGATTCTTTGGCCTTATCACCACTCTAGTTTTGGTAAGTTTTTAAACGTTTTTGAATTGTAAAATTCCTTTTTAAGACTTATGGTAACTATGTGGTGAGGCAAAACTGCCTTTTGGATTGTCGGTCACTTATAGAAACTCCTAATTTGCCTTATCATTACTTGTCTATTATAAATCATATTAAATATTGTATTTTATCTCCCCACCTCACATTATTTCTGTATTTGGTTTATATATTTATGGTTGATTTTTAAACCACCCTACCTATTATGCTAATTATTCAAATTCATGCAATTATGATTTGACACCTAGATTATTATCATTTTAATTATACTAACTTAGTAATGTATTTTTTCCCCTTTCCTTGTGAGATCCAAATTAAGGGGGACAAATTATCTAATCAATGTGGGTAAATTGATTATCATCTTTCCCTTCCTTATAAGACTCAAATCAAGGGGGGATAAATTATCTAATCAAGTGTGACATTGTATAATCAATGGGGCATATGGGCAACACTTTTGGCATCTCCTCTTAGCCTTACTAAGCAAATTGACAAAGGAGAAAGTTGGTTAGTCCTTAAAGATTTTATTCCTTCGGTGAATTAGGAAGAGAGCTTGAAAAATAAAAATAGAAGAGGGTAGGTTGACAGTCTCTCACAAGGCTGCAGATTTTGAAAAGAGAGAGAGAGAGAGAGAGAGAGAGAGAGAGAGAGAGAGGGACACCCTCATCTTTTTCCCCTCTCTTGGTGATTCAAGTGAGAAAGAGAAGAAGAAGAAGAAGAAGAAGAAGAAAGGTCCAACCTCTTCCCTTCGTTTGATTAGGAGGGAGACGTTCGTTTCAAGACCTTATATCTAAAGGTTTCTTTTTTGGCCTTCTATGAAAGCTGTAAGTGGTTTAATTCACTCTTTACACATGGTTTTTTTTTTTATATATAATTATTAACATCTGATATAAGAATTAATCCGTATGGTTATATATTAAATGACTTATTCTTTTTTTAGAATTGTGAATTTATTTCTCTTGAAATCTCTATCTATTTATTGGGTTTGGCATTTCACATTTAATAAATGAAAGCATATTAGAAATTTTGATTTATATATATATATATATATATATTTTTTTTTTTTTTTTCGGATTTGTGATTGTTACATTATGTCCCTATGTGGATTTTTGGATGATGTATACTATCATTGAACAAATTTTGTTTATGTGAAAATTTCACTATCGATCAAGGTCGCAGTATGGTATGAGTTATAGTACGGTACGGGATGATAGAGTGTGTTATACCTTACAAGAACCAATGGTGTGGCTTAAAAGTCTGCCATATATGTTTATTGGTTTCATTACATACTCAAGTCTTCTACTGAAAAAAAAAAATTTGGTACAAAGTTAAATATATAGACTAGGGAATTCTGATGTGACTTGCACTTTTGAGAAATTTGGAGTTTTTTATTTTTATTTTTTGTGCATCTGGGCTATAACATAATTGCTTTCTTCTAATAGTATGCATTGATTTTCCTTCTATGCCCATGGAGACCCAGAAGTGCAGGATAGTCATAATGACTATTTATCCTTCAAATTCCCTACTTTCAGTTCACAAGCCTGCTTTCCTGAATATCATATAAAATACAATGTCAAATACAGTTTCAGAGTCTTCGTAACACTAATATGAAATAATCTTTAGTACTATTTACAAGGCCGTTACATAGAAGACATAGCACGAAAGAATTAACAACCAAATACATAGGAAGGTGGTTAAACCATAATAATGGTTGAGCAACAATTGGTCCAATAGTATTTGTTTCCGCACTTGTGGACTATAGGAGGGTTGATGAATAGCCGAGATGACCCATGTGTTCCTATTAACACTTTCTGTTGAATGACATGTTCCTGTGTCTACAATCTCAGTATAATTCCTCAATACTGGGTCCAACCAAATAAAACATCCAGGATGTTTTCCGCTTACCAGACATCTGTAAAATCATCATCCAGGATTCTTCGCCGTTTGAGAAGTTCGGATGACCATCACCTCTCCACAGCTACACATCTATTGTTGTGCATCCATTTCTCTGTAAAATGCAATATCCATAAGAGAAGAATCGTAATGAATATATCCTGCCAATAACCCTGAAACAAATAACCAAATATATAGTTTGCTCTTAAAACCTAAGCCAACTCGCAGAGCAGAACCGACATAGACAATAGATAAAGTGGAAAAGAAGATGGATGCCTTATCTAATGGGCTCTCTCATCAATTTAATTTCAAGATAAACAAAAGAAGAAAGAGGAGTAGCAATATGGCAGATATCCAGCCTTATCTAATGGGCTCTGTCACTGAAGTGATTTTAAAATGCAAACTAGAACAGCCAAGCAGATATGGCAATTTTCAATCCAGCCATTAAACCCTGAACCAAATAACCAAATATCTATAAGAGAAGAAGTACAATGCAACATTTAATCTACAGTCAATGCAATATCCATGCAACTCTATAGGAGGATCAAATTTATACCAAATAATTGCAGGGGAAAAAAACAAGACCAGAGCTGGTCTATCGGTTGACAGAACAAGATAGGGATTAACCAAAAAATAACAATAGCAGATTTAGTATTGGAGGGTTGAATAACTCTTCAAAATCTGTGTCAAACTGAAAGACTAAATGCTAAGAATTAGAAACTAAACATAAATAGTGTGGAGTCACTGGTGAGAAAGTGCTGAGAATTATAATCATTCAAGAACTTTCACTACTTTATTGTCATTAACAGAAGTCAGTTTAGCAACAAAGATTTAACTGGTGAGAAAAAATCTTGATGCAGAGGATTTGACTACTATAGTCAAGTACACAAATAAATGACACTATCACAAGCTACCAGTGAGGGAAGTAATATCAAAACTTGGGCAGAAGTTGGTGGACTGATATGGGAATCCTGGGGGTCTAAAATCTGTTGCATTAAAACTCCTTAACAGAGCCGCAAGGTGTGGATTTGTGTCTTCAATCAGAACATGAGGGGACATCAACAATTCAATCTTCATTCCTTCTCAAGGGTGGTTATATCACAAAATAATAAATAAAAAATAGAAAGGTAAGAAGAAGGGAATAGGGAAGGGGGATAGGGACTATCGTAGTTCAGGGTCCTTGCACCACTACTGCATCACACCATCTCCGCATGTCACAGCTCTCATTTCATCAAAAAAAAAAAAAAAAAAAGGCATATCACAGCTCTCATGATCAATAGATCAATTCTTCTTACCCAAATTGTTGGTTGTAGCTGTAGATTACAGCCACAAGTCTTGAAGAGACATAGCAAGCCTTTCTTGGGTTTGATTCAGCAGGTTGATAACCTTAATCTTAGGGGGAGAAGGCAATAACAGTGTGGAGTTGGAACAACTTCATTGAAAGCAAAACCTGTCTCCTCAGTATCAAGATAGCCAAAAAAAAAAAAAAACCCGTCTCCTAAGATTAAGGTTATCCAGATAGTGAAACCAGCGGATTCAGTTTAGTAACTAAGAAGCATGTTTAGGAATTGAGATCAAACAAAACAGAATAACCTTTGAGAAGAGATAAAAAGACCTCGTGAGAAGAGAGAGCCCGACCTTAGATGCAGAGAGAAACCTTCGCAAAGCAACCCACGAGTTTCGTGAGCAGAGAGAAACCTTCGCAGAACAATGAACGAGCTTCGTGAGCAGAGCCGGTAGCTAGGGTTTTCTCCTCTTTGAGCGATAATGACTCAAACCCAGCAAAAAAAACCCTTCAGCTACAGGTAAAACCCCTTCGTGAGCTTCAACCTTGACTCGGAGCAGCAAAAGAAACCGCACCGCTAGGTTTTCTCCTCTTTGAGAATGCAACAGAAGAACGCAATGAGAGCGTCGGACAGAGAGACTAAGGGAGATTTTCATTTGTGAGCTTCAACCACAAGGAGATTTTCATTTGTCAACTTCGACCTTGAATCGAGAGCCTGCAAGAGAGATGCAGCAAGAGGGTTGAGAGAGAGAGAGAGGCGCAAGGGAAAATGGCAGTATGAGAAACTCAAATACAGCTTTTAGGGATTCTGAAATTCAAAATTCAAAACTTGTTTTGCCTTACGGTTTGGGTGAACCGGTTATGAAGGTTGGTTCAAGTCATCCACACTTGTAAATCGGATGTAATAACCCTCACCCAACTGAATTAATCTTGACCGATGAATTGGACACGTGTCAGTCTTCTGCAACTAGCAAAACAGGGATGAGATTTTTATCCCTTTATCCGGATGGGAGGGGATGGTCATAACTTAGCTCTGGTGGTTTTACACAAGAACGTGTAGGAGGTTTTCCAGTGTGTTTAAACAAAGAAAGGTTGGTGGATGAGGTGAGATTTGGACGGCAAGAGTTCATCGGAGTAGACGGGTATTCCTTTGTTGAGGGTGGAGGGAAGGAGAGAACAACCTCTCAGGACCGAAGTAAGAGGAGGAGAGACTTGACGCACGGAGAAGAAGAAGGGGATGTTGGAAGAAAGTAGAAGTTTTATAGCTCAGATCTGCGAGAGTGAAGTTATGAAAACTGGAATGCAGCGAAACAGTAGTTGTAGTAGCATCGTGTGCTCTGGTGCTATTTTCAAACGTCTTTGCAGCCACTTGGAAGGTGGGAGGAGGTTCCTCTCTCGGTGTTGGTGTACTGGGATGCGTTGTTAGGTTTTTTCTTCCTTTATGTAATCTAATCAACATGATATAAATTAAAAGACTAAACTACCACCGATCTTTATTTGACCAAAATCCAATTCCCCTAGGCTAGAGGTTTTTTAAGAACTTGATTCGTTCCGATCAGAAATCAAATATCGAATGATGGATGTCCGATTCCTCAAATCATATTTAGGGTTTGTAAACCCAATCGTGCTGATCATCACTCCTTTGCTCTCTCACCAAAAACTTTGAAGAGTCATTCATTAGTGGACACCAGCAGGATAGATGTGGAATAACAAGAGAGCCACGTGTGTGGGGCAGCCATCTATCTGGCAAGGTTGAATCTACCCATGTTTTCAGAACAATAGATGTGTACTGTACACATTTATTCAATTCTTCTTTCTTTCGTTCTTTATTGGATTGGATTGGAGTGGATTGGATTTGATTTAATTATTACAAGAGACAATAAAAATCTTCTTCCGTATTCAGTAAGTGGAGGTCGGGGCTCTATGGTATTAAACTCCAAAGATTCTAAACTCTAAAAAAGCCGCAAATCCAAACCCTTCTTTGGGGTTTTCTTTGGTGCCCACCGATTCATCTTCCTTTCTCTCTTCTCTTTCTTTCCCCGCAGAATTCGATCTACCTCTTTACTCTTATTTCTAAAAAAAAAAAAAAGAGGGGAAAAAAAATTCCTCGGCCTCTTCCCCTCTCCCCCTGTCTGTCTCTGTCGCTATGTCAATCTCTATCTCCATATCGGATTTCAATTTCTTTGGTTAATTCAAATGAATTTATTATTTATGTTGAATTTTTTGTATTTGGTATCTGTTTTATGTGCCTGATTCTCACTTTTCGGCTGAAAAAAATATATATTGAGTATCGTCAAGAAGATTTTCGATGAAAGAAGTAGTGGTGTGAATTCAACTAGATTTAGATCAGTGACCGTTGTTCATGTCTGAATTACCTCGATTCATCCATGACTTTGAGCTATCAATGTTCATATTAGTTTTTGGTTTTGGGAATGAGGATGGAGGAGCAGTACTGGGAGATGCCGCTAGAGAGAACGAGATAGATCATGATGAGCGGGATGGGATATTGGTAGAAAGCCGATGAAGGCCTCTTCCATTCTCTCCTTTTTTGCATCGTCGGAAGAGTAGTAGTAGTACGAGTACAAGAGAGAGAAGTGGTTGACCTTTTCCTCCTTATGCTAGATTTAGTGATGGATTTAACGGAAAGTGGGTGTGCAGCGGAAGACAAGGAGGAAGCCCCAGAAAACACGACGCTGCCACGTTTTGAGAATGGATCTTGTGGTAATGAAGTTGTGGGCCTCGCTTCTGGGCAACGAGTGGATATTAAGACTTCGCCGGGGCTGCCGAATCCCCCGAATGGGAAACCAATCGGAATTGCAATTGGAATTGGAATTGGAATTGAGGAGCAGCCACTGGAGCCTCAGCCACCTTCCATTACCTCCACCGCAATCGAGTCTACCTCTCGCCCACCGTCACCACCCCCATCGGGAGTCACGCCACCAACAACTACCGCCTCCAAAGGTTACGGTCTCAGGAAATGGAGAAGGAAACGCAGAGACTACCCAAAGGACGGAAGCACTGTTATGGATCTCAATAGGATCTTGAAGAGGGGGCTTTCTATTGTTGCTGAACCGTCCAGACCTCGACACGCATCTCCCGAGATCAATCCTAACAGCGAGGGATCTGTTGCGTCCGCTAATTCAGCCGTAAAGAGTTCCTCTGTTCCCAGTGTTGTTTCTCCCTTCAAGGGCTCCAACTCAGATTCAAGGTTGGCGGCCGGGTCCACTTTCCCCGTCCCTACGGATTCTGAGAACAGCAAGGACCGAAGTAGCAAATCTTCCACCGCAGCCAGTGCCCCCAATTTGAGGTACGATGTGCCCCTGTCGGTGGGAGGATCCTCCTACTCATCGCGAGACAAAAGCAAGATCAAGAATCTGAGTGGGAATGCTTCAGCTGGTGCTGTTCACAAGGAGCAACACAGGAAGAATAGGATTGAGACCGGTAAGAAGTCTAAAGCAGAAAGGTTCAAAATTGACCAGGAAAACTCGTATTCGTGGCTGGAACCCGACTCCAGAAGCTCAAATGTTCTCTTTGCACAAATGGAAAGCACTTCTCCGATTAGTAATGGAAAACACAGTAAAAAATCATCCAATTATGATGGAAAAAACTGTGATGAAGCCCATATAAGTGAGATGCAGTTTCGCCAAGAAGTTCGAACGGATCATGGCAAGGAAAATGGGGTAGAAGTTGAATATGTTTCACCGGATGATGTAGCTGCAGATATGTCATCGGAGGTGAAGGAAGAGGAAAGTGATAATCATCAGCCCACAACAGACCAGGATCCTTTGGCTGATTCAATTTTTTCACTGCTGTCGGTGCAGGAGTCACTTGAAAGAGGTGGGTCTTCCTCTCTTTGACTGCCTTTTCCTCCATTTCCCCCTTTCTAGATTCTGAAGTTATTAATGTTTTTTTGTTGTATCTTAATGCTTTGCTATCATGTCTCCCTTGATTTCATGTCATATTGCCTCTCACTCTGAATATATCAGTCTCACTGCTCTGTTTTTTCTTTCTGGTGTTTAGCTTTAAATTTTGTTCGATGCTTTCAGGTTAAGTTTTCTCCAGTATCAAATGTAGTACTGTAACTTAGAATATGTAATTAAATATTTCCAGAAAAAATGTCATATGGTGGTTCATTAGCAAACCAGTACTCTTGGTTTTTGCTCACTTCTCAAGTTTTCCATTTTTATGTGGTTTATCTCTTTCTTCTTCTTCTTAATTTTTCTGTGATGTTTCTGATGTTATAAAAGTTTCCTAGTATTTATTTGTCCCATCTATTTATATGTACTACATACTACTATCCTCTTTGATGAAAGATCTTAGAGATTTTTTCTACATTATAAATGAGGAGAAAGAGTTTACAAAGGCACCATCTGTTTCAGTATGAAATCGAAGCCAGTAAACAGTTTGGTTCTCACATTATAATCCCTGTTTATTTTTGGGGATGCTTGTTGTGGCTTGTGTGACATATAATATTGGGAAATTTTTGTGCACAGTTTCAAGGGCTTGGTTTGCGAAAAGGTCACGAGGCCCTCTTGCAGCCGAGGGAAAAGGGGGGGAGTTAAAATCTGTGGCTCAAACCTAGGCTTGGTTTGCCTAGATTCTTTGGTTCTTAGTTGTTTACGTAACTTTGGTTTTCGGGCGCAGGCGTTAATGATTTAACTTTATCTTAGAAGGGAGTTAACTGTGTTCATGTGGTGTAGGGTTGTCCCCTTGATTTCTTGTGGTTTGTTCCTGTTTCCCTGTCATTGATTCTTTCTGGTTCTTAAGCAGCATATTTTCTTCCCTCTAGTTTATTGTACTTTTCAATTTTTAATTCTTCCCTTTGTTTTTTGGGCTGCCAGGGCTAACGCCTGGGTTCGAGTCTTGAAACTGGCCATTTCACCACTCCCCCCCACCCCCCCCCAAAAAAAAAAAAAAAAATGCTGAAGGTTAGAGAACTCTCCAAACTCACACCTCCTAGGACCATGCATAGGTGGGATCAGCTTTGGGTAATGGCCCTTGTATAGCAAATCCCAGTCCAATTGCTACTGTCAATGATTATTGGAATTCT
Source organism: Macadamia integrifolia (assembly GCF_013358625.1). Lineage (NCBI taxonomy): Eukaryota > Viridiplantae > Streptophyta > Magnoliopsida > Proteales > Proteaceae > Macadamia > Macadamia integrifolia. Next base: position 6,969,388 of record NC_056559.1, read on the forward strand.
CAGTTTCCTCACTTTTAAATTTGCTTTTCCCTGACATATGTGGAGAAATATGCAATAACCTAAATGCAACTTTTTTATTTTGCCCTTCCAAATTTCCCACCTAAACTTTAAACAGGCACACTGGATATGTGAAGTCTAGAGTGACACTCTTTGGTGGATGTTGTAGATTTCATCATTTATGTAATTGGATCTGTGATCCCACATGTGCGATCATGGGGGGTTTATTAGCTCAATGCCTGTTCTATGCTTAACTTGGAGGTGGAGGTGCAGGTGCAGGTGCATCCAGCAGTGCAACAGAAATTTCTTTGGATTATCCTTATTAATATAGAATTACCAGTCGGGTCCATGTAGCCGACTCCATTTAGTTGGGAAAAGGCTGAGTTGTTGTTGTAGATTTATGGTGCTTACATGGTTTTCCATGTTGGCCTCTTTTTATTACTTAGAGGAAATTTCAGTTTTGAGCTTTGAGTTAATATTTTGGTCCATTTATATTTGCAATTTTAAAAAGCATGAGTCACGTGCACACGTGGATGTGTGTTTATGTGTGTGTGTATGTACCGTGTACAACTCTGTTTTGGGTTCATATTTGTTGTCAACTCAAGGTCACTCATTTTTTCTCACCACTTTTTCCCAACTTATTTTGGCCTTTGTTGCAGATTTCCTACAACAATCAAACATTAAAATGCATCTCCTTTCAAGTTATCCTCTGCTGAAGTCATTCACAAATCACCTTGATTTTTTTATTTCTTATTTTATCTTTTCTAACTTTCCATCTTCCATCTCAACAATCAACATCCTCATCTCATTTACACTTTGTTTATGGGTTGTTTCTTTTTCTCCAACATTTAGCTCACATGTTGATGTTTCTATACTAGGAAGTTAAGGTTTAGTTGTTTCCTTGTCTCCAAGTTAGCTCATATGTTGATGTTTCTATACTAGGGAGTTAAGGTTTATGTGTTGTAATTTGGGTTCAACAGGTTTGCTTCTTGTTATATATATTTGTCTGCTTTCTTTATTGGCATCCTTGTAAATTTAGGCCCAGTTCTTCATCTATAAATCCTAGTTAGATAGCCCCGTTTCGTGTTGGATTTGAATCTATAACTTATTAGTTGGTTTTCTTCTAGTTTCCTATTTGGCCATTTTCTTCTCTTGGCTGAATGCCTTTGAAGCTGGAAGTGGAGAGAACAGAGAAATGTAGGAGTCTCTTTTCTTCAATAGCCTAATCTCGGCTTATGCAAAAGTTCAAGGATTTTTTTTTGGATACTAATTGGTACTACACTGTTTTGATAATCTCCTATAGAAGCTTTGCCTTTAGTTTCTCCAGCATCCACATCAGAAACCTACTTTTGCAGCCTCCAATTATTTAATTGATTAAAAAAAAAATAATGGTATCTTGGAGGATTATTTGCAAGTCACTTGTTGGAAGGTCCCCCTGCTTTAAGACACAGATGTCTAATGTCTTAGTTGACCAGAACGTTCTGTGCTAAATTTTGATATACCTTAAGCAACTCCTATATAGCAAACTGCCTTCTTAAAAGTCATATTGTGTCTTGAGGCTTTACTTTTTTTGTGGAACTTACTCTGAATAATTTGCTGCTAGATTTCCTTTTTTATGTATTTATTTACCACCAGCTTAGAACCTTATTTTAGATGGAATGTTTTGGTTTGTGACCTCCCTCTCCCACTTCCTCCCCCTGGTGGAGAAAATAACCCTTAGCGATAGGGGAACAGGGCAGCACCCATGAATAATGCAGGAGTTGATTATAAGTAACTAACTCCGCAGTTTATAACCCCAAACAATACAAATAGAAGCAAGAAACAAAGAAATAATACCATCAAATAAACCCCCAGTGATACAATACCCATATAAGAACAAAACCAGCCAAAAACCCAACCCGATAGGAGAGAGAAAGACCTTCTATAGAGCTGGACAGAGAAAGGTGCGGCCAGGTCTGTGGGAGTCTGATTGAGCTGTACTTTTGGGTGTAAATAGTCCCTAGGGAGGGCACAAAAACCCCCAAATATGAAGGGCTTCTGACGGCTGATTATGGAGTTACGCACTTTCTTGATTTTCTGACCTAAGAGAGAGAATGTGAAGAATTCTGCAGGAACATCAACTTGTCTTCTTCAGATAACCTTCAAGAGAGGATCGATTGATCTTCTTAGAGTATAGAACCAGTCCTCCAAAGGATCTGTAGATTAGATCTCAAACTTGGGCAGCAATGAGGGTCGATTGGCTTCAAGAACAAGAACTCTTTGGTTGGCTGATTCTGATTTTGTATGCTTTAACAGGTCCAAACTTCTAATAACAATAAACAGAAAATAAAAATAGAAAAAGAAGAATCGATGGAGGGTTGAGAAGGGTGAAAGAGAATACAGGAATGGGTATCTCACCCCTCAGGTTTTGGGTATCACACCCCTCAAAGGTTTAGGCATCTCACCTCTCAATAACAGTTTTTTTAGCTAAAGAGTAATCACTCAATAATTCATTCATTCAAAATTTCCAATTATGAGTACATAGGGAATTCAAAATAGGACTAGGACTTGACTTTATGACTCCAACATGGAGTAGAACTAACTAACTAATAGTCCATATAGGACTTTACAACCAACTAATGGTCTAATGGGCCTTTATTGAATTAAATAGAAACTAATTAAACTAATGAATAAAATCCCGTTTTCCTACCTTCTACCCATATTTGAGGCCTATTAAAGTGGCCCATTTCAAAGAAAACCTATGGGATCAAAGACCCAACACATACATAACACAACCCAAGACTTATTTGCAATAAAATAAGCCCAAGTGACTTATCTACATCAATGAAGCTCCAAGCAGAAAGGGAAGGCCTGCTAGGTTGTATATGCCCATGGATGCAGGATTCTTCAAAAAAGTGTAGGCTGACCTGTGAAGTGTGTAAGGTTCTGTTAATTGCATCTAGTAGATAGTCTTCTGTCATCTTGACCTTCATCCAGTCTGACATACCCATTTGTGGCTAGCTGAATCAAATATGCTGGATCTTCCACTTTCTCCTTATATAGATAAGGAAAGGCTGCCTTCTTTTTAAGATAGAGAGCCAAAGTAATCTACCATGGACATGGCCTAATCAAGAAGAGCCATAGGATTCAGTTTCCCAAAAAGCCAGCAACCTTGATGTAATTTTTGTTGGTCATATCATATGTCTGCCCAATAATTTTCGGGCATCTTTTTCTCTAGGTTTCTTTGGAAGTCTCAACTATTCTTTTTGACATATTTCTTCCTTATGTCTCATGCGCTATAATCTAAGGTTTAGCCCATGTAATTTTGAGTCCTCTTTGAATTAGTAGTCGACCAGCTGCCTTAACTAGTCTGTTTTAGTGCTCTTGTTCTTTGACAAATATCAACTATTTTTGAGACCATATGACATTGACCTTACTTGGGTTGAGTGTGGTTCCTTTGGTTCAAGTACGCAGGGATGTCATTGGAAGTACATGCATAGACTAGGTGATGGGTACTCCTTTCTGATGCTTCTTCTGCCCTTCTCATGATTGGCCTTCTTGTGGGAATCATTGGGATACATTAGGGAGGATTCACCTTGTTCCACAGTTGTTCATTGTGTAATTTTTCCTAGTGAAAATTTTCTTAAGGTCTCGTGGAAGCTATCTCTTTCTTTCCTTTTATATTATTTTATTTTATTTTTTTGTGGTTTTGGGGTGGGGGGGGGAGAGGTGGTTGGATTTTTATTCGTCCGAATTTGCTTCAGATTGTTTTATTTGCGGTAGAAAGTACTTGAAAGTACTGGCACATGATACACCTTGCTGACTTGATATCCCTGCAGAAATAATAATTGTTTTATGGAAACATTTGTCCTATAGGCTTTTGTTTCGATATGGAAAATTTTCCATGTAAAATTTTACGGTATAACTAGATTTTCCGCCGTTTGTTTTGCAACTTGAAAAATTTATTTGTCAGGAAAATTTTACCAAGACCCTCACATTTTCCAGAAAAGCCCATGAAAAATTTTACCCTCAATTTTTCCGTAAAATAATCTTGGCAAATCCATCGAGCTTTGCTCGACACATTTGCTCACTTGCAGACGCTCCTAACTTCGCAGCCGAGAACCTTCGCTCCTAGCTTTGCAACTGAGACCGAGAGCTCGATTACTCCTATACTCTTAGATCTACTACCTTCACAACAATATTCTAGCGATTCTCTGCAACGATGACGAATTGGCATGAATCCCCCTTTTGTATGTCTGCAATTCTCTCTATCTTCTTCAGTTTGCCTTTGAAAACGATCAGATTGCTGCTTCCGTTTGTTGAAGCAAGTTTGATCGGGAGTTTCTGATGAGTTATTTGTTCTCTCTCTCTCTCTCTCTCTCTTTCTCTCTCTCTTTGCGCAAACAATTGCATACTAGATCTAGGGTTTTGCCTATTTCGGCTTTGACCAGATTTTCCGAACCAGAGAGTTATCTTCCAATTTCCAAGTGGGTCTCCTACAACTTGTATCCGATCGTTGGTTTGTTCGTCGTTCTTCCGAAGAGTTGGTGCCTCAAATGTTAAACTCAAGAGGAATTGTTCTTCCAAATCCAATCTATTGTGTTCAGATTGAGAATCTCAATATCTGTTTTGAGGCCAATCTCCCAGTTCAATTCGAAACCCATGCTTTTCTTTCTCAATTCGAAAACGAAGTCTTGACAATATATGACAAAACCGTGCTGGTGGGTTGCAGAGAAAGAGAAAGCAGTAGCGGCGCCGCTGGTTGGTAGCAAACGGGAGATATATATGGGGGGGAGAGAGAGAGAGAGAGGGTGTAGGGATAGTGTAATGATTGATGTTCAATAAATTACGGTTGAACGGTTAAGAAATCCAACGATCAGTAAATGTTAGTATAAGATTCCATTACACAGCATTAATTTATAAACTATTTTTGATAAATTAATGGAAATTCCGAGTGTATACATCTCTGTATTGTATAAATAAAAATCTTCTATTATCCTTGAGATCATGTGTGCTTCATATATGTTTTATTGCAAATGGTTGGGCACAGTGCTGGAGTAGCAACGTTGTGCCCAGTGTGTGTCATTCTCTCTCCCTCCCTTTTGCAAATGACTCCCACTACCCATTGGTTAGGTCAGTAGTTCCGAAAAAGCTAATGGCATGTCCAACCTCTACCTGTGTTTTATCTCGATAATTATTGATGATTATAGTCTTTAATAAAAGTTTATGTGGAAAGGTAGAATTATAATTGATTAATNTCTTCTACAGTCATAGTACCTTGCCTGATGGTATTCAGCATGTCGTAGAGCCGACGTCGGTAGGTTGGTGGTAAGAACCTTTTATTGAGGATGAACTTCAAGTCTCCCAACTACGGGGCATCTGGCGCCTACGCATGAGCTTATCTTCTTCATTCTTCCACCAGTCCTTAGCTCCACCAGTTAGCTTAGTGATAATTAATTGGACTTTCCTTTCTTCAGGCATACGGTACCACCGGAAGTAGTCATTAAAAGAATTCACCCAATCTTGGTAATTGACAAGATCATGTCTTCCATTGTACTCTTTTAGTTCTAGTTTAACCTTGTATATATCATCAGGCTGATAAAGCTGATTTTCATACTCATCATACTCTTCATTCCAAACTGGTGCCCTTCGAGGTTGCATGGTGACTCTTCTGGGAACATTACTAGTGTAATTGACAGTAGGTTGAACATTAGTTTGGGCAACAGTTGGTTGGGTGTTAGAGTGGGCACCAGTACTCACTTTTAGGTCAGCCAACTGTCGGTCATGTCCATCCAACCTCGTAGACAAGGCTTGGATTGCTTTCATCACATCTTGAAGGGTGGGTTGGGGTTCTTCTGTCTGAGCCATAGGCCCATAGCTCTGATACCACTTAATGTAGGAATAGATTACAAGTAACTAACTCTGCAGTTTATAACCCCAAACAATACAAATAGGAGCAAGAAACAAAGAAATAATACCATCAAATAAACCCCCAAGGATACAATACCCATATAGGAGCAAAACCAACCCAAAACCCAACCCGATAGGAGAGAGAAAGACCTTCTATAGAGCTGGAGAGAGAAAGGTGCGGCCAAGTCTGTGTGGGTCCGATTGAGCTGTACTTTTGGGTGTAGATAGTCCCTAAGGAGGGCACAAAAACCCCCAAATATGAAGGGCTTCTGACGGCTGGTTATAGAGTTACGCACTTTCTTGATTTTCAGACCTAAGAGAGAATGTGAAGAATTCTGCAGGAACATCAACTTGTCTTCTTTAGATAACCTTCAAGAGAGGATCGATTGATCTTCTTAGAGTATAGAACCAGTCCTCCAAAGGATCTGTAGATCAGATCTCAAACTTGGGCAGCAATGAGGGTCGATTGGCTTCAAGAACAAGAACTCTTTGGCTGGCTGATTCTGATTTTGTATGCTTTAACAGGTCCAAACTTCTAATAACAATAAACAGAAAATAAAAATAGAAAAAGAAGAATCGATGGAGGGTTGAGAAGGGTGAAAGAGAATACAGGAATGGGTATCTCACCCCTCAGGTTTTGGGTATCACACCCTTCAAAGGTTTAGGCATCTCACCTCTCAATAACAGTTTTTTTAGCTAAAGAGTAATCACTCAATAATTCATTCATTCAAAATTTCCAATTATGATTACATAGGCTCCTCTATTTATAGAGGGCATAATAGCAATCAAACTACTTAGGAGCTAGTTTCCCAATAGGACTAGACACTCCTACTACAGCTAGGAATTCAAAATAGGACTAGGACTTGACTTTATGACTCCAACATGGAGTAGAACTATCTAACTAATAGTCCATATAGGACTTTACAACCAACTAATGGTCTAATGGGCCTTTATTGAATTAAATAGAAACTAATTAAACTAATGAATAAAATCCCGTTTTCCTACCTTCTACCCATATTTGAGGCCTATTAAAGTGATCCATTTCAAAGAAAACCTATGGGATCAAAGACCCAACACATACATAACACAACCCAAGACTTATTTGCAATAAAATAAGCCCAAGTGACTTATCTACATCAATGAAGCTCCAAGCAGAAAGGGAAGGCCTGCTAGGCTGTATATGCCCATGGATGCAGGATTCTTCAAAAAAGTGTAGGCTGACCTGTGAAGTGTGTAAGGTTCTGTTAATTGCATCTAGTAGATAGTCTTCTGTCATCTTGACCTTCATCCAGTCTGACATACCCATTTGTGGCTAGCTGAATCAAATATGCTGGATCTTCCACTTTCTCCTTATATAGATAAGGAAAGGCTGCCTTCTTTTTAAGATAGAGAGCCAAAGTAATCTACCATGGACATGGCCTAATCAAGAAGAGCCATAGGATTCAGTTTCCCAAAAAGCCAGCAACCTTGATGTAATTTTTATTGGTCATATCATATGTCTGCCCAATAATTTTCGGGCATCTTTTTCTCTAGGTTTCTTTGGAAGTCTCAACTATTCTTTTTGACATATTTCTTCCTTATGTCTCATGCGCTACAATCTAAGGTTTAGCCCATGTAATTTTGAGTCCTCTTTGAATTAGTAGTCGACCAGCTGCCTTAACTAGTCTGTTTTGGTGCTCTTGTTCTTTGACAAATATCAACTATTTTTGAGACCATATGACATTGACCTTACTTGGGTTGAGTGTGGATCCTTTGGTTCAAGTACGCAGGGATGTCATTGGAAGTACATGCATAGACTAGGTGATGGGTACTCCTTTCTGATGCTTCTTTTGCCCTTCTCATGATTGGCCTTCTTGTGGGAATCATTGGGATACATTAGGGAGGATTCACCTTGTTCCACAGTTGTTCATTGTGTAATTTTTCCTAGTGAAAATTTTCTTAAGGTCTCGTGGAAGCTATCTCTTTCTTTCCTTTTATATTATTTTATTTTATTTTTTTGTGGTTTTGGGGTGGGGGGGGGAGAGGTGGTTGGATTTTTATTCGTCCGAATTTGCTTCAGATTGTTTTATTTGCGGTAGAAAGTACTTGAAAGTACTGGCACATGATACACCTTGCTGACTTGATATCCCTGCAGAAATAATAATTTTTTTATGGAAACATTTGTCCTATAGGCTCAGTTTGTTTCGATATGGAAAATTTTCCATGTAAAATTTTACGGTATAACTAGATTTTCCGCCGTTTGTTTTGCAACTTGAAAATTTTATTTGTCAGGAAAATTTTACCAAGACCCTCACATTTTCCAGAAAAGCCCATGAAAAATTTTACCCTCAATTTGTCCGTAAAATAATCTTGGCAAATCCATCAGGCTTTGCTCGACACATTTGCTCACTTGCAGACGCTCCTAACTTCGCAGCCGAGAACCTTCGCTCCTAGCTTTGCAACTGAGACCGAGAGCTCGATTGCTCCTATACTCTCAGATCTACTACCTTCACAACAATATTCTAGCGATTCTCTGCAACGATGACGAATTGGCGTGAATCCCCCTTTTGTATGTCTGCGATTCTCTCTATCTTCTTCAGTTTGCCTTTGAAAACGATCAGATTGCTGCTTCCGTTTGTTGAAGCAAGTTTGATCGGGAGTTTCTGATGAGTTATTTGTTCTCTCTCTCTCTCTCTCTCTCTTTCTCTCTCTCTTTGCGCAAACAATTGCATACTAGATCTAGGGTTTTGCCTATTTCGGCTTTGACCAGATTTTCCGAACCAGAGAGTTATCTTCCAATTTCCAAGTGGGTCTCCTACAACTTGTATCCGATCGTTGGTTTGTTCGTCGTTCTTCCGAAGAGTTGGTGCCTCAAATGTTAAACTCAAGAGGAATTGTTCTTCCAAATCCAATCTATTGTGTTTAGATTGAGAATCTCAATATCTGTTTTGAGGCCAATCTCCCAGTTCAATTCGAAACCCATGCTTTTCTTTCTCAATTCGAAAACGAAGTCTTGACAATATATGACGAAACCGTGCTGGTGGGTTGCAGAGAAAGAGAAAGCAGTAGCGGCGCCGCTGGTTGGTAGCAAACGGGAGATATATATGGGGGGGAGAGAGATAGAGAGGGTGTAGGGATAGTGTAATGATTGATGTTCAATAAATTACGGTTGAACGGTTAAGATGCAAAGAGCGAAATCCAACGATCAATAAATGTTAGTATAAGATTCCATTACACAGCATTAATTTATAAACTATTTTTGATAAATTAATGGAAATTCCGAGTGTATACATCTCTGTATTGTATAAATAAAAATCTTCTATTATCCTTGAGATCATGTGTGCTTCATATATGTTTTATGGCAAATGGTTGGGCACAGTGCTGGAGTAGCAACGTTGTGCCCAGCGTGTGTCATTCTCTCTCCCTCCCTTTTGCAAATGACTCCCACTACCCATTGGTTAGGTCAGTAGTTCCGAAAAAGCTAATGGCATGTCCAACCTCTACCTGTGTTTTATCTCGATAATTATTGATGATTATAGTCTTTAATAAAAGTTTATGTGGAAAGGTAGAATTATAATTGATTAATCAATAAAAAATGTTTTCCTCTATCTATATAATTACGAATTTGAATACATGATGAATAGCTCTCAATATTGGAAAAATAAAATTTAATATGAGCGCATCCCACATTGCGCATTATTTTATTGCCTTTAATTGCATATGATTCATGTATTTGTTGGTCCCATGTCATTACATGGTTCTTACAATCATATAACTACGTGATTCAAAACTAATATAATGACATCTTATGTAATTATGTTAAATAATTTTACCATGTAAAATAAATGACAAACAAACATCGGAAATTTTTTTAAAAATGTAAATTTTACACCGAAACAAATGGAGCCATATAAACAATATCTTTCCTTTATGTTTGCATATGGGGGAAAAAGGAAAAAAAGAAAACAACAGATCTTTCTATCTTGTATTCAGTAAAGGATAGTTTCCCACAAGGACATTTGTTTTCAAGCACTTTTATTTATCATTTCTAATTAAATGTTCCTATGTGTCTGTACAGTCCTTTCTACTATGGACTGTTTCCATAGGATTTTTTTTTCTTGATGGAATTTTGTGTCCTCTTGCAGAAATAGAAAAGTTTGGAGAGATCGGATGGGAAACTGTTTTTCTGGCTGATGAATCCATTCCCAGTCATCACTTCCCTGCAGGGTTTGCTTCCGTTGATCCAGAAACCTGTGAACCCAACTCATCTGACCCTTTGTGTTTTAAGGAGATTAAACCATGCAGTTTGCCAAATCCGGAAGTTCAGTTAATTGAAGTGGAACAGGGGATAAGTCGTCCTGAGAGCAATCCTGAAGGGGCATCAGCTGCCTGCAAGGTGAAGGAAAATAGAGGTGAGTCATTGAAAGGAGAATCAGGGAGCACTCTAAAGTTCACACAGGAGTTTAGACAGTTGGAGATTGAGCTCGAGGATCTGATTAAGCAGAAGATTGAAGCTGAAGTCGAGTATATGGTTATTACTAGATCAACCCAGAATTTGGAAGTTGCCACAACAGACCGCATCTCATTCATTGAGGAACAGAAGTCTTTGGTTGGAGAGCATACCCAGATGCTGCAAAAGCTCAGACACGCAGAAGGTAATGCTGTGTTTTTGAAGAGGCAGGCAGAGGAGTTAGAGGTGTCCTGTGGGGAGTTGCTGGGAACTGAAGAGGTTTTGGGGTTGCAGAATGGTGTTTGTAAGTTTTCACTTTGCTTTCTTATCCAGTTGATTTTGCTGTTTGTAGTCTTAGGGATATTTCTCTTGAAGCTGTTGCCCCATTCTGCGGGGTCTGTACCCACTTAAGTGTGCAAACAAGAATTCCGTTTTGTATTCTTATCACTACGAAAATTTGAATGTTAAAATTTTCTAGACAACAATTTTCCTGTTCTTCCAAATCATGCACCATGAATAAGGTACTTTTCTTGTTTCCTGATGATTTATTATGTTTGTTTCTTCTCATTTCAATTTAATATGATTGATTTCCTATGCCCTATTACAATGATTTGAGGCCATCATTGTTTTTTATTTATGTATTTATTTTTAACACATGATAAAAAGGGTGCAGGGTTCCAGTAATGTCAAGATATCTACCATGCAGGTTGTCTAGGTCAAGTTATGTAATGCCTGTGCATCTATACACATTCAATTGTGGTTCCCCCTGATGAAAGAATATGCATCATCACCTGCATGGTAACCTGAATATCATGTCTTTCCCCTGGGCAGTAAATCTACATAGGACTGCCGAGTGCTTGCATTTTTTTTTCTCCCAACAATGAGGACTCGTTCATTCAAAATTGCACATTGGATCATATCCTAAGCCGGGGTAACAGTCATCCCCCTTTTTTTTTTTTCGTCCAAAACAGCTATTTGATAAAACTGAATATAGTTGTAGACAACCAATACTAGTTCACCATGGATATGATCCTCTAGATCTCCTAGTTAAGATATGTGCTGGTTGCACAAGTTGCCTCTTTAAGTGTATAATTTCATAGTCATGCAGAGTTGAAAAAAGAGAGTAGATATCAAGTAGAAGAGAAATAAGTAGCGAGGCCAGTTTTCACATGTTTCTGTATTCAAGCAGTGCACCAGTTTGTAGGCAGTCCGTTCTGGTCTACACTCCCCTCTATTCCTTTTGCCTTGGCTTGATTGATTGTGAATGCTAGACATTCTGGCTCTGTTGTTGATTTTCTGTAGCATCCATATCCTGCAGGTGCCTCCCATATATCTGCTTTGAAATCAATTACAACAGCACTCTGGCCAGCTTTATTAGTGTGTACATCAAAGCTTGCATCAGTGATTATTAATTGGTGTTCGTCCATATTGAACTGATGGTTTGTTTTCATAAACCAAAGGAGTTCTGCTGGTATGAAATGCCAGTTTATAGATTATCTTGGATTAGTCGGTGAGATGGAACAATCTGTTGCTCTGAGATCCATTTGTTGATTGGTTTCATAGCTTGCAATGGGTTTAGTAGCATTAGATCATCTTTATGAAATTTTTTTTTATTTGAATTAATCACATCAAATTTTGGAGTTTGATCCAAAAAAGAATAAAAAAAATCATGAATTGATATGCATTTCATGTCTGATTTTATACACCTACTGCTCTGATTGCAAGGGCAATTAAAGGGAAGGGAAGGGAAAATTTCTAACATGAAAAAGAAATTTTTATAATCATCACCCCCATGAGATTATATCACCATATTTAAACTATTCCATCTAATTTCACTTTACTTTTCTGTCAAATCCCTTTGCTAGTCAAACTAATAAAAAAAAAAAATACCCTTAATCTGTATCGTTACACTAACCAATACTGATTCCTTAAATCATGCTCCTAAAAAGGCCCAAACAAGCTCTCTTAATCCTGAAATTCCGAATGACGTATAGTCCCCGTGAGCCTTATTTTCACATAAAGAAGAAATACTTGTTATACCCATATAACCATATTACTGGACAAACATCTAAAACCTATTCTAATGTAAAATGAGTCATTTTTAGAAGGGAAAATTGGAAAATCGCTTCTTGTCACCACATGACAAAATATATATTTTACTATGGCTCTCATTCTGTCAAGTAAAGTGAGGTGGGAAATCTGATCATTGAATATTTAGAGAGAAAAAAAATATATATATATATATATATATATTTGAAAACCCATGGGATTGATTATAAAAAGTCTGAGGTTTTGTATTTGTACTATAGTTAATGCTGGTATATATGTATAAATCCAGTAGTAATGGACTAATGGTGGTGGTGACGGAAGACAAAATGCTTAATTTTCACTTCTCTTTTTATGCGGGTAAATGTGTTGTGCGGTTGTGCCTTAGTTGCCAGTTGCCACTCTCTCTCGCTGGCACATGTGACCGACCCACTAGGTTTCAATTGGATTTTATTAGCTCCTTGGATTTTGGCCATCAATAGATATGCCTGTGGGAAATAGCTAGCCAGGATTTTGGTTCTGGATCCGCAAATTTATTATTTTCCTTTTTTCACAAATTTGTCTGTCTACATCGCCTCACTTCTTTTATTAAGAAGAATGGTGTAGGACTCAAATAAATGAAGAACTATTATTTCTATGTGAATTCAGTAGACTCCATGCCCAAAACTCATTTCCCATGATCATAGAGGAACTCCCCAATATACTCTTCATTTTAAACACACAAAAAAGATAAATAAATAAAAAATTACTCTTAAATATGAGTCTAAAATAAAAAATTACCTGGTCTCTCTCTTGGAAATAGGGCTGTGACCAATAGATATACCATAGCTTATTAGTCGGGGATCATTTTCCCTTGCCATAAATTTCTTACTCTCTTTTTCAAGTAAGTTCCTCCCTGTTTTGGACCTCCACTACTAGTGCTTTTTGTGGTAGATCAATTTTATTTTATTATTTTTTTTTCTGATGGGACAAAATTTGTGGTAGACTAAGCCTGCGTTTGATTTACATTGTTAGGATATATACTGTTTAAAATGCATTTTGAAGTAAGAAAATAGGGGTGAATCAGATTCCAAAATGCGTTGTAGTCCCAAAATCTATTCCTATAATCTATGCAAACACAACCTAGGTTATAAGTACCTATCTCGCTAGGAAAAAGTCTGCTTTGAAGAGCAGGCAGAGGCATCAACCACATGGAGGTGATGCGGTCTTTTCAAGTAGTAGAGGGTGCTTCTCACAGACATTTTCCATACATTTTTTAGTCCACATGATGTATTTTGTATGAAGTTACTTTTCTCACATTTTTTTTTTGGTGAACACTTTTCTCACATTATTACATATTAATAATTTAGTAGATATGCATAAAAAAAAAAAAAAATTTGTTTGGGTTTCAGTTGTTTATAGATTGGGTCTTATATATCCTTATACCAATAAATCTGGTAGCACTAAAATGAGAAAGCTTATAGACTCATGATCAAAGAAAACGGATGCAGCTTTCAACGTTAGGGTACAAGGTTGAAGTTCATCCACAGAGTAAGTTCAAAGAAACAATAATTAAGAATAAAAAACATTTGTTTACCCAAAAAAAAAAAAAAAAAAAACCATTTGAGTTAGAACCAACGAAAGAAACAAAAAAATCAATTGTACAATGAAATCAGCTTCTCAACCTTATATTCTTCTATCATCTGATAAAACAAAAACAAAAACAAAAACAAAAACAAAAGCAAAAGCTTTTTCGGTGACATTCCAGTTCAACCCATTGAACCAACCAACAGGTGCACATGAAAAAGACAATTAATTCCTATTTCAAACGTCTCCCACCCCCACTACCCATAAATTTCTTCTTTCTTTTCGAGTTAGACGGAGACGGAGATAGAGATGGAGATGGAGATGGAGATGGAGATGGAGACCTTAATCTTTCTTGAATAGATATATACATAATCCGAATGAGTGGAAACTGCAGAAACGAGGACTACCTAACTATTGCTAATTATGCCTAGCCTCACAGATTCGGTGAAACAATCACCTGAGCCGAGAGAGCTTCATTATCGTCCTCCACAGTTTGCACTGGAAGCACATTCAGGTCGAAATCTAAGGTCCCACACCCAGTTTCCTTGCTGATATCCTCAGGAAGCGGCGATGCCACTGAGCTGGAAGGAGCAGCTGCTTCAGCTGGGCTTTTCCAGTGAAGCCTCTGATGGCCCCCAAGGGCCTGACCCGTAGGGAACGCCTTGTAGCAAATCTTGCAGCGATGTTGGTATTGTGATTGCGATTCTTCTTCTCCGGTCGAGGTTGAGGTCGAGGTCAGGTCTTCGTCGTTGCCTGCAATACCCGAATCATCCATTGCCGTGGGGGTTGTGATTAGGATGGGACGATTGAGAGGGTTCCTTCCAATCTTATGGCTTGATCTGTGTCCACCCAAGGCTTGGTGCGTCGTGAAGGTTTTATTGCAAGTCCTGCACTTGAATTTATCGGAAAAGGATGCTGTGGCTGACCCCTTATGCTGCTGCTGCTGCTGCTTGTGGTCGTCGTCAGTTAGAGTCAGCTGATCAACACACTTTTTCAAATCTCTGACCTGCTTCATCTTCTTCTTTTTCTTCCTCATCATCTTCTGCTTCAACTTCTGACTGAGAATCATCTCAGACATCCAAGGGAGCTGGTCTGGCTGCTGATCGGAGTCATGGGTCTTACTATAAGATTCATCATCGACATCCTCGTCCACATCCTTCTGGCTGCTGCTGATGTTCTGCATCCTCATCAAGTCATCATGGACGATTCTGTTGTTCTCTCCTAAGTCCTCCTCGTCATTCCTGCAGTTCGGTGGTGAGGTGACGAGTGAACCAGCAGCTGTGACATTAATTTTGAGCTTCTTGGGCAAGGATAGGCACTCTCTTTTTCGTGAGGCAGCTGAGACAGCTGATTGTGAATGTGACTCATCCTCCTCGTCGCTTCTTCGCTTCTTAGACGAGTCCTCCATATTTTGAGGATTCCCAATTCTTATTTTGGGTCTGAAAGAAGGTGAAAAAGCATGTTGCTGCTTTGAGTTTGACTTTGAATGGAAACGTGATGAGAAATCCAGACCAAGACCCAGACCCAGAGGATTGCCGTGATGAGCAAGCATTATGAGATTATAGGCGGCTTCTATGTCCACGTCAGAAGGAGAAGCGAGTGGTGGGGGAGGAACAGTAGCAGCGATGGGCAACGCGAGAGCTTTGGTGGCTTTGCGGCCCCTTTTGCCAGTGAGAGACCAGCTGGAGGAGGAGGAGGAGGAGGAGAAGGAGTCTACAAGATTGAGAGCTGAGAGAGCAGTGGTGGAACAGTGGTCAAAATCAAGCTGATGATCATCGTTCGTCTCTATCTTTCCATTGTGATTGTGATCACAAGAGGAATCTTCTTTATCCGAAAGAGTGGAAACTGAGAGGGAGGCGGATGAAATTCTAGCATCCTCAGTAGGAGATGGAAATTGAGGTGGAGAGGAAGGGGGCTGAATTCCTCTCCGCTCCCTCTCGGGATGGCATCTCATGTGACCAAACAACGACTTCATCGATGGGAAGTTCTTCCCACAAATAGTACAGGTAGGGTTGCTGCTCCTGTTAATTATAATATTCGACGATTTCGATTTCAATTTCCACGGACGATGAACATTGACTCTCAGGTACTTCAAGGCCGCCTCACTACCAGCAACAGCTGTGTTGCCAATGCCAGCTGATCTTTTATTGTAGTTTCCATGGCGGTGATGCTTTGTAATTAGCTTCAGCTTGATCGGACTACTGTTGGGGATTGGGAGGATGTTATCGGTATTGGTGTTAATGGTATCATCATCATACTCATGGCCTCCCTCTTGGAGTAGTTGGAGTTCACCCTGGGACTGGGCTGCGTGAATTCTCATATGACCTCCAAGAGCTCTTCCTGAGCTAAAGCCCTTTTTGCAGACCTTGCATATTCGATTTTCCTTCCCTGTCACTGGTGGGGTTGGACTTTGGTTGTCTGGAAGAGAAAGAGAAAGGGAATCTGTAGGATTATAATCTTGCCATCTCTCTTCCGCGTCCGATGGTTGTTTATGCTCATCTGGGCTTTTCAGACTATCCATGAAGAAGAAAGGAGTCGTAGATTAGATTTAACCTAGAAGATGAAAATGAGAGGAGGAGAGCAGCTGAGAAATTTGGATGGACGAGACTCTGACTCAAGTATTCTGGAATTTGGAAGAAAAAGATAAAGCTTCAGTGAGAAGGAAAGAAGAAGCTGATAATGGAAGCTGAAGGAAGCAATTAAGCGGCCAATAAAAAGGGATAGCTAGTTTGAAGAAGAAGATGTATGGGAGAAAAAAACGTAATAATAATAGCTGAAAAGGCAGAATGCAGCCAAGGCAAAACCCCCACTACTCCACTACTCTCCCTAATCCTATTCCTTTTCCTTGTAGAGCTATAACTGTTCCCTCTCTCTCTCTCTCTCTCTTCGAGAGTCAATCTTCGTTTTTTTGAGAGAGAGAGAGAGATGGATATGCACTTTCCAAAATTTCTAACTTGGAAAGTTGGAAGTCATGGAACAGTTGGAACTTTACTAAATTGGAATTGGAATTTGGATGGAGGATTGGGACTGGAGAGTGGAGACTGGATACTAGGAAACAAATATTTTCTTTCTTGATTTCATTTATTATTTATTATTTTATAAAAAAGGAAAGAAAAGGAAATTACCCAAATAACAAACGATACCACTCCTCCACTCTTCCCGGCGGCCGCGGCGTCATTCTAATTTTTTTTTTCCTTTTTGTTTTATTTTTTCCAGAATTTACAAGTGTTAATTATTTTTTTTTTTGGGTACAGTGTTAATTGTTTCAACAGTTTGGAATTTGGATTGAGAAAGAGAGGAGGACATGAAATAAAATAGGCATGTGTCAAATATTTAAGTGTATTGATTCCATTCCATGCTTGTCTACCGTAACCAATACTATATATTCTCCAATGTTTCAAAAATTGGATTTGTGATTCAATCAAATCAACTGCTCCAGATTTGGACTAAGGTGGCCTAATTTTGGACATTTCAAAGCCGTTAATTCCCAGACTTTTTCGATATATATGGTTGGGTATAAGATTTTGGTGTCTACCAAAAAGGGTATAAGATTATAGTATTTTTCCCTATGTACCTTCATGAATCATTATACCTGATATGGTAAAAATTGACCAGTCGATCTTCCTTGTAGCTCCTGATACTCCAGTAGATCTGCACATAAGAGAAGACAGAGGAGAGCCGGGCTGATCCGACGGGGGACTCTCCAATGCCCAAGTTAGATCTTTCCACAGCAGACACTTAAGAGAGTTTTCAGTCAAAAGAAGTGATTGATCCCCACAATGGACGCTTACCTTGGTATTTATAGGCTACAGATGGAGTGGAGAAAGGAAGAAGTCCGTGGAGAGTCCTACTTGGCGTGGAGTCCTTAAAGAGAACAGCTCTCTGATTCTAAGAATATTCTAGATTTTGGGGCATCTTTCAAGAATATTCCTCTTTATTTCGGAGGTGTGGGTTGTGAGAGGAGTGGATGTCTCTGATGACGTGTAGTGGATAGAGTCTCGTCCTTGTGATCAGGGATTACATTCCTTGAATATAGGAGTGGATAAGAGCACGTTTCTAGGAGCCTTACCTGATGTTGCCGGGCTGAGGTGAAAGTCGGCCAGAGGAGAGGCCGAGGTGGAAGTACGGCCTGATGGGGGCCGAGGTGGTAGCTCAGACTGATGAGGGGCTGAGGTGGTAGCTCGGACTGATGAGGGGCCGAGGTGGCAGCTCGCCTGATGAAGAGCCATGGTGGCAGTACGGCCTGATGAGATGTCGAGGTGGCAGTACAGCATTAGTTCGAACGCTCCTTGGTCGTGCTGTTGTTAGAGAAATTTACCCTCATCAATACCTTCACACACCCATCTAAAGAAACTCCCATCTACCAGCGGGTCCCCATCAGCTCATCTTCTCCAGTGTGTCACTTTCAAGCTCATCCTTCAACCAGTAAGTAAGCTCGCACTATGGTTGTGACTCGTCATTCTTCTTCCACTCAGCCCTCCGTGTTTCCTAGCGTCAGTCTTGGTGATCCCGATATGGCATCCGTGAGTGACCCTGACTCACCCAGCAACACCTCCTTGATGGTTGTGAGGCCTAGGGAAAACCACCCAAAGTGTCCAATTCCCGATCCTTCGTCCTCCAGTGACAACACTTCAAGCGGTCTAGGCTCTGACGAAAGCTCAGGTTCTGGTGGTAGCTCAGGCTTGGGCAGCAGCTCGGGTACTGAGTCTGTGGAGGTGGTCTCGCCTAAGACTGTCCTGACCAAGTGTGATCCTGGCTTGGTTACCCCAGCTTAGCCCCCCAGTGCCGCGGTAGTGAGCACCTCTATGGCCGGCCCATCAGGCACTGAAGTCTCTGAGGCAGGCCTAGTAGAGTCTGAGGGGGAAGGCTCTGCTTCATCCTCCAGAGAAAAGAAAATTGCAGTCAACACCCCGAGCATCCTTAAGCCCAAAGTTTTGGATTTGATCAGGGGTCGGTATGGCATCCCTGATTACGTGGTGATGCCATCCCAGACAAAGATGAATGTGTAGTTGCCACTGGGGACAAGGTGGCATTCTATGATGTCGCATTCCAGAGCAGCCTTAGGATCCCGGTGCCCGAGCTGGTCAACTCGGTCTTGGAGTACTGTTGTCTCACCCCAAGCCAGCTCACACCGAACTCCTAGCACACTATTCTTAGCTTTGAGGTGTTCGTCTCAAAGCTAGGCCCAGCTGCGACATTGGACGTCTTTTGCAAGATGTTCTTCGTGAAGAGGCACACCTCGGGGTAGTATTACTTCACCAAGAGGGATAGGGACAGTCCCTATAACGATCTGAAGATGTTTATCAACATGCCCTCTTCAGTGAAGAAGTGGAAGGAGAGGTACTTCTACGTGGCAATGGAGGGAAACCCCTTCAAGAGCAGCTGGGTAAGGCCCACACTCTTAGTGCTGAACCGAGCTCCCAAGCTATCCCTGACCGACCTCCAAACATATCAAATGTGTTTGGGTGGGGAGGTTGTGGACGTCCAGATGTTGCAAGATGAAGACTTCCTCCAAGAGTGGGAGCTGAGTGAAGTCCCAGGTGAGGATTTGATTGAGTCTGGTTCATACTAATTCAGCTCGGTCTTCATACTAATTCAGCTCAGCTCATCTCTGTTTTACAGTGGTGAACGTAAAGGTAGACAACAAGGTTCTTGCCGTGGCGATGGCAGAGGCGAGGAAGAAGGAAGCGGCCGAGCAGGCCGCTAAGAAGACTACTGACAAGGGCAAGGCCATGCTGAGCCCAGGCCTTGTCGAGAAGGCCGTTTTGCTCACTGGCACAGGTAACAAGGCCTCGCCAATCACTATTAGGGGCAAGCCTGGGAAAGAGATGCCCCTGCCCGTCCAGTACTCAACTTGGCACTGGATTTCAGGCTCCCTCAAGGGCAAGGAGCCAGTGGGCTCAGGTGAAAAGGTGCCGGGGCAGACTGGCACATCGGACTGAGCTACTGTGGGCCTGGATGGCCAGAAGAGGAGGCATTTTCCCATGGATGACATGCAACACGGAAACCCTCCCAAGGTGGCTCAGACGGGGAAGTAGCCAGTGGATCCCTGGGGGGACCTGATGGAGAACGACACCTTGCTGGACTCCACACTGCTAGGGTCCGGTGTCGTCGGAGCTGTCCCAAGAGGGACATTGCCAGTATGAAGAAGTTGTCTGACATTGACTTCGCGGATCAAATCTACATTTGGATGGGCAATATAAGTATTCCCAGCTTTTCTCTTTTCCATGTTCACTTGAAGTTTCGAGTACTGATTATTCTGTTGGGTCCTTGCAGAGTTTTACTTTTGTGGTTGAGACTACTCAACGATTTGAGAGCATTGTCGTTGGCCATGCTATGGCAAATGACGAGGTGAAGCATCTTCGTGGAGATCTCCAGATAGCTACGGATCAACTGGAGAATGAGAAGAAAAGGACCCATTCTGAGGAGCAAAGGGCGAGAGATAGTGAGAAGAGAGCTGGCAAGCTAGAGTGTGAAGTTGTTAAACATCTCAGGACCAACAGCGACCTGGTCAAGGAGAAGGACGAGCTCCAGAGTGAGTTGGCCGAGGCTCAGGAGGCCAGCAGAAAGGAGGAGGTTGAACTTGTAGCTCGGATTATTAAGCTGGAAAGGAAGCATTAGGCCGAGCTAATGTCGAACGATGAGGTTGCTACTAAGAGGTGGTTGAACTCAGAAGTTGGACAAAAATGGTTAGTTGACGTCAACGTTGTTTCATTCCAGGCTGGCTTGGAAGACGCAATTCAGTTCGTCCTGGGCAAGACGCCAGACTACGACCTGCCGAACTATGAGCAGCGCTCTCCTGCCTAGCTCCTTCAGTGCAGCTCGTCGGTCAAGCCGAGGTTGATGAAGAGGTGACCCAAGCCAACCTTAAAACAGTCAAATGAACCATTGTTTGAGATTTTAAATGTAACAACAAACGTACGGATCAGTGTAGCTACGGTCGAACTCAGAGAGAGCAGCCACTTTATTTTTTTTTCTTTTAATAATACGAAAGTGAACCTATTAATGGTTGTGATCTAATTCTAACTACTGTCCTAAACATATGTATCTAAAATAACGTCCTAACCATTCGTCATCTAAGAATTTAAAGACGCAAGCCACGTAATTAAAATTAAATAAATAAAGAAGTGAAAATAAACAACCCACGCAATTAAAAAAATAAAGGAAAAAAATACTGAAGTAAAAATAAAGTAAAAAAAGGGGAAAAAGCTAGAGAGAGACTCACAAGTAGGTTTCTCTACTTAGCCCGAGGGATGCATCATAATATGAGCTTCCCTACTTGACCAGAGAGTCACTCTTACAAGGGTTACTCTACTTGGTTTTAGGAAATGGGAGACAATTAAAATAAAAGTAATAAATTGATGGTTTTATAGCTAGGAGGGGCAAAGCCAACACATACACTAGCCATGAACCTTGGGGAAAAGGGATAGCAATAATGTAACGACTGAAATTAAAATCTTAAATTAAGAAAGAAAGGGTAGTCAGAAGAGGGAATGAGAGGAGGGAGAGAAGACTATTGAAGGAGCCTACTTACTTGAACTTCAACCCTTGAACTTGAAAGTTTGGGTGATTTGAGATACCACCAGTACTAAAAATCAGATCTAGAATAAACCAAATTTAAAATTTTTAGTACTAGAGAAAACAAATCATGAAACAAAAAAAAAACTGAACTTAAAAAAAAAAGATGCTCCACAGCTTGTGATCTTGTCACCTAGATCAAAACCTATAACTATAACTTTAAAAATTACAACTCAATTGCTTAAATCATAAACATAAAAGGCTGAATAAGAATAAAAGAGTGATTACATTAATTGACATAAAAAAAAAAAACAATTACAAAAGTGATTAAAGAAAAAATAGAGAAGAACTAAAACTAAAGAGTGAGAGAGGTAGAGAGAAGAAAACTAAGCATAAACTAAAAAATAAACTAAGAGGAATAATAATTAGAAGGGGGGAGGAAGGGGCTTTTATAGGGCTTTTGTCTTGCCTCCTTCCTTCTACAAGTCTTCTTTAAGAAAAGAAAGAAAATAAAATCAAATCAAATCTTGGTAAAAATCCTCATTCTCTGAGATATTGTGTGAGGAAAGAGAGAAACCGTTTCCAAAATTAACAAATTCTATTCCTTCCTTACAATATTAATAAATATCTTGCAATCTTGATTAAATCAGAAAAGAATCTCCGCATAGCATCTTTAAGATCTTGTGAGGTGACAAGGAGAGAGAATAATCTTCAGGATTTTATAGGAGAGAGGATGTGGTACCAATGAGTGGGTCCCACCTTTGGACTGGTTCTTGATTCACTTTAAACACTTTCTCTTATAAACTTGGAAACTAAAAAAAAAGTAGTACTATCCAAAGTGGGGCAAAATGTACACTTATATCCCTAAGATTTCACACATTATTGTACTCACCAAATTCCCCCATACTTGACTTTTGCTCTTCCTCGAGCAAGATAAATAAATAAAGAAATAGAAAAAAAAGCCTAACTCACTTTCGTAGGAATCACGGTTATACTTAGCATGTGCAACAAACCTTTAAACCCCTAAGTTATCCTAATGGACAAGTTGTGTCTCGTGGGTGTTTGCAGTGAATATTCACCCAAAATTCAGAATAAATAAATCCCAATCTTGGCTAAAGGTAAGGCTCATATCTATCCAGAGCAAAGATGATTTTTCTTACAAGGGACCCCCACACTTGAACTTTTATTACCCTTGATCAATTCCAGGCACTAGCATATTTCTTAATTTAGAACTCACCTCGTCTCTTCCAAAACATCCTTATCTTAAGGTAAAACCACTTGTGAAGAAATAGGGAACCAATGACTAAGGCATTGGAGTGTTTTTTATCAAAACATATTACTAAGCATTAATAACATTGACACATTTTTTTTCTCTTTTTTTTTCTCTTTTTTTTTCGATTAAACTCTATTCTACTCCACTAGTTTTGGCCTGAATGATATGGTGGAGCAAACACCAGACACCCAAGTTACTATGTAGCTTCGCTTTTTACATATGCCCACACAGACAGTGATGCTAGAGTTCCTTCAGAAGTTTCTTCCCAAGGAATTTTGATCAAAACACCACGCTTCCTGAGGCGCAATGCCCTGTCTAGTTCCAAGGGAATCAACTCTTATTCTTCTTTATACCACATTTCATATTTCATTTAAAATTGTGCATTTGTCAACTCATGCCAAATTAAAAAGAATGTCTCAACTCCAAATCAAAAGTACAAGGAACCCACAAACTTACATATGGTCCAACACCATAAAACAGGGGTCTCTTATTTTTCAAAAGAAAGTCTCATCTCAAGACACAGGCTTGTTTCTTTCTTCTCAACAAGGTTTTTATACGTTCAAAATGGGTACCTTAGTCAAAACTTTTATTTACATACATCAAGCAACCGAATGTATGATCATTAATCAAAAGCCAAAGTAGGACTTCATCCTTTAGCAAGCCCAAAAAAAAAAACAAAAAGAAAAACAAATAAAACAAATTGGAAAAGGCAGAAACTGGTTTCCCTCCCCCACACTTAAGTCATGCAATGTCCTCAATGCATGGAAAGAATTAAAAACGAAAACAATGCAAGGGGGTCATACCTGATTAAAAGTTAGTCATCAGTGTAAAGAGGTTCATGGAGATCCATGACCTCTTCACTACCAGTATTAGGAAACTCGAGAAATGGCTTCAAACGCTAACCATTAACCTTCGAAATTACCCCTGTTCTTAGATTCAAAATCTCCACAGCCCCATGGGGATATATATTATGGACAATAAATGGACCATCCCATCGGGATCTAAGCTTACCAGGAAAAAGATGCAATCGAGAGTTGTACAATAAGACCTTATCACCAATTGCAAAAGATTTACGCAGAATGTGTTTATCATGGAAAGCTTTGGTATTTTCCTTGTAAATCCTAGAACTTTCATAGGCTTCATTCCTAAGTTCCTCCAACTTAGATAGTTGGAGCCTACGATGAATTTCCGCATCAGACAAATCAAAGTTGAGCTTCTTGATGGCCCAAAAGACTTTATGCTCCAACTCAACTGGTAAGTGACAAGCTTTCCCATATACCAAACGGTAGGAAAACTGACGAAGATCGATCTTGAATGCAGTCCGATGGGCCCACAAGGCATTAATGAGCCTAAGGGATCAATCCTTACGGTTGGGATTAACAGTTTTCTCCAAGATTTTTTTGATCTGCCTATTAGACACCTCCACTTGGCCATTAGTTTGGGGGTGATAAGGGGTAGATAACTTATGGGTGATCCCATACTTTTTCATTAGGGTCTCAAAAGCCCGATTACAAAAATGAGTACCCCTATCACTAATTATTGCACATGATGCACCAAAGCGAAAAAAAATGTTCTCTTTGAGAAACTGGACCACCACTTTGTGGTCATTAGATTTACAAGGTATGGCCTCTATCCACTTAGAAATATAATCAACGGCCAAAAGTATGTACAAATTCCCAAAGGAATTAGGGAATGATCGCATAAAATCAATGCCCCAAACATCAAAGATCTCAACTACCAAAATAGGGATGAGGGGCATCATGTTCCTCTTATTGATACGGCTAAAAGACTGGCAGGCAAGACAAGCCTTGCAAAAATCAAAAGCATCTCTAAAAGGAGTGGGCCAATAAAATCTGCATTGGAGAATCTTTGCAGCAGTTTTCTTAGGTCCAAAGTATCCACCACATGCATGATCATGACAAAAAGAGATAATAGAATGTTGCTCATGATCAGGAACACATCGTCGGATAATCTGATCCGGACATATCTTAAACAAATAAGGATCATCCTAGAAAAAGTGCTTAACTTGGGAATGAAATCTATACTTATCTTGAGTGGATCAGTGATCCGGAGTCACACCTGAAACTAAGAAATTGACAATGTCAGCAAACCATGGTTCATTGGACACTAAAAATAACTGTTCATTTGGAAAGTTCTCGTTGACTAGAGAATCGACAGTCAAGGAATTGGGAAGCTGGGATAAATGGTCTGCAACTAGGTTTTCAACTCCTTTTTTATCCCTAATTTCTAAATCAAACTCTTGCAAAAGTAAAACCCACCTAATGAGACGGGCTTTGGCATCATTCTTCTGAATTAAGTATCTGAGAGCAGAATGATCAGTATACACCACCACATGTGAACCAACTAAGTAAGACCGAAACTTTTCTAATGCAAACACAACCGCTAAAAATTCTTTTTTAGTGGTTGTATAATTGAGTTGTGCATCATTTAAGGTCCTACTAGCATAATAAATGATAGTGGGCAACTTATTAATCCTTTGACCCAAAACCGCTCCTATAGCAAAATCTGAAGCATCACACATCAGTTCAAAAGGTTCAGTCCAAATAGATGGTTGAACAATGAGTGCATTGGTCAACTGCTTAAATTGTTTGAAGGATTCTAGGCACTCTATAGAAAACTCAAAAGTTTGATCTTTGGCAAGTAATGAAGTGAGAGGTCGAGCTAACTGACTAAAGTTCTTAATAAACCTTTTGTAGAAGCCCGCATGCCCTAAAAAAGATCGGACATCCTTAACAGATTGAGGTGGTAAATTATCAATTAAATCCACTTTGGCTCTATCTACCTTAATTCCTTCATTTGATATTACATGGCCTAAAACAATACCAGATTTAACCATGAAATGGCATTTCTCCCAATTCAAAATCAAATTCTTAGATATGCACATTTTCAAAACTAAAGAAAGATGATGAAGACATTTAGAATAGGAATTCCCATGAATTGAAAAGTCATCCATAAATACTTCTAAGAATTTTTCGACTATGTCAGAAAATATGCTCATTATGCATCATTGAAACGTAATAGGGGCATTACAAAGCCCAAAAGGCATACACCTGTAAACAAATATTCCATATGGGCATGTAAAAGTGATCTTATGTTGGTCATTTAAAGCAATTGGGATCTGGTTATAGCCGAAATATCCATCAAGAAAACAATAGTATTCATGTCCAGCTAACCTCTCTAACGTCTGGTCAATGAATGGCAATGGGAAGTGGTCCTTCCAGGTTGCCACATTAAGTTTTCTGTAGTCTATGCACACTCTCCACCCAGATTGGACACGGGTTGGAATTAGTTCATTGTTGGCATTGGGAACTACAGTCATACCAGACTTCTTAGGCACTACGTGAACTGGGCTTACCCATTGGCTGTCAGAAATAAGATAAATTATTCCATGATCCAAGCACTTTAGGATCTCTTTCCTAATGGCTTCCATCATCACTAGGTTAGCTCTTCTTTGGGGTTTCGTGGATGATTTGGAATCCCCCATAAGATCTATATGATGTTGCACAATAGAAGGGTTTATACCCTTGATATCAGTCATGGTCCAACCTAGGGCTTCCTTATTATCTTTTAACACTTTAAGTAACTCTTCTTCCTGGCTAGAAGTCAAATTTGAAGAAATAATTATAGGAAGAGTCTGATCAGGACCTAGGAAAGCATACCTCAAATTAGATGGCAGCTCCTTAAGATCTAATTTAGAGGGCTCAACTATGGAAGGTTTGGGAATGAAATTAGAAAGGGGTCCTAAGGGCTCCACAGGTGTGTGAAGACTCAAGACTTCAGGAAAGAAATTTTCACTATCATCATCCAACTCATCTATACACTCTTGGAATTCTGAATCAAAATTAATATCAAAGTTGGTAATTAAATCATCAGAAAAATCCAGAAAATCCTCAATCATATTAATCTCTTCTTCCATATGTGGTTGCTTGTCTATCCTAAACATGTTAAACTCAACAGTTCAGTTACCAAAAGATAATCTTAGGAAACCATTCCGACAGTTGATTAATGCATTACTGGTAGCCAAGAATAGTCTTTCTAGAATTATTGGGATCTCATCTTTGGTTGAGAAGGGCTTGGTATCTAACACAATGAAATCAATAGGGAAAATAAATTTTCCCACCTTTAGTAAGACATCCTCAACCATCCCTTTAGGAATTTTAACAGACCTATCTGCCAACTGAAGAGTAGTTCCAGTGGCTTTCAATTCTCCCAATCCAAGTTGCTTGTACACATGGTAAGGTAAAAGATTCACACTTGCACCAAGGTCAAGTAAGGCATGCTCAATGTAGGTGTTGGCCTATGACACAAGATATGGTAGGGCTCCCTGGATCCTTATACTTGGCTGCTATAGGCTGAGCAATTATGGAACTAATGTTACCTGTCAAGAACGCCTTTTTGGGTACACTAGTGATACGTTTGTGAGTACACAAATCTTTCAGTACCTTTGCATAGGTGGGGATCTGGGATATGACATCCAAAAGAGGGATGTTCACTTCTACCTTTTTGAAGACTTCTAAAATTTTATCCATGGAAGCAGTCTTCTTTTTGTGTACCAAGCGATTAGGAAATGGGATAGGATGAACATAAGGACTGTTAGGGATTTGCCCCTGTTCAGAAGAATCATTTTTGGTTTCCTCAACCAAATCATCTTTAGTTTCAGAAAAATCTTTAGGTTCATCAGACGAACCTGAAACAAGAGGCACACTTGTGTCCTCAACTGAAGGAGAGTTAACAGGAGTAATAGATGAGGAAGATTTAAGAACGCTCTATTGGTACTCTCTACCACTCCTAAGGGCATAAACAACATTACATTGGTTAGAGGGCCCTTGTTGGGTCTGACCTTGTACTATATTCAGTGGTGCATTAGTTGATGTTTGTGAACTAACAGGCTAATGATGCCTAGGGTTAGGCTCTGGTTGACTGGGTAAAGTTCCTTTCTCCCTCTCACGCATAATTGAGACAACTTGAGTGAGTTCTCTCATAAGATTTTGATGGCTTGTCATGAGGAGGGCCATATTTTTTTTCAAGTCACTTATTCTACTTGCCTCTCCAGTGTTGGTAAACCCAGGGGGTTGCTGATAAGATGATAGAAGAGGGGCCCTAGGAAAACTCGCCTAAGGTCCTACATTTGACCTAGGAAAAGTATTTTGAGAAAAAGATTGTTGTGCAAAGGGAGGCCTTTGGGGTCCAGGTTGACCTTGATTATAGAAATTGGAAGGTCCTACTTGGTTGCCCTGATTCCAAGAGAAATTTGGGTGATTTCTCCATCCTGGATTGTAGGTATTACTATATGGATTATTCTGGTATAAGGCATTAACACTATCATTAGAAGTGCCCCCAGAGGTGTTGGGGCATTCTTCTAGGAGATGTCCAGGGGACTGGCACCAAGCACAAATCTTAACCAAATTGACTGATGATGACTCTCTAGGAACAATAGCCTCAATTCTCTTGATTAGGCTATCCAAATGGGCTTCCTTGGCTACTATCCCATCCATAAAATATCATTTTCCTCCTATGGTTCTTTCACTCTCTTGGGTTGATTCCCACTCACGGGTTTTGTCAGCTAAGTCAAGTAAGAATTCCCATGTCTTTCCTTCATCTGTAAAGGATGTGAATCCCCCAGGGCACAAAGACTCTATCATTTGTTTATTTTGATAATCAATACCCTCATAAATTAATTGACATAAATGCCGTAAGTCTAGGCCATGGTGAGGGCATTCTTGGAGTAGATCCTTGAATCTCTCCATAAGTTTGGAAAATGACAGACTTTTGCCTAAACTGAAGGATATCACTTCTAAGCTTATTAGTCTTGTGAGTTGGGAAAAACTTCTTAAGGAAGACAACTGTGAACTGTTCCCATGAGGTTATGGAATTTGTGGGTGACCCATACAACCACTTCTTAGCTTGGTCTTTTCAATGCAAAAGTGATAAACCTAAACTTAACAACATCATCAGAAAGCTGTTGGATCTTAATTAGAACACATACCTCTTCAAATTCCCTTAAAAATAGGTATGCATCCTCAGAGGTCAACCCATGGAAGTGGGGCAACATAGTAATGTATTGAGATTTGAGTTCAAAATTATTACCCTGGGCTTGTGGTAGAACTATGTAGGAAGGTTGGGTTGTTCTAGCAGGGTAGAACCTATCTTTCAAAGATTTAGATGAAGGGTTTTGCTGTTGGTCTCCCATATTGAATGGTTTTAAAGAGAGCAAACGTATAAAGTCACTACTTGTTGGATCTCTTCTTTCTAACCGATTCTTAGTATTACATACCCACCTAACACATGCAACAGAAAACTACCCACAACTAGAGTGAGACAAGCACAAAAGAATGGATAGCAAAAAAATTTTTTTAATGATTTTTTAATTATTTTTTTGATTTTTTTTGGCTTTTTGAGAGCTTACCGGTAGGGATCCAGGGTTGCTTAGGTCAATTCCTGAGGTACTGCTACAGGGCGAAACCTGTCTTTATCATATTATAAGGCATGGCGACCTCCACTGATACAACTATTATTGCAAGTTGTTCTTATCAGGAATTCAATAAAAGAAAAGGAAAAACAAAACAAAGCAAATAAAGCACTCCGATTTACCAAAAGAAAGTGAAAAATAACATGGAACTGTCTCCCTGGCAACGGCACCAAAAACTTGTTTGAGATTTTAAATGTAACCACAAGCACGGATCAATGTAGCTACGGGTCGAACTCAGAGAGAGAAACCATTTTATTTATTTTTTTCTTTTAATAATGCGAAAGTGAACCTATTAATGGTTGTGATCTAATTCTAACTACCGTCCTAAACATATGTATCTAAAATAACGTCCTAACCATTCGTCATCTAAGAATTTAAAGACGCAAGCCACGCAATTAAAATTAAATAAATAAATAAGTGAAAATAAACAACCCATGCAATTAAAAGGAAAAAAATGTTGAAATAAAAATAAAGTAAAAGAAAGGGGAGAAAGCTAGAGAGAGACTCACAAGTAGGTTTCTCTACTTAGCCCGAGGGATGCATCATAATATGAGCTTCCCTACTTGACCAGAGAGTCACTCTTACAAGGGTTACTCTACTTGGCTTTAGGGAAAGGGAGACAATTAAAATAAAAGCAATAAATTGATGGTTCTATGGCTAGGAGGGGCAAAGCCAACACATACACTAGCCATGAACCTTGGGGGAAAGGGATAGCAATAATGTAATGTGTGAAATTAAAATCCTAAATTAAGAAAGAAAGGGTAGTCAGAAGAGGGAATGAGAGGGGGGAGAGAAGACTATTGAAAGAGCCTACTTACTTGAACTTTAACCCTTGAACTTGAAAGCTTGGGTGATTTGAGATACTACCAGTACTAAAAACCAGATCTAGAATAAACCAAATCTAAAATTTTTAGTACTAGAGAAAACAAATCTTGAAACAAAAAAAACTAAACTTGAAAAAAAAGATGCTCCACGGCTTGTGATCTTGTCACCTAGATCTAAGCCTAGAACTATAACTTTAAAAATTACAACTCAATTGCATAAATCATAAACATAAAAGGCTGAATAAGAATAAAAGAGTGATTGCATTAATTGACATAAAAAAAAACTATTACAAAAGTGATTAAAGCAAAAATAGAGAAGAACTAAAACTAAAGAGTTAGAGAGGGAGAGAAAGAAGAAAACTAAGTATAAACTAGAAAGTAAACTAAGGGGAATAATAATTAGGAGGGGGGAGGAAGGGGCTTTTATAGGGCTTTTGTCTTGCCTCCTTCCTTTTACAAGTCTTCTTTAAGAAAAGAAAGAAAATAAAATAAAATAAAATCTTGGTAAAAATCCTCATTCTCTAAGATATTGTATGAGGAAGGAGAGAATCCGTTTCCAAAATTAACAAATTCTATTCCTTCCTTGCAATATTAACCAATATCTTGCAATCTTGATTAAATCAGAAAGGAATCTCTGCATAGCATCTTCAAGATCTTGTGAGGTGGCAAGGAGAGAGAATAATCTTCAAGATTTTGTAGGAGAGAGGATGTGGTACAAATGAGTGGATCCCACCTTTGGACTGGTTCTTGATTCACTTTAAGCACTTTCTCTTGTAAACTTGGAAACTAAAAAAAACAAGAAAAATAAAAGTAGTACTTTCCAAAGTGGGGCAAAATGTACACTTATATCCCTAAGATTTCACACATTATTGTGCTCATCACTTATAATACCCCATTGGTCTGTTGCCTGTAAGTGGTAGAGCGATGCCTTTTGATACTGAACTTTGTGTGATGTTGTCGGTCTTGCCCCCAAAAATGGGACCCTTGATCTGATATCAGTTCTTGAGGTACTCCATATCGAGAAATGATATTTTCTTGAATGAATTTTGCTACCTTAGTAGATGTGAGGACCGCATATGACTAAGCTTCTACCCATTTGGTGAAATAATCAATGGCTACCAAAATGAACTCGTGACCATTGGATGCTTTGGGGTTGATCTTCCCAATGATGTCGATGCCCCAAGTGGAGAATGGCTATGGTGAATTAAGCGAATGTAACTCTGTTGGTGGGATATGTATGATGTTGGCAAATATTTGACACTTGTGGCACTTCTTGACAAAGTCTACACAATTCACTTCCATTGTGTTTCAGTAATATCCCAGCCTGAGAAACTTCTTAGATAACATCTTGGCATTCATGTGTGGTCTACAAAGACCTTGATGAATTTCCTCTATGAGGGTTGCGGCTTGCTCCTTGTCTACACACAACAACTGTATTCCATCATAGGATCTCTTGTATAACAAATCCTCTTGAAGAAGAAACTGGGTGGTATATCTCCTTAGAAATTTCTTTTCTCTATCAGTTGCTTCAACTGGGTACTTCCTTTCCCTGATGAAATCCACTATGTGAGTGAACCAAGACCGACCATCCATGGTGGGAGAGTTCACCAAATTCTGATAAATGGGCCTGCTTCTTTGTTCTACCAAGAATGGTTGAACCTTAGCCATAGGGTTGCATTCTACCATAGAAGCCAAGGTTGTAAGGCCATTAGCAAACCTGTTGTTATCTCTCTGGAAGTATTCAAACGAGATCTTCTCAAAGTGTTCAATCACCTCTTCCAGATGTTCTTGATATGGCTTCAACTTTTCATCCCTAGTTTTCCACTTTCCCTGTGTCTGGCAGATGATGATGGATGAATCGCTGTAAACCTTAATCCTTTTCACTCCAATAGTCAAAGCAATTTCGAGCCCCAAAGCATAAGCTTCATATTCAGCAATATTGTTAGTACAGGGGAAGTCGAGGCGGAATGATGAAGGTAAATAAAGACTGTAAGGAGTGACAAGCAATATTCCCGTACCACACCCCTTTTGATTGGCTGCTCCATCAAAGAATAACTACCATTCATTTGTTGTCTTCTTCCTTTATTGCTGTGATTTCTTCATCAGGAAAGGCATCATCCAAGGATCTTTCATCTTCTGTGGGGTGGGCAGCCAAATGATCGGCTATGGCCTGCCCCTTGTTTAATTTCTAAGTAACATAAGTGATGTCAAACTCTGATAGCAAAAGCAACCAATGAGCCATCCTTCCTATTAGGGCTGGTTTCTCAAAGAGGTATTTGATGGGATCCATCCTTGAGATCAAGTGCATTGGATAGGAAACCATGTATTGTCGCAACCTTTTCGTTGCCCAAATTAATGCAGCTCAAGTTCTTTTCAAAGATGTGTACTATGTCTCATATTTCAGGAACTTCTTACTAAGGTAGTATATGGCATGCTCTGCCCCTCCTTTCATCTCTAGAGCCCATGGAATATTCTCCCATGGATAAGTACAAGAGAAGTGATTCACCTCCCACCGACGGTGTCAATAATGGTGGGTTCATGTGGTGTTCCTTGATTTTGTCAAAAGGTTATTGGCATTGGTCATTCTATTTCGTGGGCTGATCCTTCTTCAGCAACTTGAAAATTGGTTCACAAATTGTAGTCAATTGAGCTATGAATCTACTAATATACTGGATATGACCCAAAAATCCTCGTATTTGTTTCTCAGTCCAAGGTGTGGGCATTTCCTAAATTGCGTTGATCTTGATAGTGTCGACTTCAATGCCTCTTTCACTTGCCAAGAAACCTAACAAATTTCCTATTGTTGCCCTGAATACACACTTCTGAGGATTCAACTTTAGCTGATACTTCTTGATTCTTTCAAAGAATCGCCTTAGTGCGGGAATATGCCTCTACCGATGCTTTGACTTCACTATCATGTCATCTACATAGACTTCAACATCTTTGTTCATCATGTCATGTAATAGGGCCATAGCTGCTCTTTGATAAGTTGCCTCGGTGTTCTTTAGTCCAAAAGGCATCACTTTGTAACAATAAGTTCCCCATATAGTGGTGAAGGTTGTCTTCTCACAATCTTCTGGGTGCGTGCTTATTTGGTTGTATCCCGAGAATCCATCCATAAATGATAACAAAGCATACCCTGCCATCTTATCCAGGTAATGGGAAGTCATCTTTAGGGCTTACTTTGTTAATATCTCGGAAGTCTACGCGCATTCATACGTTGCCATCCTTCTTTGGCACTGGTACTATGTTGGCCAACCATTGGGGGTATTTCACCACTTGTAGAGACCCTGCATTCCACTGCTTCACAACCTCTTCTCTAATCTTTTCACTCCATTCTGGATGCATTCTTTGGAGCTTCTGCTTTATCGACTTTGCCCTAGGGTAAGTCGACAATCGATGTTGCACAATATTAAGGTCAATACCAGGCATATCCTCATAAGACCAAGGAAAGTCCTCAATGAATTCCTTCAAGAGAATAATCATCTATTCCGCTTCTTTGTCATCAAGGGTAATGCCAATTTTTACCTCTCGAAGGCATTGGTCGGTTCCTAGATTATTAACCTGCGTATCGTCACGGATGGGTTGGGCTTTCTTTGGTTTGTATTGTTTTATTGATTCTTGATATTTATTAAGATCATCATAAAAAAAAATGGCAAGTCATACTCAGAATCAGAAATTTCATTCATGAAATAAGGAATAATAGAATCGACATACAAGGACTCTGGACTCTCCTCGAGATGGGAGGCCAACATGAAATCATAAACAATAGACTCAACTATAGACTTGATAATTGGCTTGATGCTTTTGCCAGGGGTATTAAGGCTGGTTGACTCAGTAGCATAAGCAAACTTGAAGCTTTCTCTAATGCTTGTCCAGTTCAGGAGTGATTCGGTGGCTCGATTAATGAGGAGGTGTGGCAAAGGGCCTTCTTTTCCTTCTGAAAAAGTTGCTGCTATTTCTTCAACGGTGTAGTAGTTCTTTTGGATAGGTGCCTACTTCTTCATCTAGTCAACCTCGTGTTCTTGAAAACAGAACATTTGGAGCGGTGAGGATTGATGGAGACTGCTCAATCCTCTATTTATAAAGTCCATCTTTTCCAGCCTGTTGAGGGATGCCATCCTGGTGCCTCGGTCACATCTTTGTCCACCTTCACAGACCTTCCCGTTGTAGCTGATTCTGGCACAGTACATGCAAATCATCATTCTTTGTGCTCTTCTTTGCTTTGCATACGCACTTCCTCCTCTGAAAGGACGAGGCTTGAGCTCATGTAGCTCTCGGGCTCTTGGTTTTTGCAAGAGAGACCAAATGTAGCTTTCCAAATTAATGGGAAATGGTAGACTCCAGGTGAGCCCTATCTTCTTTTCCCATTCCCTTGTCAGGAGTACTTGGGGATTTGGCAATTCCTTTGACTGGATCAGTGTTATGGGGTTGCCAAAGGAGAACCCATCTTCAATTAGTGTAATTTCCGCTATCCTGGTGATGCAACTGTCTTAATCACTTTCCTTCACTAGCATTTTTGTTGTTCTACTTCATGAGTCACCTAGTCAAACTCCTCTTAGAAAAATACTTCAAATCCTGGTTGCATCCTTGCGATGGTTTCATCAAACCATGGCTCCACATTACCGTAGAAAGGGAAATCCTCTCCTTCTTTTACAAAGTACCGAGAGTAGGGTAGTAAGAGACAGAGATCTTCCTAGTTATCCTTAGTACTTTCTACCCCTTGGTGGTCGGAGGAGTGCATCCGAGACCATTCTTTCCTTTGTTCACTGTCAAACTAGGCTGCTTTGGAACTCCTTGATGATATTTCTCTAGTCCCATGCGAGGAAAATATTACATATTCTTCATCATTTGATTTACTGGCAGAATCCAGATGGCTTCATAGTTAGCTAGGATTTCCTCATTTGGAACTTCTTTGGCAATGGTTACATAAGTTGTATCTAATTCAAAACCACTTAGTTGAACTTCCTGGTCTTATTCTTCTCCATTTTCTAATATTGGCCAATGTGTTAACCACCTTGGGGTCTCTAGCTATTGTGATCACCTTTTCTTCATAAATGAGCTTCATTTTTTGATGGAGACTAGAGGACACTGCCTTCACATGATGCAACCAAGGCCTTGCCAAGAGCATGTCAAAATCTGTCGGTATATCAATGACTTGGAAATCAATGTCAAACTTCACCGGGCCAATCTTTACGGCAAGGGTAAGGATGCCAAGGATCTTCCTCTTGGTATTGTCATATGCCCGTACGGTTTGTGTAGTCAACCTCATTTCTTCCAGGTTGATACCAATACTCTTTGCCGATCTCAAAGGTAGCGCATTCAAAGTGGATCCATTGTCAACAAGAACCTGGGGAACCACCTTGTTAAGGCATTGTATCATGATGTGAAGAGCTCAATTGTGATGGACCCCTTTGGGAAGCTCTGAATCTAAGAACATTAAGGATTGCATCACATATGTTGCCCCTACTATATGTGTGAGATGTATCGGATTTATCTCGATTGGCACCTGTACATTAGTGAGGGACTTCAAAATTTCTTCACGGTGCATGGGGGATGCCATCAACAATCCCCAAATTAAGATATTACCTTGAGACTTCTTGAGTTGAGTTAGGATTGGATTCTTAGGTTCTCTTTTCAAGCTACTGATTCCAGCCTCATTGGTCCCTGACTGTTCCACTACTACACTACTAGAGCCTTGTCCTTATAGTCTCTTCCACTTCTAGTTTCCATCACGTTGACAGGTTTCTTTACAATAATCATTGTGGGATAACAATCTTCATCATCACTGTTTGCTATGGTGATTATTCCTACCATGGGATCATCCTCTTCTTTTGATTCTCCCTCCCTGCTTAGGGTGGGAAGTTAAGGTCCTCCAAAAATGTTGAGAGCCCTGCCTCATAACTTTTTGACTGCATTAGACACCTGTTAGAATGTGGCATCTACTGCCTTTGCGAATGTGTCATCTGATCCTATTTCCTTTAGATCATTTAGCTGCTCATGGCAGTAACGATCATTGATAGTTACTTCACCCAACATGTTGTCAATTTCTTCTACTCTCTCTTGCATCCTCAATGTGTTAGAGTACACTTCACATAGCTTTTCTTCCAACTCAAATGTGGAGTACTGTTCATCCATATAAACTTGTGTCAGCTCTCCAGATTCCTCATAGTTTTCTGAATCTAATGTAGAATCATCTCCCCCATGCAGAGGGAAGGGTAAATGCCACTTGTCAAATCAACTATTAGGTCATCACCACCGATAGCATAAACTGAGAAACATGTCTAGTGATCTGGTGAGTAATATTCTGACTCATCATCATTATCATTGTACCAAGGCCCTTGGTAGTCATCCTAGTCTGGATACTCATCATCCTCTTGAGAATCAGAGTCATCTCCATCCTTCTCATCCTCATTCTCATCCACATCATCGTCGTCATCATCCTCTTCTTTATTGATTTCCTCCTCACTTGGTTCTCCATCAGGTTCCTCTTGACCATCAAATTCTCTTGATTCATCATTCTCTGTGTCATTCCCTATGAGGGTTAGGGAGGTGTGCTCTTTAATCTATTCCCCTATGGCCAAGGCGGTTACTGCTCTGAGAAGATCATCTGTAATCTCTTCGATTTCCTCTGGATTGTCCTCTGAAGATATAGTGGATTGAATTAGAGAAGTGGGATCACTCTCTTGGTCTTCCCCTAATGCATTCACTGACCCTGTTGATGAAGTCATTTTTAGGGAGTCTGGTAGTGCAAGCATATCCTTACAATTGTACCCGTCCGTCTATCCTTCTTTTGTGTTATATACCATACCTTGAGAATGGGATTGGTATGAGGGTGATGAGGGATATGAAGCGAGATGATAGATATGAAGATGATGTAATGTGAGAGGTAGGATATGAAGATTGGGGGTGATAGGATGAGGAAATTCCTTCTCCTTTATGGTGGGGGGAAGGTTGATGATATGGCAGAGGCTGATAATATAGTGAAGGTGGGCGGTATAGTGGAGGTAGGTAATATGGTATGGTAGATTCTTCTATTGATGAGGAAGGATGAATGGCAGGAGTCCGATCTTCTGATTCTTCCTCTGATGACTCACCTCTTTTGGGAGTCCTCATGGCTCTGGCCCTTTGATTCATGATTTTCCTATAAGCGTGAGCATTTATGTGATTCTTTCGAGCTCTAGTTACAATGAGTTGAGTGGGATCACTCTCTGTGGCTTCTTCATCTAGATTGTTCACATGATCGGGGAGTGGATTGGTGTTGACATTGGGAGGTTGCTTTACCTTGACCTCAATGGTTCCATTGTCCACCAAATCCTGAATTGTATGTTGCAAACCCAAGCATCTTTCAGTGTTGTACCCCTTTTGAGTGTGGTAAGCATAATATTCATGATCCCTATACCAAGCTAGAGGAGGGATGCCGATCACTCCTGGAGTATTGAGTTATGAATCCAACGCAACTTGAATCCCTAGCAATCCTTATTTCTTCAACTTCTTATACACTACTGTGATGGCACTCCCAAATTAGAAAATTGCCTTTTTGGATGAGGGGCCTTCTGAGAGGATGCATCTGTTTATATTACAAATGGTTGTGAAGAAGTGGTTGGGGAGACTGACTGCTGAACTGCACTCACCACATTAGTTTCTGGACCCTTTCCACGTCTGACTCAGTTATTCTTCCCTGCATCTTGGGAGGATCCTTGAACTGAGCTTCCCTTAGGATTCTGTTTTCCACACATGTGCCAGTGGCTATTAGGGCATCAAAAGTCTGTAGATGTTGGTAGCAGAGGACATCATAAAAAGGCTTTGATTAGTTCTCAATCAACATCTCTAATTGCTCTGCTTCCGAAGGCCGATCTAC
>NC_056559.1:7007380-7017600 GCF_013358625.1 Macadamia integrifolia
TCAAAACCACTCACCTTTTCCTCTCCAAACCCTATTTATCTTCCTACCTTCTTCCATCTCCATGGCTCCTAAGAAGATTCGTGTCAGCAAGAAGAGACCAATGACTCAAATGGATTTCGTCTCCACAGAAGCAATGGAATCGTGGGACTTGTTTGAGAACCGCAAGATTGAGACCGGTAAGGATATTGATACTCAATCCTTGTACACTTTTGGTTGGAAGATTACTTTGGTATTCTTGGTTGGGTTGGAATACTCCAATGTGGATTTAAATGCTACCTAAGACTTGTTAGACTCTTCTATTGCAACCTAAGGGTTGAAGGCTATGAGGAGAACATTAGGATTTAGAGTATGGTCAAGGGTGTTAACATTGAGTTTGGGATTGAAAAATTGGGAGAAATACTCAATATTCTCCCTACTGGACTTCTCAAATACCTAATCACCAAGAAGGATCACAAGGACTTCATGGATCAAGACAAGGTCTATAGGAAGATCATGAAGAACTACCTTGGAATGCTACTGGCTACGAAAAATAATGAACTCACCGAGCTTGCCAAGATCATATACTATATTGTCTCACCCAATATCCTTCCAAAGAGTGGTCACCGAGATGCGGTTAGCCCATTTCAGGCTTTTGTCACCTACTGCATTTGTGACGGACTCCAGATTAACCTTCCTTACCTCATTATCCACCACATGATTCACGCCGGTGGTAAAGTCAACAACCTTCCCTATTGCTGATGTTGGGACAAATTTTTGCCCACTTTGGAGTCGATCTCATCGGAGAAAATATAGTAGAGGATAAAGCCGCCTTTGACATCAACTTCATCCGTCACATGGGAATCAAGAATCCTCACTTTGCTTCCGAAGGAGAACAAAGCTCCTTTAGTCAACCTATGACTAAGGAAATACTTGATAAGAAACTGAAGGAAATGGAGTCACGCATCAAGGCTCATATTGATAAGAAAACTTAGGAGATCCTTGCTGCTCTCAACATTGACTAAGCGGCAACCTTTACAGTCTCTTTTTAATTTCCTTTGAAAACTAGTTCTTCTTGTTTTTATGTAATGCCCCAAGTATGGCACTTTTTGTAATGTACTGTTATGGACCTCTTTTCTATATAAGTAAAACAGTGCTGCTTTATGGTTATATATAGTCTTTATATGCTACATGCCTACCTTGTCTCTATCATATAAAATTCTATATGCATATGCTCAGGGGGAGACAAGAATACATTTCTTTATTTTTACCCATTTT
The DNA here is from genome assembly GCF_013358625.1 of Macadamia integrifolia. Lineage (NCBI taxonomy): Eukaryota > Viridiplantae > Streptophyta > Magnoliopsida > Proteales > Proteaceae > Macadamia > Macadamia integrifolia. Next base: position 7,008,635 of record NC_056559.1, read on the forward strand.
TGCTGTTGACAAAAGGGGGAGAAGGATCCATATGGTTATATGGTTGATTAAAGAATAAATGCTTTTGCTTAGAACAATGAATGCCTTGCTTTAACTATTTTTCATTCTTTAATCTACTTGTTTGTCATCACCAAAAAGGGGGAGATTGTTGGGAATATCCCTCTCCATAATAGTTTTGATGATGACAAACAAGTAATGTTCTAATAACTATCTCTCTAAGTATCATGTAAGGGATCACATCATTGAAGTAGCGTGTAAGGGACCACATCCTTGAAGCTCAAAGACGTAATATGGGCATTGAAGATTAGAAGTTGATTAAGGACTTCAATTGAAGATTAGAAGACTCAAATTGAAGACTCTTGAAGAATCTTGAAGACTTGAAGAATTTAATGACTTCTAGATTAGGTTTTAATTTACACATACACGTACTACACTCATACACATGCATTTTAATAATGGAAAAGACATAAAAACAACCCAAGGCATAGTGACACTCTTGTGTGACTACCAGGTAGTCAAAACACAAAACAGAGTCCAACCAACAACTGTCACTTGATCTCTGTGGTGGTTTTTCCATCAAAAAATGGAAACAGAAGCTATCCGGCAACTGTAGGATTTAAACGGCAATTGAATTGGCTAGCCAGATCAATTCTGGATCAAATGACTATGTTTTGTGTTTTCCACAGAAAGCAATCGACAACTTCCGGTTGGAAGCGGCAACTTCCGGTTGGAAGCGGCAACTGCCGGTTCACCTCCAAAGACCCCCAACGGTTATATAATGGTTATATTTTGAGTCTAACGGCTAGTTTCGTACAACTGGACTAGGAAGCGGCAACTGCCAGTTGGAAGCGATAACTGTTGGTTGAGAAAATTTCTATTCGTTAGAAATTATTCTCCTTCCAAATTGGGTGGTCTCATTACCCTAATTAAGCCTAGTCTCTGCCTATATAAATACCCCACTAATGACTTTAATAATAAACAATTAAGACTTTAAGAGAGCTCTTAGCAATCATATCAAAGTCATTTATGAGGATCAACAGTTGTTATTATGGAGTTCACTCATTGAAGTCAAACACGTTCTCCAAGAAATCAAGAATTTCAGTAAAGTCTGCTTCACCCGTCCATACTCAAGGGAGACTACAAAAGGTGCATTTGATCATACATTTGCATATTCATTTTTGCACGCACCACACGAGGTAAAACTCCAATTATTATATTCCACTTGTTTAATTTACTGTTTTTACATTTGCCTATACTGTATTTAGGATTGTGTAAGGATCATTTTATCCAAGGTGTCTCTCCACCATAAAACGGGATTGTAAGACGTGCCTTTCTACCTTGAAGGAGATTGTAAGGATACTCTTGTCCTAAATAAGATTCTGTCAAGGTTTTCCTCCCTATCTACTGTACTGAAAGGGAGAGCTAGTGGAATACCTTACAAGTGGAACTTGTAGGGAGTAGACTAGACTCAAGTTAACTGCTATAAACCTTGGTGTTGTGTGATTGTGTCTATCTTATTATTCCGCAAGTTTTAATTTACAATCACATTTGGGAACCATTAATCGAAAAGGCTTAAATTTCACTAGCATAACCTATTCACCCCCCTCTAGGTTATTTCACGAAGGGCCTACCCTCAGTTAGGTGCACTTAAGCTAAGGTCGAGTAAAACCTAACCAAAGGGCCTACCCTCGATTTTGTGTTAGGTCAAAGTCGAGCACACCTGACTGAAGGGCTAACCATCGGTTGGGGGCTCAGGCCAAGGCCAAACACACCAGACCGAAGGGCCTACCCTCGGTTGGGAACTCAGCTACGATTGATTACACCTGATCGAAGGACATATTCTCAGCTCAGGCCAAGGCCAAGCACACCTGATCGAAGGGCCTACACTCGGTTGGAGGTTAAGTGAAAGTCGAAGATATGTGATCGAAGGGCTTTACGTGGTTAGGGGCTTAAGCCAAAGCTGAGCAAACCTGACAGGAGGGCCTACCTTCGATTAGGGGCTTTGGCCAAGGCCGAGCAGACCTGATCAAAGGGCCTACCCTCAGTTGGGGGCTTTGGCCAAGGCTGAGTCCACCTAACCAAGGGGCCTACCCTTAATTGGGGGCTCAGGCTAGGGCTGAGGAGACCTAATCGAGGGGTCTACACTCGATTGGGGGCTCAGGCATGGCTGAGCACACCTGATGAAAGGGCTTACTCTCGGTTGGAACTCAGGATAAGTGCGAACATAGATGACCAAGGGGCTTTGTAGTTAAAAGCACTACTGTATGAACTTAGATGCAGATGAGACTTATTTGCACCAAAGATTATAGAAATGCAGATAAGTTTTGCCTATGCCTTCTATTTGTTTCCGTGTATCATTCACGTTGATGACCTTAAAAGTAAATCCTTATTTGATGATTTAATGCTCCACATTTTATCTGGTCTATCTCCTTCCTTCTTTATCATTTACACCTTTTTTGTGGTATTAATATATGAAGGAACTGTTAGGTCTGGGAAGCATCTGGGGAATCCTCACTGTTTAAATTTGACAATAGGACTTCTAATCTAAAAAGCAACACCAAAGGGCCTACCTTTGGTAAGGAGCTCAGGCCAAGGCCATGTAAACCAGACCGAACGGTTACTCTCAGTTTGGGGTCAGGCCAAGGCCAAACATACCTGACCGAAGGGCCTACTCTCAGTTAGGGGCTTTGGCCAAGGACTAACACACCAGATCAATGGGCCGACCCTCGGTTGGGAGCTCAGGCCAAGGCCAAGCAGACTGATCGAAGTGCCAACCTTTGGTTTAGAGTTGAATCCAAGGCCAAGCACACCTAACAGAAGGTATTACCCTCGTTTAGGAGCTCAGGCCAAGGTGAGCAGACTTGACCAAAGGGCCAACCCTTGGTTGGGGAGCTCAGGCCAAGGCTGAGTACACCTAAGCAAAGGGCATAACCTCAATTAGGAGCTCAAGCCAAAGCCAAGCATAGCTGACAGAAGGGCCTTACCTCGTTTGGGGGATGAGGCTAAAGACGAACATCCTTATTAAAGGGTTTAGCCTTGGTTGGGGGCTTTGGCCTAAGTTGAGCACACCTGACCAAAGTGCCTACCCTCAATTGGGAGTTCAAACTTTGGCCGAGCACACCTGATTAAAGGGCCTACCCTCGGTTGAGGGCTCTGGCTAAGGCCTAGTACACCTGGCCGAGGGGCATACCCTCGATTAAGGGCTCAGGCCATGGTCGAGCACTCTTGATCAAGGGGTTTACACTCGATTGGGGATCAAGCCAAGGCTGAGTACACCTGAAGAATGGGTTTACCCTAGGTTGGGTGCTCAGGCCAAGTGCGAGCATAGATGACGAAAGGGCCCTGCCTCTGTTGGGGGCTCTGGCCGAAGTCGAGCATAGTTGACCAAAGTGCCCGCACTTAGTTGGGAGTTCAAGCCTAGGCCGAGCACAACTTGCCAAAGGGCCTACCCTCGATTTGGGGTCAGGTCAAAGCTGAGCACACTTGACCGAAGGGCCTACCCTCAGTTGGGGGCTTTGGCCAAGGCCGAGTGCACCTGACCGAGGGGCATACCCTTCATTGGGGGCTCAGGCCAGGGCTAAGGAGACCTGATCGACGGGTCTACACTCGATTGGGGGCTTAGGCATGGCCGAGCACACCTGATGAAAGGGATTAGCCTCGGTTGGAACTCAGGATAAGTGCAAGTATAGATGACCAAGGGACCTTGCCTTTGTTGGGTGCTCAAGCCAAAGTCAAGCGCAGCTGACTAAAGTGCTTTCCCTTAGTTGAGTTCAAGCCTAGGCCGTGCACTGACCGGAGGGCCTACCTTAGCCAGGAGCTCAGGCTATGGTCGAGCAAACCTGACCAAGGGGCCAACTCTTGGTTTTAGGTTAGGCTAAACCCGAGCTCACCTGACCGAAGAGCCTACCCTAGGTAAGTGTCTCAGGCTAAGGCCGAACAAACCAGACCAAGGGGCCTACCCTTGGTTGGGAGCCATGGCTGATTACACCCGACTAAAGGGCGTACTCTCGGTTAGGAGCTCAGGCCAAAGCCGTGCACACCTGAACGAAGGGCTTACACTCAGTTGGGAGCTTATGCCAAAGTCGAACATAAGAGATCGAAGGGCCTTCCGTCGGTTGGGGGTTCTAGCCAAGGCCGAGCAAACCTAACTGAAGGGCCTACCTTCGATTGGGGGCTTGAGCCAAAGCCGAACACACCTGACCAAAGGCTTACCCTCAGTTGGGAGCTCAAGCTCAAGCCCAAGCCGACCAAACCTGAAAGAAGGGCCTTCCCTCGGTTGGGAGCTCAGGCCAAGCTGAGCAACCTACCCACTGCATGTTCATTGTCTAATTTTGACAGTAGGGCTTCTAATCTGAAAAAGGATACCAAAGAAAAAAAGGGGGGACCAAGGGGGATACAAAGTGAATGACAACATTCAGTTTTGTTTGATTACTAGCACTCAGCTTGTAACGTAAGTTTAGTTTAATTCACTATATTGTTTTACAAGAACTAACGTCTTGATTTCAGAAAATTTATTGATAGTTTTGTTTTTCAATTGTGCAGGAACTTGACTTGGGTAACGCAAGGTAAGATTTCCGTAATAGATTTCTCTCCTAGAAACGAAGTTATCTTATTTATACTAGTTCTCCAAATATGTATTTATGTAGTTTGGTTTTGTTTGTTTGCTACTAAAAGCACTCCTGTATGAACGTGGATTAGATGAGCCTTGCATGCAACAAAGATTGTATAATTGCAGATAAGTTATGCCTACGTCATCTATTTGTTTTCGAGTATCATTCACGGTATGCCATTAGAAATAAATCCTTATTTGTAGGAGAAATTGAAAAGGAGAATTTATCAAAATACTAGCGCCAAAGTGTTCTAGCATGTCCATTTGATAATTTTTTTTTTTGCTACACGTTTTCTGTACCGATTTGTCTCCTTCCTTTATCACTTACACTTTGTTTTGTGGTTTTACTCATGGAGGAAATCTCTTGGTGGGGGAAAGCATCAGGGGCCTCTTCAATCTTTAAATCATTGAAGTGAAGGACAACTTTCACTCTTTTTTGATAATTAACACTCAACATGTACTGCAAGTTTAGTTTCATTCACTGTTTTGATTTACAAGGAACAAGTTATTGGTTTTAGAAAATTTTCTGATAGTTTTTTTCCAATTGTGCAAGAACTTGACTTGGGTAATGACAAGGTAAGATTTCTGTAACAGATTTCTTACTTAAACCAGTTCCCCAAATGTATAATTTGCTAATTATTCCCCACCCCTCCCCTCAAAATAGTTTGGCTTTATTCATTTCATTTGCAACTAAAAGCACTACTGTATAAACTTGGATGCAGATGAGACTTACTTGCACCAAGATTATAGAAATGCAGATAAGTTTTGCCAATGTCTTCTATTTGTTTCCGTCTATCATTCAAGTTGATGACCTTAAAAATAAATCCTTATTTGATGATTTATTTGCTCCATATTTTATTAACTGGTCTATCTCCTTCCTTCTTTATCATTTACACCTTTTTTTGTGGTATTAATATATGAAGGAACTGTTAGGTCTGGGAAAGCGTCTGGGGACTCCTCACTGTTTAAATTTAACAAGAGAACTTCTAATCTAAAATGCAACACCGAAGGGCCTACCCTCAGTTAGGAGCTCTGGCCAAGGCCATGCAAACTAGACCGAAGGTTCTAGTCTCAATTTGGGGTCAGGCCAAGGTCAGCACAGCTGACCGAAGGGCCTACCCTCGGTTTGGGGCTCTGGCCAAGGCCACACACACCAAACCGAAGGGCCTACCCTCAGTTGGGAGTTCAGGCCAAGGCCGAGCACACGTGAGCAAAAGGCCTTCCCTAGATGATTAAGGTCTCAACTCTCAAGCCAATAATGAGCAAACTGATCAAAGTGCCAACCTTTGGTTGGGAGTTAAAGCCAAGGCCAAGCACACTTAATAGTAGTTATTACCCTCGTTTGGGAGCTCGGGCCAATGCCAAGCAAACCTGACCAAAGGGCCAACCCTCGGTTGGGGAGTTCAGGCTAAGGCCGAGCACACCTGACTAAAGGGCCTAACCTCGATTGGGAGCTCAAGCCAAAGCCGAGCATAGCTGACCGAAGGGCCTTGCCTCGTTTAGGGGATGCAGCTAAAGACGAACACCCTTATTAAAGGGTCTAGCCTTCCCTCTTTTTATCTCCTCGCTCCCCTGCAATTAACCAGTGACGTTGTTCAACCGGAGTTTTGAATTTTGGGAATTTAGTCTCTCCCTTTTTCTCCTCCACTACTCAGGCTCTCCTAGAGCCTCTTCGCCTCGATCGCCTGCGTGCATGCTAGCAAATTTCTACTCTCTTTTTATCTCCCCGCTCCCTTGCAACTAACCGGTTGGGAGAGTTTTGAATTCTGAGAATTTAATCTCTCCCATTTCTCCTCCATTGGTCAGCCTCTCCTAGAGCCCTTTCGCCTCGATCCCCTGCGTCAACGCGGCTTTGCCAACGGACTAGATTATTGACGTTCCTTAGCTTTGAGATTCAAGATTTTTTTTAGGGATTTTATGTGGAATAAAATGATTGAACAAGATTATTTCTTGTTTTTAGGGATTTTATTGACATTCCTTAGCTTCGAGATTCAAGATGTTCTACTTCTGGTCTTGATCTGAGACTGCATTTTTTCTTGATTTGGATTCTTTAAAAGGAAAATCTTTCAAGATTTCAGATTTTCTCCCTTTCTTTGTTTTCTAACTCGACTGGAGTTCCAACTCAACTCTCAAGTTTGTATCTTCTTCTCTAATATAGATATGCGGGCAGGCGTGGGGCATATGTAGAGGCAGGACGGGAGAGAGAGAGAGAGAGGTAGATGAATTTGTGGAAGGGAGGGGGAGCCGGAGGAGATGGAGTAGAAGGGGAAAGGTAGGAGGACTGTGGAACGGCAGTGTTGGGCAACTTATGTAAGACAATGTTTACAAACGGATGAGATCCTTTCTCTTTCATCTAACGGCCTATAGATGCTAGTATATTTATGCCTGGGTAATCCACTAGCATGCCCAGCCTTATATATATATATATATATATATCCTTGTCCTATTCAGCTGTATAATTGTATATTAATACTTTATTAACCAGATTTTATTTGTTAAATAGGGAACCAATTCTGTTGAAGGCCTCATCCTAAATATTTCTCAAATTGAGGGCATATATATTACGAATAAAGCATTTGCAAATATGCATAGACTAAGACTACTCCAACTCAATAATTTACACCTTATGGTAGGGCATGAACAACCCTTTTAAGGAGTTAAGATGGCTTTGTCGGCATGGATTCCCTTTGAATTCTATACCTACCAATTTTGATCTGCAGAATCTTGTTGTCCTTGACATGCAAAATAGCAAAATTAAGGAAGTCTGGAATAAAGCTAAGGTATGAAAATAATTTCAAAATTTTTGGTTACTTGTATTGAATTTATACTAAATGGTTTAGAAGATAAGGTATGAAATTAATTTCAATATTTTTGTTTACTTGTATTAGAAAGAAAAAGCATATCACCATGCCTAATAAAAACACTTCACTATTTGCCACTTGGTAATACATTAGTTAGTCTATGTGATTGAGGACCCCACATACATCTCAATGGCCAAATTTTAGTCTAAAGTAAGCAAAGAAAGTTGCTCAACTCTGATTTTCAAAGCTTTATTAAGATTACCAAAATGCCATCTAATGGAGATGAATATGAAGAATAAAATGGCATCTTTATAATTTTAGCTACTTTCTCTGCTCATTTTAAGCTGAAATTGTACCAATGAGATGCTTGCCCGGTCCTCTCTCATATGGACTAACTTATGTACTATCGTGTGACAAATAGTGAAATCATTATACTTCACTAGCCATAGTAACAGGAAAGAAAACCCTAGATGGAAAGTTAATTTATTTTCTGTTTCTTTTTGACAAAACACAGGTACTCGGAAGGTTGAAAATCCTGAATCTTAGCCATTCGCGTTACCTTACAAAGTCTTCCAAATTCTTAGGACTTCATAGCCTTGAGATGTTGATCCTTGAAGGTTGTACTAGTCTGGTTGAAGTTCATGAATCCATTGGATATCTTCACAAGCTTCTGCTTTTGAATCTGAACAACTGCAATAACCTTAGGAACCTTCCAAGCAGCATTTGTGAGTAAGTATCTCTTGAAATACTTGATCTCTCTGGGTGCTCACAACAGGATAGATCTAAGTCATAGTACTCATTATTCTTCCATTCTTGGGTTTCACTAAGAACAAGGCCTTTGCTTCCAGCTTTCTCTGGATTAAGCTCCTTGAGTACCTTAAATCTATCTTACTGCAATCTATCAGAAGATCATCTTCAGTAGCTTATCCTCATTGGCACTTATTTTTAAGTGGAAGCAGTTTCTGCACCTTACCAACCGGCATCGGTCATCTTTTGCACCTTATGATTCTTGCTTTGGATGAGTGCACAAATCTACAACTACTACCAGAGCTTCCATCAAGTTTGATGACCAGATTGCACATCACTGGAAAGATTGCCAGCAAATATTAGTACTGGTTCTTCTAAACTAATCTTTCTTCTTTTGAGTGGATGCATAAAGCTGCATGCACTCCCAGAGCTTCCATCAAGTTTGGTATGGTTAAAGATTTCTGGTTGCACATCTATAGAGGAAATACCAAAGCTTTGGAAGCTAAGTCATTAGAAGGCTTACAGTTGAACTATGACCACTTTCGTAAACTGCCAGAAGACATAAGTTCCCATACTAAGCTTCGTCGCCTATTCTTGGATGGATGTACAAAGCCTCGGTCACTGCCAAAGCTTCCTTAGTGTAGACAGCTTGGTTATAGATGGTTGCACATTAATGGTGTTTAAGGAAGTTGAGTCCCAGAAGCCACCAAAGACCTCACAATCTATATCAGCCATCCACATGGATGAGTGCCATCATCTGGAGAACACTTTCAGGAAGAAGAGCCCTTTCCAGGTCTCTCTCTCTCTCT
>NC_056559.1:7017620-7041027 GCF_013358625.1 Macadamia integrifolia
GGGCCTTGCCTCGTTTGGGGGATGAGGCTAAAGACGAACACTCTTATTAAAGGGTCAAGCGTTGGTTTGGGGCTTAGGCCTAAGCCAAGCACACCTGACCAAAGTGCCTACCCTCAATTGGGAGTCCAAGCTATGGCCGATCACACCTGATTGAAATCCTACCCTCGGTTAGGAGCTCAGACTAAGGCTGCACAAACCTAGCCGAAGGGTCTACTCTCAATTTGGGGTTAGGCTAAGGCCGAGAACACCTGATTGAAGGGCCTACCCTCGGTTAGGGGCTTTAGCCAAGGCCAAGTACACCTGATCGAGGGGCATACCCTCGATTAAGGGCTCAGGCCACAGTCAAGCTGTTGTAGATAAGTCACTTGAGCTTATTTTATTGCAAATAAGCCTTGAGTTGTGTTATATATGTGTTGGGCCTTTGATCCCATGAGTTTTCTTTGACATGGGCCACTTTAATGGACCTAAAATATAGATAGAAGGTAGAAAAATGTGATTTAATTCATTAGTTTAGTTAGTTGCTATTTAATTAATTAAAGGCCCATTAGGCCATTAGTCGGTTGTAAAGTCTTTTATGGATTATTAGTTAGTTAATCCTACTCCATGTTGGAGTCATAAAGCCAAGTCCTAGTCCAATTTTGAATTCCTAGTTGTAGTAGGAGTGTCTAGTTCTAATTGGAAACTAACTCCTAGATGTAGTAGGAGTGTTTAGTCCTATTAGGAAACTAGCTCCTAATAGTAGTTTGATTGCTATTCTTTCTTTTATAAATAGGGGAGCCTATGTACTCATAATTTCAGATTTGAATAAAGAATAATTGCAGTCAATTGCTTAAAACAGCCGGGATAGCTGTGGGTGAGAAGCCCGGGCTGAGACAGCCGCTCCTCCCCCACTTTTCCCTTTGTTTCTTCTTGTTTAAAGCTTTTTATTTTATCCTAAAGTTACTGCTGTTGAAGTATACGACTATTGTGAGTATTCAGAAGTTCAGATCTATCCAAGTTACAAACCAGAATTGATTCTCTCTCCTGAAGCCTATGATTATTTCTCCTAGGTCAGAAAATCAAGAAAGCTTGTAACTTCACAACCAGCCATCAGAATCCTCTCAACTTTGGGGGTTTTTGTACCCTCCCTAGGGACTATCTACGCCCAAGAGTGCAGCTCAATCGGACTCCTACAGACCTGGCCGCACCTCTCTCTCCAACTCTATAGCAGGTCTTTCTCTCTCCTATCGGGTTGGGTTTTGGGCTGGTTTTGCTCCTGCATTGGTATTGTATCCTTGGGGGTTTATTTGATGGTCTTATTTCTTTATTTCCTGCTCCTATTTGTATTGTTTGGGGTTATAAACTGCTGGGGTAGTTTCTTGTAATCTACTCCTGCATTACAAGCACTCTTGATCGAGGGGTTTACACTTAATTGGGGGATCAGGCCAAGGCCGAGCACACCTAATGAAAGGGTTTACCCTTGGTTGGTTGCTCAGGCCATGTGCGAGCATAGATGACGAAAGGGCCTTGCCTCTGTTGGGGGCTCAGGCCGAAGTCGAGCACAGCTGACCAAAATGCCTGCCATTAGTTGGGAGTTCAAGCCTAGGCCGAGCATAATTGGCCGAAGGGCCTACCCTCAATTAGGTGCACTCAAACTAAGTACAAGTAAACCTGACCAAAGGGCGTACCCTCAGTTTGGGGTCAAGCCAAAGCTGAGCACACCTAATCGAAGGGCATACCCTCGGTAAGGGGCTTAGGCCAAGGCCAAACACACCAGACCGAAGGGCCTACCCTCGGTTTGGAACTCAGCTACGATTGACTACACCTGACTGAAGGGCATACTCAGCTCAGGCCAAGGCCAAGCACACCTGACCGAAGGGCCTACCCTCGGTTGGGAGCTTAAGCCAAAGTCGAAAATTTATGATCGAAGGGCTTTTCATTAGTCGAGGGCTCAAGCCAAAGCTGAGCAAACCTGATTGAAGGGCTTAGACAAAGGCAAGCAGACCTGATCGAAGGGCCTACCCTTGGTTGGGAACTTTGGTCAAGACCGAGTACACCTGACCGAGGGGCTTACCCTCGATTGGGGGCTCAGGCCAGGGCTGAGGAGACCTGATTAAGGGGTCTACACTCGATTAGGGGCTCAGGCAAGGCCGAGCACACCTGATGAAAGGGCTTACCGTCTGTTGGAACTCAGGCTAAGTGTAAGCATAGATGACCAAGGCGCCTTGCCTTTGTTGGGGGCTCAGCCGAAGTCGAGTACAGCTGACTAAAGTGCCTACCCTTAGCTGGGAGTTCAAGCCTAGGCCGAGCACAACTAACCGAAAGGCCTACCCTCGGCTAAGAGGTTGGGCAATGGTCGAGCAAACTTGACTAAAGGGCTTACCCTCGGCTTTGGGTTTGGCCAAAGCCGAGCACACCTGACCGAAGAGTATACCCTAGGTAAGGGGCTCAGGCTAAGGCCGAACACACCAGATCGAATGGCCTACCCTTGGTTGGGAGCTTAACCATGGCTGATTACACCCGACTAAAGGGCGTACTCTCAGTTGGGAGCTCAGGCTAAGGCCGTGCACACTTGATTGAAGGTCTTACCGTCGGTTAGAGGCTCTGGCCTAGGCCAAAACGCACCAAACCGAAGGGCTTACCCTCGGTTAGGAGCTTAGGCTACAGCCGAGTACACCTAATAGAAGGGACTACTCTCGGTTAGGAGCTCGTGCCAAAGCTGAGCACACATAAGCGAAAGGCCTTCCCTCGGTTAAGGTCTCAGGCCAATGCTGAGCAGACTGATCAAAGCGCCAACCTTTAGTTGGGAGTTAACGCCAAGGGCAAGCACACCTAACAGAAGGTAGTACCCTCGTTTGGGAGCTTCGGCCAAAGCTGAGCAGACCTGACCAAAGGACCAACCCTCGGTTAGGGGGCTCAGGCTAAGGCTGAGCAAATATGACTAAAGGGCCTAACCTCGATTGGGAGCTTAAGCCAAAGCCGAGCATAGCTAATCGAAGGGCGTTGCATCGTCTGGGGGATGAGTCTAAAACCGAACACCCTTATTAAAGGGTCTAGCCTCAATTGGGGGTTTAGGCCTAAGCCGAACACTCCTAACCAAAGTGCTTACCCTTAATTGGGAGTTCAAGCAATGGTTGAGCACACCTGATCGAAGGGCCTACCCTCAGTTAAGAGCTCATGCCAAGGCTGTGCAAATCTAGCCGAAGGGTCTACTCTCCGTTTGGGGTTAGGACAAGGCCGAGCACGCTTGATTGAAGGGTCTACCCTCGGTTGGGAGCTTTGGCCAAGGCCGAGTACATCTGACCGAGGGGCATACAGGGCTCAGGCCATAGCCATGCAGTCTTGATCGAGGGGTCCACACTATTGGGGGCCCAGGTCAAGGCTGAGCACACCTGATGAAAGGGTTTACCCTCGGTTGGGTGCTCAGGCCAAGTGCGAGCATAGATGACTAAGGGGCCTTGCCTTTGTTGGGCCCTCAGACCTGACCAAAAGGCCTACCCTCGGTTTGGGGTTAGGCCATAGCCGAGTACACCTGACCGAAGGGCTAGGCCAAACACATCAGACCGAAGGGCCTATCCTCGGTTGTGAACTCAGCTATGACTGATTACACTTAATTGAAGGGTATACTCCCAGCTCAGGCCAAGGCCGAGCACACCTAATTGAAGGGTCTACACTCGGTTGGGAGCTTAAGCCAAAGTCAAACATATGTGATCGAAGGGCTTTCCGTCGGTTAGGGGCTGAAGCCAAGGCCGAGCAAAGCTGACTGAAGGGCCTACCTTCGATTGGGGGCTTAGGCCCAGGCTGAGAAGACCTGATCGAAGGGCCTACCCTCATTTGGGGGCTTTGGCTAAGGCCAAGTACACCTAAACAGGGGGCTTACCCTCGATTGGGGGCTCAGGCCAGGGCTGAGGAGACCTGATCGAGGGGTCTACACTCGATTGGGGGCACAGGCAAGGCCGAGCACACCTGATGAAAGGGCTTACCCTCAGTTAGAACTCAGGCTAAGTGTGAGCATAGATGACCAAGGGGCCTTTCCTTTGTTAGGGGCTCAGGCCGAAGTCGAGCACAACTGACTAAAGTGCCTACCCTTAGTTAGGAGTTCAAGCCTAGGCCGAGCACAACTGACCGACTGGCCTCCACTCTGCTAGTAGCTCAAGTTATGGTCGAGCAAACCTGACCAAGGGGCCTACCCTCGGTTTGGGGTTAGGCTAAAGCCAAGCACACTTGACCGAAGAGCCTTCCTTAGGTAAGTGGCTCAGGCCAAGGCCGAACACACCAGACCAAAGGGCCTACCCTCGGTTTGGAGCTCAGCCATGGCTGATTACACCCGACTAAAGGGTGTACTCTCGATTGGGAGCTCAGGCCATGGTCGTGCCCACTTGACCGAAGGGCCTACACTCAGTTGGGAGCTTAAGCCAAAGTCGAACATACGTGATTGAAGGGCCTTCCGTAGGTTGGGGGCTCAAGCCAAGGCCGAGCAAACATGACTGAAGGTCCTACCTTCGATTGGGGGCTCGGGCCAAAGCCGAGCACACCTGACCAAAGGCTTACCCTCAGTTGGGAGCTCAGGCACAAGCTGAGCAAACCTAATCGAAGGGCCTTCGCTCGGTTGGGAGCTCAGGCAAAAGCTAAGCACCCTACCCACTGCATGTTCATTGTCTAATATTTACGGTAGGGCTTCTAATCTGAAGAAGTATTCCAAAGAAGAAAAGGGGGACCGAGGGGGACATAAAGTGAATGACAACATTCAGTTTTGTTTGATTACTAGCACTCAGCCTGTAACGCAAGTTTAGTTAAATTTACTATATTGTTTTATAAGAACTAAGGTCTTAATTTCAGAAAATTTATTGATAGTTTTTTTTTCCAATTGCTTAGGAACTTGACTTGGGTAACGCAAGGTAAGATTAACGTAACAGATTTCTCTCCTAGAAACAAAGTTATCTTGTTTATACTAGTTCTCCAAATATGTATTTATGTAGTTTGATTTTGTTTGTTTGCAGCTTAAAGCACTCTTAATGAACGTGGATTAGATGAGCCTTGCGTGCAACAAAGATTGTATAATTGCAGATAAGTTATGCCTACGTCATCTATTTGTTTTCGAGTATCATTCACGATAATGCCTTTAGAAATAAATCCTTATTTGCAAGTGAAAGTGAAAAGGAGAATTTATTGAAATACTAGTGCCAAAGTGTTCGACCATGTCCAGTTGATAATTTTTATGTTGCACATTTTCAGTACCGATTTGTCTCCTTCCTTCTTTATAACTTACGCTCTGTTTTGTTGTTTTACTCTAAGAGGAAGTCTCTAGGTGAGGGAAAGCATCAGGGGCCTCTTCAATATTTAAATCATTGAAGTGGAGGACAACTTTCACTCTTTTTTGATAATTAGCGCTCAATATGTACTGCAAGTTTAGTTTCATTCACTGTTTTGATTTATAAGAAACAAGTTATTGGTTTTAGAAATTTTTCTAATAGTTTTTTTTTCCAATTGTGCAAGAGCTTGACTTGGATAACGACAAGGTAAGATTTATGTAACAGATTTCTTGCTTAAACCAGTTCCCCAAATATATAATTTACTAATTATTCCCCACCCCTCCCTTCGGAAAAAAAAAAATATTGGCTTTGTTCATTTGCAGCTAAAAGCACTACTGTATGAACTTGGATGCAGATGAGATTTGCTTGCACCAAAGATTGTAGAAATGTAGATATGTTTTGCCTGTCTTCTATTTGTTTCCATGTATCATTCACGTTGATGACCTTAAAAATAAATCCTTATTTAATGATTTATATGCTGCACATTTTATTAACTGGTTTATCTCCTTCCTTCTTTATCATTTACAACTTTTTTTGTGGTATTAATCTATGATGGAACTGTTAGGTGTGGGAAAGCGTCTGGGGTCTCCTCTCTGTTTAAATTTGAAAATCGGACTTCTAATCTAAAAAGTAACAATGAAGGGCCTACCCTCGGTTAAGAGCTCAGGCCAAGGCCATGCAAACCAGACCGAAGGGTCTACACTCAGTTTGGGGTCAGGCCAAGGCCGAGCACACCTGACCGAAGGGCCTACCCTCGGTTAGGGACTTTGGCCAAGGCCAAACACACCAGACCGAAGGGCCTACCCTTGGCTGGGAGCTCAGGCCAAGGTCGAGCACAAGTGAGTGACTGGCCTCCCTCAGTTAAGGTCTCAGGCCAATGCCGGGCAGACTGATCGAAGTGCCGACCTTTGGTTAAGAGTTAAATCCAAGGCCAAGCACACCTAACAGAAGGTTTTACCCTCGTTTGGGAGATCAGGCCACGACTGAGCATACTTGACCAAAGGGCCAACCCTTGGTTGGGGAGCCCAAGCCAAGGCTGAGCACACCTGACCAAAAGGCCTAACCTTGATGGGGAGCTCAAGTCAAAGCCGAGCATAGCTGACCGTATGGCCTTGCCTCGTTTGGGGGATGAGACTAAAGATAAAGACCCTTATTAAAGTGTCTAGCCTAGGTTGGGGGCTAGGACACCTGATTGAAGGGCCTGTCCTCGGTTAGGAGCTCAGGCCAAAGTTGTGCAAACCTAGCAGAAGGGTATACTCTCAATTTGGGGTTGGGCCAAGGCCGAGCACACCTGATTGAAGGGCCTACCCTCTATTGGGGGCTCTGACCAAGGCCGAGTACACCTTACTGAGGGGCATAAAGGGCTCATGCCACGGTCGAGCACTCTTGATCGAGGGGTCTACACTCGATTAGGGGATCAGGCCAAGGCCGAGCACACCTGATGAAAGGGTTTAACCTCGGTTGGGTGCTCAGGCTAAGTGCGAGTATAGATGACCAAAGGGCCTTGCCTTTGTTGGGGGCTCAGGCCGAAGTCAAGCATAACTGACCAAAGTGCATGCCCTTAGTTGGGAGCTCAAGCCTAGGCTGAGCACAACTGGCCGATGGGCCTACCCTCGGTTAGGTGCACTCAAGCTAAGACGAGCAAACTTGACCAAAGGGCCTACCCTCGGTTTGGGGTGAGGCTAAAGTCTAGCATTCCTAACTAAAGGGCCTACCCTCGATAGGGGGCTCAGGCAAGGGCCAAACGCACCAGACCGTAGGGCCTACCCTCCGTTGGGAACTCGGCTACGACTAATTACACCTCACTGAAGGGCATACTCAACTTAGGCCCAGGCCGAGCCCACCTGACCAAAGGGCCTACACTCAGTTGGGAGCTTAAGCCTAAGTCAAACATATGTGATTGAAGGGCTTTTCGTCTGTTAGGGGCTCAAGCTAAGGCCGAGAAAACCTGACTGAAGGGCCTACCTTCAATTGGGGGCCTAAGCCAAGGTCGAGTATACCAGATCAAAGGGTCGACCCTCGGTTGGGGGCGTTAGTCAAAGCCGAGTCCTCCAGACCGAGGGCCTAAAATCGATTGGGGGCTCGGGCCAGAGCTGAGGACACCTGACCGATGATCATACCCTAGGTAAGGGGCTCAGGCCAAGGTCGAATACACCAGATAGAAGGGCCTACCCTAGGTTGGGAGCTTAGACCCAGCTGATTACGCCCGACTAAAGGGCGTACTCTCGGTTAGGGGCTCTGGCTAAGACCAAACACACCAAATCAAAGGGCTTACCCTCGGTTGGGAGCTCAGGCTACAGTCGAGTAAGCCTAATTGAAGGGCTTACTCTTGGTTGAGTCCTCATGCCAAGGCCGAGCACACGTGAGAAAAGGCCTTCCCTTGGTTAAGGTCTTAGGCCAATGCCGAGCAGACTGTACGAAGTGCCAACCTTTAGTTGGGAGTTAAAGCCAAGGCCAAGCGCACCTAACAGAAGGTATTACCCTCGTTTGGGAGCTCAGGACAAAATCGAGTAGACCTGACCAAAGGGCCTAACCTTGATTAGGAGCTCAAGCCAAAGGCGAGTATAGCTGACTAAAGGGCATTGCCTCATTTAAGGGATGAGTTTATAGCCGAACACCCTTATTGAAGGGTCTAGCCTCGGTTGGAGACTTAGGCCTAAGCCGAGCACACCTTACCAAAGTGCCTACCCTCAATTGGGAGTTTAAGCAATGGCTGAGCACACCTGATCGAAGGGCCTACCCTCTGTTAGGAGCTCAGGCCAACGTTGTGCAAACCTAGCCAAGGGTCTACTCTCAGTTTGGGGTTAGGACAAGGCCGAGCACGCCTGATTGAAGGGCCTACCGTCAGTTAAGGGCTCTGGCCAAGGCCGAGTACATCTGACCGAGGGGCATAAAGGGCTCAGGCCACAGCCGAGCAATTTTGATTGAGGGGTCTACACGATTGGGGGCCCAGGCTAAGGTCAAGCACACCTGATGAAAGGGTTTACCCTCGGTTGGGTGCTCGGGCCGAGTGTGAGCATAGATAACTAAAGGGCCTTGCCTCTGTTGGGGGCTCAAGCCGAAGTAGAGCACAACTGACCAACGTGCGTGCCCTCAGTTGGGTGTTCAACCCTAGGCGGAGCATAATTGGCTGAAGGGCCTACCCTCGGTTCGGTGCACTCAAGCTAAGGTCGAGCAAACCTGACCAAAGGGCCTAACCTCGCTTTGGGGTCCAGCCAAAGCCGAGCACACCTGACCGAAGGGCCAACCCTCGGTAGGGGCCTCAGGCCAAGGCCAAACACACTAGACCGAAGGGCATACCGTCGGTTGGGAACTCAACTATGACTGATTACACCTGACTGAAGGGCATACTCTCAGCTCAGGCAAAGGCCGAGCACACCTGATCGAAGGGCCTACACTCAGTTGGGAGCTTAAGCCAAAGTCGAACATATGTGATCGAAGGGCATTTCATTAATTGGGGCCTTAAGCCAAGGCTGAGTAAACCTGACTGAAGGGCCTACCTTTGATTGGGGGCTTAGGCCAAACCGAGCAGACTCGATCGTAGGGCCTATCCTTAGTTGGGGGCTTTAGCCAAGGTTGAGTACACCTGATCGAGGGGCCCACCCTCGATTGGGGGCTTAGGCCAGGGCTAAAGAGACTTGATCAATGGGTCTTCACTCGATTGGGGGCTCAGGCCAAGGCTGAGCACACCTGATGAAAGGGCTTACCCTCGGTTGGAACTCAGGCTAAGTGCGAGCATAGATGACCAAGGGGCCTTGCCTTTGTTGGGGGCTCTGGACGAAGTTGAGCGCAGCTAACTAAAGTGCCTTCCCTTAGTTGGGAGTTTAAGACTAGGCCGAGCGCAACTGACCGAAGGGCCTACCCTCGGCTAGGAGCTCAGGCTATGGTCGAGCAAACCTGACCAAAGGGCCTACCCTCGATTGGGACCTCTGCCACGGTTGATTTCATCCGACTAAAGGGCGTACTCTCGGTTGGGAGCACACCTGACCGAAGGGCTTACACTCAGTTGGGAGCTTAAGCCAAAGTTGAACATATGAGATCGAAGGGCCTTCCATCGGTTGGGGGCTCTAGCTAAGGCCGAGCAAACTTGACTAAAGGGCCTAGTTTCGATTGGGGGCTCGGGCCAAGGTCGAGCACACCTGACCAAAGGCTTACCCTCAGTTGGGAGCTCATACCTAAGCCGAGCAAACCTGGTAGGAGTGCCTTCCCTTGGTTGGGAGCTCAGGCCAAAGCTGAGCACCCTACCCAATACGCATTCATTGTTTAATTTTGACAAAAGGGCTTCTAATCTGATGGCCTGAGCACCCTACCCACTACGCATTCATTGTCTAATTTTGACAATAGGGCTTCTTATCTGAAAAGGATACTAAAGAAAAAAAGGGGGGACCAAGGGGGATACAAACTGAATGACAACATTGAGTTTTGTTTGATTACTAGCACTCAGCCTGTAACGCAAGTTTAATTTAATTCATTATATTGTTTTATAAGAACTAACATCTTGATTTTAGAAAAAAAATTGATAGTTTTTTTCTAATTGTGCAGGAACTTGACTTGGGTAACGACAAGGTAAGATTTATGTAACAGATTTCTTGCTTCTAAAGAAATTTGACATCAACAGTCAAAAGTCTTCAGGCACTCCGAAGAGCTCATCTTTGAAACTGACCAAGGAGGAAGACGGTATTTCTGAGGATGTTACTAGATATAGAGGCATGATTGGGAGCCTTCTCTATCTAACGGCTAGTAGACCGGACATCATGTACAGTGTATGTGGACGTGCTCGATTTCAAGCCGATACTAAGAAATCACACCTCACAGCAGTAAAAAGGATTTTTAAATATTTAAAGAGCACGTGTGATGTTGGGTTATGGTACCCTAAAAACCAACCTTTTGATCTTGTCAGCTTCTCAGATGCTGACTTTGACTTTGCTGGATGCCACATTAATAGGAAAAGTACCAGTGGTACCTGTCATTTCCTTGGCTCTTGCCTTGTTTCTTGGTTCAACAAGAAACAAAATTCTGTTGCTCTTTCCACCACCGAGGTTGAGTACGTTACAACTGGACGATGTTGTGGTCAGATCCTTTGAATGAAGTAAACACTCTAAGACCTAGGAGTTAAGTTTGATGCATGCACAATCATGTGTGACAACACAAGTGCCATAAACTTGAGTGAGAACCCCATCTTACACTCAAGGGCCAAGCACATCGACATCCGCCTTCACTTCCTAAGAGATACCATACAAAACAGTGATGCCACTCTTGAGTACATTGAAACTGAAAAACAGTTGGTTGACATTTTCATTAAACCCTTTAGTGAAGACCGTTTTTGTATCTAAGGAAGGAGTTGGGCATATGTAATCCTTTTGGATATTCACTGTCTTTTCATACTTGAAAAAACCCCCATTCACTTGAAAATCAAAAAAATTCTTGAAAAATGCTCAAAAATCAATTTTTCTGTACCAATCGGCACTTGTCGCTTATAACCTGCAACTGCCGGTTCGTGTCGGGTTTGTGAATTAAACCCATCGGACAGGCCTTTTATGCCCCTTTTAAGGAATTTCTTTGCCTTTATTCATCTTCCACCTTAATTTCCTCTAAACAAAATCAGAGAACCCTAAAACTCTAGCTCCTCAAAATCACTCACCTTTTTCCTCTCCAAACCCTATTTCTCTTCCTACCTTCTTCCATCTCCATGGCTCCTAAGAAGATTCATGCCAGCAAGAAGAGACCAGTGACTCAAATGGATTTCGCCTCCACAAAAGCATTGGAAATCGTGGGACTTGTTTGAGAACCGTAAGATTGAGACCGGTAAGGATATTGATACTCAATCCTTGTACACTTTTGGTTGGAAGATTACTTTGGTATTCTTGGTTGGGTGGAATACTCCAATGTGGATTTAAATGCTACCTAAGACTTGTTAGACTCTTCTATTACAACCTAAGGGTTGAAGGCTATGAGGAGAACATTAGGATTTAGAGTATGGTCAAGGGTGTTAACATTGAGTTCTCAATATTCTCCCTACCGGACATCTCAAATACCTAATCACCAAGAAGGATCACAAGGACTTCATGGATCAAGACAAGGTCTATGGGAAGATTATGAAGAACTACCTTGGAATGCTGGATACGAAAAATAATGAACTCACCGAGCTTGCCAAGATCATATACTATATTGTCTCACTCAATATCCTTCCAAAGAGCGGTCACCGAGATGCGGTTAGCCCATTTCAGGCTTTTGTCACCTACTGCATTTGTGACGGACTCCAGATTAACCTTCCTTACCTCATTATCCACCACATGATTCACGCCGGTGGTAAAGGACGCATCAACAACCTTCCCTATTGCTGATGTTGGGAGAAATTTTTGCCCACTTTGGAGTCGATCTCAGCGGAGAAAATATAGTAGAGGATAAAGCCGCCATTGACATCAACTTCATCCGTCACATGGGAATCAAGAATCCTCACTTTGCTTCCGAAGGAGAACGAAGCTCCTTTAGTCAACCTATGACTAAGGAAATACTTGATAAGAAACTGAAGGAAATGGAGTCACGCATCAAGGCTCATACTGATAAGAAAACTCAAGAGATCCTTGCTGCTCTCAACATTGACTAAGCGGCAACCTTTACGGTCTCTCTTTTTAATTTCCTTTGAAAACTAGTTCTTGTTGTTTTTATGTAATGCCCTTTTTGTAATGTACTGTTATGGACCTCTTTTCTATATAAGTAAAACAGTGCTGCTTTATGGATATATATATTCTTTACATGCTACATGCCTACCTTGTCTCTATTATATAAAATTCTATATGCATATGCTCAGGGGGAGACAAGAATACATTTCTTTATTTTTACCCATTTTTGCTGTTGACAAAAGGGGGAGAAGGATCCATATGGTTATATGGTTGATTAAAGAATAAATGCTTTTGCTTAAAACAATAAATGCCTTGCTTTAACTATTTTTCATTCTTTAATCTACTTGTTTGTCATCACTAAAAAGGGGGAGATTGTTGGGAATATCCCTCTCCATAATGTTTTTGATGATAACAAACAAGTAATGTTCTAATAACTCTCTCTCTCTAAGTATCATGTAAGGGATCACATCATTGAAGCAGCGTGTAAGGGACCATATCCTTTAAGCTCAAAGACGTAATATGGGCATTGAAGATTAGAAGTTGATTAAGGACTTCAATTGAAGATTAGAAGACTCAAATTGAAGACTCTTGAAGAATCTTGAAGACTTGAAGAATTCAATGACTTCTAGATTAGGTTTTAATTTACACATACACGTACTACACTCATACACTTATGCATTTTAATAATGGAAAAGACACATAAAAACAACCCAAGGCATATTGACACTCTTGTGTGACTGCCAGGTAGTCAAAACACAAAACAGAGCCCAACCAGCCTCTGTCGCTTGATCTCTGTGATGGTTTTTCCATCAAAAAATGGAAACAGAAGCCATCCGGCACCTGCAAGATTTAACTGGCAATTGAATCGGCTAGCCAGATCAATTCTAGATCAAATGACTGTGTTTTTATCAGTCCATAGAAAGTAACTGGCAACTTCTGGTTCACCTCCAAAGACCCCCAACGGCTATATAATGGCTATATTTTGAGTCTAACGGCTACTTTCGTATAACTGGACTAGGAAGCGGCAACTGCCAGTTGGAAGCAACAACTGCTGGTTGAGATAATTTCTATCCGTTAGAAATTATTCTCCTTCCAAATTGGGTGATCTCATCACCTTAATTAAGCCTAGTCTCTGCCTATATAAATACCTCACTAATGACTTTAATAATAAACAATTAAGAGTATAGTTGTCATGGCGTCGCCTAGGCGTCGCTAATGCGGCGATTTGGCTTCCGGGGGGAAAAAGAAGTTCATGGCAGTGCTATAATTTACGTGACTCACAAATGGCGGTCGCCATTGGCTGATAGGGGTCGCCATGGCACCGCCATTGACGCCAGGTCACGCCTGATTCACTAGGCGGTTGATTTTTTATAAAATGCAGGGTGATTTTGATAGGGCTATGTTGATTTTTGATGATTTGATGTTGCTTAATGTTGGTTTTATATGTTATAGGGTGTATATTGTAGGCTTGTAGCATGCTAAATAGCTTTAGAAAATAGGAAAAATAAAAAATGACACATGGGCGATTTGACCGCCATGGCAACGCCATAACGGGCGATTCATCGCCAAATCGATTAGCCACACCTTCACCGCCTTGGATCGATTTGACGCCGTGGCAACTATGATTAAGAGAGCTCTTAGCAATCATATCAAAGTCATTTATGAGGATCAACAGTTGTTATTATTGAGTTCACTCATTGAAGTCAAACATATTCTCCAAGAACTCAAGAATTTCAGTAAAGTCTCCTTCACCCGTCCATACTCAAGGGAGACTACAAAAGGTGCATTCGATCATACATTTGCATATTCATTTTTGCACGCACCGCACGAGGTAAAACTCGAATTATTATATTCCACTTTAAGTTATTGTTTTTACATTTGCCTATACTATATTTAGGATTGTGTAAGGATCCTTTTATCCTAAAAAGAGTTAGGTGTCTCTCCACTATAAAACGGGATTGTAAGAGGTGCCTTTCTACCTTGAAGGAGATTGTAAGGATACTCTTGTCCTAAACAAGATTCTGTAAAGGTTTTCCTCCCTACCTACTATACTGAAAGGGAGAGAGCTAGTGGAATACCTTACAAGTGGAACTTGTAGGGAGTAGACTAGACTCAAGTTAACTACTATAAACCTTGGTGTTGTGTGATTGTGTCTATCTTATTATTCCGCAAGTTTTAATTTACAATCACATTTGGGAACCATTAATCGAAAAGGCTTAAATCTCACTAGCATAACCTATTCACCCCCTATAGGTTATTTCACGAAGGGCCTACCCTTAGTTAGGTGCACTTAAGCTAAGGTCGAGTAAAACCTGACTAAAGGGCCAACCCTCGATTTTATGTCAGGCCAAAGTCGAGCACACCTGACTGAAGGGCTAACCATCGGTTGGGGGCTCAGGCCAAGGCCAAACACACCGGACCGAAGGGCCTACCCTAGGTTGGGAACTCAGCTACGACTGATTACACCTGATCGAAGGACATATTCTCAGCTCAGGCCAAGGCCGAGCACACTTGATCGAAGGGCCTACACTCGGTTGGAGCTTAAGTGAAAGTCAAACATATGTGATCGAAGGGCTTTTCGTAGGTTAGGGGCTTAAGCCAAAGCTGAGCAAACCTGACAGAAGGGCCTACCTTCGATTGGGGGCTTTGGCCAAGGCCAAGCAGACCTGATCGAAGGGCTTACCCTCAGTTGGGGGCTTTAGCCAAGGCTGAGTCCACCTGACCGAGGGGCCTACCCTCAATTGGGGCCTCAGGCTAGGGCTAAGGAGACCTAATCGAGGGGTCTACACTCGATTGGGGGCTCAGGCATAGCCGAGCACACCTGATGAAAGGGCTTACTCTCGGTTGGAACTCAGGATAAGTGCGAGCATAGATGACCAAGGGGCTTTGCAGTTAAAAGCACTACTGTATGAAGTTGGATGCAGATGAGACTTATTTGCACCAAAGACTATAGAAATGCAGATAAGTTTTGCCTATGCCTTCTATTTGTTTCCGTGTATTATTCAAGTTGATGACCTTAAAAGTAAATCTTTAGTTAATGATTTTATGCTCCACATTTTATTAACTGGTCTATCTCCTTTTTTATCATTTACACATTTTTTGTGGTATTAATGTATGAAGGAACTGTTAGGTCTGGGAAGCGTCTGGGGAATCCTCACTGTTTAAATTTGACAATAGGACTTCTAATCTAAAAAGCAACACCGAAGGGCTTACCCTTGGTTAGGAGCTCAGGCCAAGGCCATGTAAACCAGACCGAACGGGGTTACTCTCAGTTTGGGGTCAGGCCAAGGCCAAACACACCTGACCGAAGGGCTACTCTTAGGGGCTTTGGCCAAGGACTAACACACCAGATCGATGGGCCGACCCTCGATTGGGAGCTCAGGCCAAGGCCAAACAGACTAATCGAAGTGCCAACCTTTGGTTTGGAGTTGAATCCAAGGCCAAGCACACCTAACAGAAGGTATTACCCTCCTTTAGGAGCTCAGGCCAAGGTCGAGCAGACTTGACCAAAGGGCCAACCCTCGGTTGGGGAGCTCAGGCCAAGGCTGAGCACACCTACGCAAAGGGCATAACCTCGATTAGAAGCTCAAGCTAAAGCCGAGCATAGCTGACTAAAGGGCCTTACCTCGTTTGGGGGATGAGGCTAAAGACAAACATCCTTATTAAAGGGTTTAGCCTTGGTTGGGGGCTTAGGACTAAGTTGAGCACACCTGACCAAAGTGCTTACCCTCAATTGGGAGTTCAAACTTTGGCCGAGCACACCTGATTGAAGGGCCTACCCTCGGTTGGGGGCTCTGGCCAAGGCCTAGTACACCTGGCCGAGGGGCATACCCTGGATTAAGGGCTCAAGCCATGGTCGAGCACTCTTGATCGAGGGGTTTACACTCGATTGGGGATCATGCCAAGGTTGAGCACACCTGAAGAATAGGTTTATCCTCGGTTGGGTGCTCAGGCCAAGTGCGAGCATAGATGATGAAAGGGCCCTGCCTCTGTTGGGGGCTCAGGTCGAAGTCGAGCATAGTTGACCAAAGTGCCCGCACTTAGTTGGGAGTTCAAGCCTAGGCCGAGCACAACTTACCAAAGGGCCTACCCTCGGTTAGGTGCACTCAAGCTAAGTACGAACAAACTTGACCAAAGGGCTTACCCTCGATTTGGGGTCAGGACAAAGTTGAGCACACTTGACCGAAGGGCCTACCCTCAGTTGGGGGCTTTGGCCAAGGCCGAGTACACCTGATCGAGGGGCATACCCTTCATTGGGGGCTCAAGCCAGGGTAGAGGAGACCTGATCGATGGGTCTACACTTGATTGGGGGCTCAGGCATGGCCGAGCACACCTGATGAAAGGGATTACCCTCGGTTGGAACTCAGGATAAGTGCAAGTATAGATGACCAAGGGGCCTTGCCTTTATTGGGTGCTCAGGTCAAAGTCGAGGTCAGCTGACTAAAGTGCTTTCCCTTAGTTGAGTTCAAGCCTAGGCCATGCACAACTGACCGGAGGGCCTATCCTCAGCCAGGAGCTCAGGCTATGGTCGAGCTAACCTGACCAAGGGGCCAACTCTTGGTTTTAGGTTAGGCTAAACCCGAACTCACCTGATCGAAGAGCCTACCCTAGGTAAGTGTCTCAGGCTAAGGCCGAACAAACCAGACCAAGGGGCCTACCCTTGGTTTGGAGCTCAACCATGGCTGATTACACCCAACTAAAGGGCGTACTCTCGGTTAGGAGCTCAGGCCAAAGCAGTGCACACCTGAACGAAGGGCCTACACTCAGTTGGGAGCTTAAGCCAAAGTCGAACATACAAGATCGAAGGGCCTTCCATCGGTTGGGGGTTCTAGCCAAGGCCGAGCAAACCTGACTTAAGGGCCTACCTTCGATTGGGGGTTCTAGCCAAGGCCGAGCAAACCTGACTTAAGGGCCTACCTTCGATTGGGGGCTCGGGCCAAAGCCGAACACACCTGAACAAAGGCTTACCCTCAGTTGGGAGCTCAAGCTCAAGCTGACCAAACCTGAAAGAAGGGTCTTCCCTCGGTTGGGAGCTCAGGCCAAGCTGAGCACCCTACCCACTGCATGTTAATTGTCTAATTTTGACAGTAGGGCTTCTAATCTGAAAAAGGATACCAAAGAGAAAAAGGAGGGGACCAAGGGGAATACAAAGTGAATGACAACATTCAGTTTTGTTTGATTACTAGCACTCAGCTTGTAACGCAAGTTGTCCTTCACTAACGTCTTGATTTCAGAAAATTTATTGATAGTTTTGTTTTTCAATTGTGCAGGAACTTGACTTGGGTAATGCAAGGTAAGATTTACGTAACAGATTTCTCTCCTAGAAACGAAGTTATCTTATTTATACTAGTTCTCCAAATATGTATTTATGTAGTTTGGTTTTGTTTGTTTGCTACTAAAAGCACTCCTGTATGAACGTGGATTAGATGAGCCTTGCATGCAACAAAGATTGTATAATTACAGCTAAGTTATGCCTACGTCATCTATTTGTTTTCGAGTATCATTCACGGTATGCCATTAGAAATAAATCCTCATTTGCAGGAGAAATTGAAAAGGAGAATTTATCGAAATACTAGTGCCAAAGTGTTCTAGCATGTCCATTTGATAAAAAAAAATTTGCTGCACATTTTCTGTACCGATTTGTCTCCTTCCTTTATCACTTACACTTTGTTTTGTGGTTTTACTCATGGAGGAAATCTCTTGGTGGGGGAAAGCATCAGGGGCCTCTTCAATCTTTAAATCATTGAAGTGAAGGACAACTTTCACTCTTTTTTGATAATTAGTGCTCAACATGTACTGCAAGTTTAGTTTCATTCACTGTTTTGATTTACAAGAAACAAGTTATTGGTTTTAGAAAAAATTTTGATAGTTTTTTTCCAATTGTGCAGGAACTTGACTTGGGTAATGACAAGGTAAGATTTCTGTAACAGATTTCTTGCTTAAACCAGTTCCCCAAATATATAAGTTGCTAATTATTCCCCACCCCTCCCCTCGAAATAGTTTTGCTTTATTCATTTCATTTGCAACTAAAAGCACTACTGTATGAACTTGGATGCAGATGAGACTTACTTGCACCAAAGATTATAGAAATGCAGATAAGTTTTGCTAATGTCTTCTATTTGTTTCCGTGTATCATTGAAGTTGATGACCTTAAAAATAAATCCTTATTTGATGATTTATTTGCTCCACGTTTTATTGATTGGTCTATCTCCTTCCTTCTTTATCATTTACACCTTTTTTTTGTGGTATTAATATATGAAGGAACTGTTAGGTCTGGGAAAGCGTCTGGGGACTCCTCACTGTTTAAATTTGACAAGAGAACTTCTAATCTAAAATGCAACACCGAAGGGCCTACCCTCAGTTAGGAGCTCTGGCCAAGGCTATGCAAACTGGATCGAAGGGTCTAGTCTTAATTTGGGGTCAAGCCAAGGTCGAGCACAACTGACCGAAGGGCCTACCCTCAGTTTGGGGCTCTGGCCAAGGCCACACACACCAGACCGAAGGGCTTACCCTCAGTTGGGAGTTTAGGCCAAGGCCGAGCACACGTGAGCAAAAGGCCTTCCCTAGATGATTAAGGTCTCAAGCCAATACCGTGCAAACTGATCAAAGTGTCAACCTTTGGTTGGGAGTTAAAGCCAGGGCCAAGCACACTTAATAGTAGGTATTACCCTCGTTTGGGAGCTCGGGCCAATGCCAAGCAAACCTGACCAAAGGGCCGACCCTCGGTTGGGGAGCTCAGGCCAAGGCCGAGCACACCTGACTAAAGGGCTTAACCTCGATTGGGAGCTCAAGCTAAAGCCGAGCATAGCTGACCAAAGGGCCTTGCCTCGTTTAGGGGATGCGGCTAAAGACGAACACCCTTATCAAAGGGTCTAGCCTTCCCTCTTTTTATCTCCCCGCTCCCCTGCCCAGTGACGTTGTTCAACCGGAGTTTTGAATTTTGAGAATATAGTCTCTCCCTTTTTCTCCTCCACTACTCAGGCCCTCCTAGAGCCTCTTCGCCTCGATCCCCTGCATGCACGCTAGCAAATCTCTTCCCTCTTTTTATCTCCCCGCTCCCCTGCAACTAACCGGTTGGGAGAGTTTTGAATTCTGAGAATTTAATCTCTCCCGTTTCTCCTCCATTGGTCAGCCCCTCCTAGAGCCCTTTAGCCTCGATCCCCTGCGTCGAAGCCGCTTTGCCAACGGACTAGATTATTGACGTTCCTTAGCTTCGAGATTTAAGATTTAAGATTTTTTTTAGGGATTCTATGTGGAATAAAATGATCGAACAGGATTATTTCTTGTTTTTAGGGATTTTATTGACATTCCTTAGCTTCGAGATTCAAGATGTTCTACTTCTAGTCTTGATCTGAGACTGCATTTTTTCTTGATTTGGATTCTTTAAAAGGAAAATCTTTCAAGATTTCAGATTTTCTCCCTTTCTTTGCTTTCTAACTCGACTGGCGTTCCAACTCAACTCTCAAGTTTGTATCTTCTTCTCTAATATAGATATGCGGGCAGGCGTGGGGCATATGTAGAGGCAGGACGGGGGAGAGAGAGAGAGGTAGATGAATTTGTGGAAGGGAGGGGGAGCCGGAGGAGACGGAGTGGAAGGGGAAAGGTAGGAGGACTGTGGAACGGCAGTGTTGGGCAACTTATGTAAGACAATGTTTACAAACGGATGAGATCCTTTCTCTTTCATCTAACAGCCTATAGATGCTAGTATACTTTATGCCTGGGTAATTCACTAGCATGCCCAGCCTTATATATATATATATATATATATCCTTGTCCCATTCAGCTGTATAATTGTATATTGATACTTTATTAACCAGATTTTATTTGTTAAATAGGGAACCAATTCTGTTGAAGGCCTCATCCTAAATATTTCTCAAATTGAGGGCATATATATTACGAATAAAGCATTTGCAAATATGGATAGACTAAGACTACTCCAACTCAATAATTTACACCTTATGGTGGGGCATGAACAACTCTTTTAAGGAGTTAAGATGGCTTTGTCGGCATGGATTCCCTTTGAATTCTATACCTACCAATTTTGATCTGCAGAATCTTGTTGTCCTTGACATGCAAAATAGCAATATTAAGGAAGTTTGGAATAAAGCTAAGGTATGAAAATAATTTCAATATTTTTGTTTACTTGTATTTAATTTATACTAAATGGTTTAGAAGATAAGGTATGAAATTAATTTCAATATTTTTGTTTACTTGTATTAGAAAGAAAGCCCTATATGGGTCCTTTTAAGCATATCACCATGTCTAATAAAAACACTTCACTATTTGCCACTTGGTAATACATTAGTTAGTCTATGTGATTGAGGACCCCACATACATCTCAATGGCCAAATTTTAGTCTAAAGCAAGCAAAGAAAGTTGCTCAACTCTGATTTTCAAAGCTTTATTAAGATTACCAAAATGCCATCTAATGGAGATGAATATGAAGAATAAAATGGCATCTTTATAATTTTAGCTACTTTCTCTGCTCATTTTAAGCTGAAATTGTACCAATGAGATGCTTGCCCGGTCCTCTCTCATATGGACTAACTTATGTACTGTCGTGTGACAAATAGTGAAATCATTATACTTCACTAGCCATAGTAACAGGAAAGAAAACCCTAGATGGAAAGTTAATTTATTTTCTCTTTCTTTTTGACAAAACACAGGTACTCAGAAGGTTGAAAATCCTGAATCTTAGCCATTCGCATTACCTTACAAAGTCTTCCAAATTCTTAGGACTTCATAGCCTTGAGATGTTGATCCTTGAAGGTTGTACCTGTCTGGTTGAAGTTCATGAATCCATTGGTTATCTTCACAAGCTTCTGCTTTTGAATCTGAACAACTGCAATAACCTTAGGAACCTTCCAAGCAGCATTTGTGAGTAAGTATCTCTTGAAATACTTGATCTCTCTGGGTGCTCACAACGGGATAGATCTAAGTCATAGTACTCATTATTCTTCCAGTCTTGGGTTTCACTAAGAACAAGGCCTTTGCTTCCAGCTTTCTCTGGATTAAGCTCCTTGAGTACCTTAAATCTATCTTACTGCAATCATCAGAAGATCATCTTCAGTAGCTTATCCTCATTGACACTTATTTTTAAGTGGAAGCAGTTTCTGCACCTTACCAACCGGCATCGGTCATCTTTTGCACCTTATGATTCTTGCTTTGGATGAGTGCACAAATCTACAACTACTACCAGAGCTTCCATCAAGTTTAATGACCAGATTGCACATCACTAGAAAGATTGCCAGCAAATATTAGTACTGGTTCTTCTAAACTAATCTTTCTTCTTTTGAGTGGATGCATAAAGCTGCATGCACTCCCAGAGCTTCCGTCAAGTTTGGTATGGTTAAAGATTTCTGGTTGCACATCTATAGAGGAAATACCAAAGCTTTGGAAGCTAAGTCATTAGAAGGCTTACAGTTGAACTATGACCACTTTCGTAAACTGCCAGAAGACATAAGTTCCCATACTAAGCTTCGTCGCCTATTCTTGGATGGATGTACAAAGCCTCGGTCACTGCCAAAGCTTCCTTAGTGTAGACAGCTTGGTTTTAGATGGTTGCACATTAATGGTGTTTAAGGAAGTTGAGTTCCAGAAGCCACCAAAGACCTCACAATCTATATCAGCCATCCACATGGATGAGTGCCATCATCTGGAGAACACTTTCAGGAAGAAGAGCCCTTTCCAGGTCTCTCTCTCTCTCTCTCTCTCTCTCTCTCTCTCTCTCTACATTGTTCAAGTGTAAGACATCTTTGAATTCTGTGAAACAGGGATATGAGAGGTTTGAAGTCTTTGGTCCTGGGAGTGAGATTTCAGAGTGGATGGCTTATCAGAGTATGGGTTCTTCAATATCTTTTGAGTTATCTCCACTTTTGGGTTGTAAGTCCCAAGGGTTGGATGCATCTGCTGTTTTTGCTGTTAGGGAAAAATATGAAAATAGGGTTAGTTCAATGCCTATCATTTTTAATAAAGCCACAGGTATTGTTCAAGTGTTAAGACGTCTTTGAATTCTGTGAAACAGGGATTATATGAGAGGTTTGAAGTCTTTGGTCCTGGGAGTGAGATTCCAGAGTGCATGGCTCATCAGAGTATGGATTCTTCAATATCTTTTGAGGTATCTCCACTTTTGGGTTGTAAGTCCCAAGGGTTGGATGCATCTGCTGTTTTTGCAGTCGAGGAAGAAGATGAAAATAGGGTTAGTTCAATGCCTATCATTTTTAATAAAACCACAGGTATTAAATGGGTATGGCTAAATGGAAGCTATTATACCCCAAGATCACCATATCAAGATCAAATGTGGGTGTGCCATATACCATTTCCTGACCTTTATGTTCACCTTGGTGGTGAAGGTGAATTTGAGGCTCGAGAAGGGGATCAATTGGAATTCTCAATAAATTTTGACTTTGAGAATTTTGAAGAAGCAAGAGTGCAGGTGAAGAAATGTGGAGTCTTGAAGGTACACAAGCCAGATGAGGAAACAAGATTAGATGAAGACCAATCAATGATTCAATACACTTCAGATGAGGAACCCATTCATCTCTATTTGGAGGCATTTAATGGATAGTAGCAGTGTTTCTTTTTATATTATGTACTTATCATTTTCTTTATAGATTATAATTTCCTTTTATTTTTTTCTGCGTTTTTTGGGGTCATGTCTCCTCTTTGTTCTCCATTTCCTTTGGGAGTGAAGGGATTAGGGTTTTTTTTTTTAATAGCCCTCTAGATCAGGTTGTAGGACTAAAAATTCAGTCTTCTTCTTAGGAAATAAATTCACTCTGTAATAGTCTTACACAAAGATTCTAGGTAAGTGTCAATATACGGACTCAAAAAGATTAAAAAAAAAAAAAATCTTCTTTTTAGGAAATAAATTCACTCTATAATAGTCTGACATAGGCTCTGTTTGGTTGCAATGAGAATTTAAAGGGAAGGGAAGTGAAATTTTCATACTTTAAAAATAAATGCTTATAATCATTATTCCATGTGATTATATAAACTACTTGATTTTTTTAACAATACTTAGTAATGATATATTTTACATGTAATTTTTATTTTATATATTATAACAAAGGGTTTTGGATGCAAAGCAAAGTGAAATTTTATAACCAAATATAGAATGATTTGAAGTTAATGTTAAAGTCACATGGTTAATGATTGCATATATTTCTTTTTTAAGTATGAAAATTTCACTTCCCTTCCCTTGGATTCCCTTTACAACCAAACATAGTCACAAAGATTCTAGGTAAGTGTTAAATTATGGACTAAAAAAAAAAAAACTATACACGCGGTCCATCCGGTAAAAACCAGTCCTCCTATATCTCAAACTATCTAAGAATTTACATGTATTAAAATAACTAAATAAAACATCAACCTACTAACTAGTAATGCTTGCTAATCTTCCTACCTGTCATTTTTTCACTAAAGTATTATACATTAATCTTAAATAATTAATAAAGATTTGCTAGCGACGTGGAGTCCTGGTGACCAACAGTA
>NC_056559.1:7041047-7046568 GCF_013358625.1 Macadamia integrifolia
AAAAGACAAGTCGAGGTCGAAGTCGGAGAAGCAGCAGAGAGAGAGATAGCAGCAAAAATAAAATAAAAAATCCCAAAAGCCCCCTACCCTCCGCCTTCTCTGTTCCTTCCGGCGGCAGCCAAAAAAAGAAAAAAAAAAAAAAGAACCGAGAAGAACAGAAGGAGAGAAGAAAAAGAAGAGGAGAGAGTCGACGAAGAAAAAGAACAGAAGAAGAGAAGAGAAAGCAAGAGAAAGAGGAGAACTCACATACCTGGGTCGAAGGCTCCCGTGAGTCACCTTGCAATAGCTACTCCTCCAGGCAAAGGAGAAAGGCTCGGTCGAAGTCTTCGTTGCAGTCGCAGTCATCGTCTCCATCGCTCCTCTGTTGCGGCAGCGTTCGCTGGTTCTCCATCTCCGAGGGGCAGAAACCTCCCCTCCTTTTTGTTTTTCCCTCCTTTGTCGGTGAAACCCCAACCCAGTCTTATTTCTTCCTTCTTTTAATTTAAATTCTTTTGACTTGCTAGAAATACCCCTCCCTTTCTCCTTTATTCCCCTTTTTGTCCCATATATTTTTTATTTCCAAATCAAACCCCTATCCCACACGTGACTGACACACCCTTTTGTGGTTTAATTTGAACTTCCAAAAAAAAAATATATATTATTTACTATTCTGTCCCTACCCTTTAAGCCTCCAGTTATTTACTATTCTACCATTATTCTTTGAGTGCTATTTTGTTACTCATCACCATGGTAGCCAATAGTGAAGTTGTTCAACAGCTGAATTCCTATAAAGGAGAAACTGATACAAAATTTGATGCTCTCACTAACATGGTCACGTCCCTAAAGACAATGGTGGAATCTATGCAAGTTTCTATTGATCATTTGGTGGCAGCAGATAAAGGAAAGAGTCCCATTCAGTCTGGGGATTCTTCCAACACCACTCCACAGGATCCGCCAGTAACACCACCACCACCACCACATCATACACCACCACCACCACCACCACCTCCACCACCATATGGGACTGGTAGACATGATGATGGAGCAGAAAGAGCAGCAAAACTGGATGTCCTTGATTTTTATGGAGACAATAATCCAGAATTGTACCTTGACTGGATTCATAGTTTAGATACATTCTTCAGATGGTACGGGTTGACTGAGGCTCGAAAGATCCTATTTGCAGAGGCCAAACTGAAAGGCACGGCTCGAGTCTGGTGGATCAAGCAACAACAACAGAACCGAACCCGAGGCATTGGTTTGGTCAATACTTGGGCTGAAATGTATGAAGTCATGAATCGGCGATTCTTGCCTTCTGATTACAAGCAACGCATGCATCTCAGGTTTGCACAGTTGAAACAAGAGAATTTGACCGTTGAAGAGTATGTTGCTAGATTTTATTATTTGGCCACTCGTTCTGACTTTGAGTGGGATGAAGTCTTAGTGGCCCAATTTCGCACTGGTCTGCACCCTCAACTTAGTGCTGCCCTTGCATCTAGTCGACTACCTACAATGGAAGACGCCGTACAAGTAGCATATCAGGTTGAGGAAAGTCTGAAACGCCCATACAATCAGAGAAATTTTGCAGATACTTTTTCTCGAGGTACTAGTTCCGTTTGGCAACAGTCTCCTACCCAAGAGAGGTCATCTAGCAAGCCACAGGCAAGTGCTACATCTATGGCTTCTTCACGACCTAGTCGGCCGTATTCTCCACCTCGACATGTCTCTGAAATGTCATCTTCACGGCCTACTCGCCTATACTCATCCCCTCGGCGTGGTTCGGATAAGCCTTCTGATTCTTCAAAATTTACAGTTCGGTGCTACTCATGCCATGGATTTGGACATATCAGTGCTCAATGTCCCAGCTGCTTGGTTGCTTTTATTGATAAGGATTCTCCTATACCATATATTCCCGAAGAGCAACTTGGTTCTGACACAGTTGATTTAAGAGAAGAGCGTGCAACAGGTGAAGTCAATGACACTCTCAGTGACGATGACCAACATCCTTTTTATGTCATTCGTCATGTGTTGACCACTCAAAAGGCCACTGAAAATGAAGATTGGCACCGCAGTAGTATTTTTCAGACTCGTGTGAAGTGCAATGATCAGTTGCTAACCTTGGTCATTGATGGAGGCAGTTACACTAATGTTGTCTCTGAAGACGCTGTTCGTAAGCTGGGATTGAATACAGAACCACATCCTAATCCTTACAAGGTTGCTTGGGTGAACAACACTAATCTCAAAATCACAGATAAGTGCTTGGTCACATATTCTATTGGTGGATTTAAGGATACAGTCCAATGTGATGTCCTCCCTCTGAAGGTGTGCCATATCCTTCTTGGTTGACCTTGGTTGTTTGATAAGAAAGTACAGCATTGTGGCTATGCCAATACCTATGCCTTCAAGCATGCCCACAAGACTATGAAGTTTCATCCTGCCAAAGATCTCCCTGAAATTAAGCTCAAGAAGATGGTGGGATCGTTCCTCATTCAGCGTATTCCTTCAGACGGTCTCCTCGGTCCTTTCCCTAACTCGACGGAGTCGAGTTCTTTTCAGAGGAGGAGAGTTGATGCAGATACGGCTGCCCTTTCTTGGTTGGACCAGCATGACCGGCTTTGGAAGCCAAGAGCCAAAAAGAACCGGTCTAGCCCAGGGTTTTGGTCCAACAAGGGTTGGAAATAAAATTAGTAGTTTACTTAGTATTTTATTTCATACTTTTATTTTCCACACTTGAACGTAGGATTAGGATTTACTTCCTTGCTTTGGTTTCCTTTTTATAGTTGTTTCCTAGTTTAGGCTGGTTTCCATTTCAGTTAAGTTTCTAATTTCATGTTCCTATTTTCCTATATATTGGTTGTAATCGATGAAGATTCAGAGAGCAATTTGATTATTGAATGAATGTGTGAGTGTGATCCTCCTTTTCCCCCTCTCTACTATGATTTCCCCTCCCTTCCCTAAGGGTTCTCCATCAGTCTTTCAAAGCAAAAGACTGACTTTCCTTGACCACAGTAAAGATAAGGGGAGAAAGGGAAGGGAATATCTTTGTTGAATTGCTGTGTAACTTCGAAAGGCGGGCCATTCACCGGAAGCAAAAATAAAAGATATTAATCCAATTCCTCCCACATAACTAAGGGGGTATTCTAGGGAGTCCTAGGCAACAGATTTGTATACCTTCTCCATGCCAAGCTTGCAGAAGCTTGGGTCCCCCCTGATTGGCGCTAAGAATCAATTCATTCCATAGGAAGGGAGCCTGATTGTGTCCTTCCACAGAAATATGATTCTCCCCAGCACAAGAAGGGAGAACCTTAGTACCAATTTTCATAAGCTACCGAGTGATTTGTACAAGGTCCATTTAATTGGGGAAACCGGCACTGTGCATGGTGAGCTCATAGCTCCCTGTGGGTGGAGTCCACTTCTAGTGTTTTTATGCTTAAAAGAACAAACTCATGGGCAATGGTTGACTTTATTTTTATTTTTCTAAGAAAAACCACTGATCCTTTTCCCTTGAAGTACTAAATTATTATCTTAATGGCTAATCAACAATGACAGGGAATGATGGTTGAATTTGCAAAGAATTTGGCCAATTTTGCAGCATCCACTGGGAAGAAGCATGTTATTATTCTTTCTAGCTTAGACTCAGGGAAACGGCAAAAACTTGATATGTTAAGGTATGTGAATGGTAACCTGCAATCTGTTTGTACTGGAATATCTCTCCGTCATTGCCTAAGCTTTGACTTTTGTGCTTTTCCTGGGCATTATTCCTTTGTCTCAGCGAAATGCAGATTTATTACCTTTCAACCGTCAATAGCGATGGAACAGATAATGATTGTGAAAGGATAGGATGGAAAAAGCTGCAAGAGTACAATCCTCTTCAAAGGAGCTGGAAGTATCTTGATGATTTAGCGAAAGGAGAATCTTTGTTAGAGGATAATTTGTCTATCGAGGATGAACTGGGAGATGAGGACTATTTCCCCAGTTTGCCTTTTTCTGCAATATTCTCTTGCTGCAAGGTTTTGTTTTGTTTTTATTATAAGTTCATTGCTAGGTATTGTTTTGAAGTCCAACAATGTTAAACTATAATGTAGCAGTGTAGTCATTGAACTACAACATAGTAGGGTCAGCATGTGATGTGATCCTTGCGGGGGGTGATTCAGCACTAGCTGCTAGTGACTGGATGGGTTTCGTCAAAAGTCTAATGTTCCTTGGAGATATTCTTACCTTATCAAGAGATCTAGATCCTTGAGTGTGGGCGAGGGATATTTCGTCCCTATGGAGGCTTGAAGCTAGATGATCTAAAGCTAATTTGTTTGCAACGGATGAGTGGAGTGGTTGTGGTTATATGTAATGGTTTGTTCTTTTATGTGCTTCTACTATATTTTCTTGAAACTTCCTGTTCTTTTCAATGATAAATACCTGGCTGATCCTGGGTGAAAAAGGTCAGAAACCATGAAGTGAAGTTCTTGAATTATTTTGGTATCAATGCTGGATTGTCTTGGATGATCTCGGTCGACTTAAGACCATGGCTAGTTCTATGGTTTCTTTCTAATATACTTAATATTTTGACCATAGTTTTCAAGGCATTGAGGCTCTTTCTCAGCTCCAAGGCAACAACACGTCCCGTTGGCACTTCACAAGTTTATGTTGATTTATGTTTGTTGTTTTGTTTTTTTTATTATACTTATATCTTATCCTATGCTTTGTTTATTTTATTTTTTTCTTCTTCTTGTATTAGGTCATTACTAGCATAATTATATCAAATTGCATTATGCATAATTATATAAAATTATCATTGCTATATTACATATAGTCATATACTACATGCTTAGACAGGTGCCTTGTCGCCTAGGCACCCCTCCAACGCCTTAGGTCGCCTAGTCGCCTTGACAAATATGATTTTAACATTTTTTAAGGCCAGTGGTAATCCATAATAATTCTGTTTTATTATAAATAATGTTGTTCTCACATATGAGGCGCTAAACTTAGATAGTATAAGCTGGTTTATTGCTTTGTATTTCTTCATAAAGAAGCTTCTGCTCTATTTTTTTTTTTGGGATGGAATGTAATTGCTAGTCAATTTGGCCTGTTTCATGCTTTATTATCTCTTTTCAGAATTTTTATGGTCAATTTTATTTTCGTTGCACACCCTTCAATCTTTTGAACTGTTTACTCTTTAAGGCTTTAAGCTATGTGAGCTCCCAATCAAAAGTGTTCAAAGATACCAAAATATGTAATATCCCTACTGCAGGTATCCAACCCCAAGTAAGGATCAACAAACAACTCCTATAACACTACTGTAGGTACAGATATCAAAATATGTAATAGCCCTCAAAACAATAACAAAATAACTTCCTAATAATCACAATATCAATAACTAACAGTGGCCGATATCCTAGCTTAAGAAACACAACTGAAATGGACTAAAACAACTAATCGGTTAGGGCCAGATTAGGTTAAAACTCAGAAAATTATGTCATAAACAAAACCTCTGAAAAAAAGCTCTATTAGGTTCAATATTACTATCGAATGGAGGGATATATGGAGATCT
>NC_056559.1:7046588-7081921 GCF_013358625.1 Macadamia integrifolia
TAGAACATGCAAGAACATATGCCTTATGAATCCCACAATATAATCACCCTACTCTATTCCCAAGAAAACCTTTTAATCTAAATACAAATCCCATGTTTACAAACAATACCTCAACAAGAAGTCCATAAATACATAGGCACATAAATAGTACATTAGACCAAAAAAAAAAAAACACAGATTGATTGCATTGTTTGTGTACATTAAATCTGTACATTAATAATAATAATAGGATTTAAAATCTGAAATTGGAATCTAGATTGGTCTCCATCGAATGTATCTAGATCTCTTTGATCAACTTCAATTCAGATCGAATTGAAATCAGGGGAGCTGGACATAAAGGTATTCCTAACGGGTGGACCGGGTGCGTCCGGTTTGTGGGGAAACCGCACCCTTACCAAGCAGAGGAGAAGGGTATCAACTCTGGACTCTGAAGCAAGTGGCACTGAAGAAACCTTCTGAACACTGCGAAAACATCTACATTTAACCAATTCGTAAAGCGCTCTCTGTTAACAACTAACAGCCTTAGCAAGACAACTGCTCCTGTTTGTTTTTGTGTCTGTGCGTCTCTCCAAGTGATGGAATTCATACTCGAAGATGGGAAACACCACCACGAAGAATGCTCCACCCTTATCCTGGTATCCTCAAACATATATGCTTCATCTTATATTAATCTCTCTCTCTCTCTCTCTTCCCATCTATGTATCTGGTCTGCGATTTTCTTTTGTGACATTTAGGGTTTCTATTTTCTTATTGTTTTGCATCTCTTGTTTTTCATATAGATCTTGGATTTGAATGACTATCATGGTTTTGGTTGTGTTTTTTTTTTGGCTCAGCCTGCATTATCCATAGGAAACGTTGGGCAGTTAGCAGTCGATCTATTAGTTTCTTCTATGAGAGCAGATAAAATCGGTTATTTGGATGATCCCTTTGTTCTGCCTTGCGTTGGCAACGACGCCTATGAACCTGTTCCCCGAGGCCTTCTTGCTTTGCCTCTTGAAGGTATTTTTCAAGTTTAACCTTCTCAAAATTTTTTTTTTTGGTTCTCCCTTTCTTCTTTAACCCTTAATATGATCTTAGGATAAACTTTAACATGTTTGTGAAGGATTCTTAGACCTGAAGTTCTTTTAACTTGTGCAAGGGCTTCGCGTATTTTGCTTCTTTATTTTGATGGTGCATTTTCCCCTTATAGTTTCTTGGCGCCTTTAATGGTGAATGGTGGTTACATATCTCAGTTAGAAGATTTTAATGGAACGGCAAGATTAAGGACCACAATCAGTCACAGATTGGTGAACACACATAAAACTCTTACCTGATTTAGATGACCATGTACTGCCGCGTCCACCCAATAAAAATCAGCGTTACTTTGTTTTTTGTTATAGAAGAAAATGCGATTGATCTAGAAGAGTTTAAGACTGGAAATCAATGTTTCTTACCTGCAACTCTGACACTTTTGAGTTATTATTATTTTTTTTTTAATGGGAGTGGGACTTATGATGTATCCCACCTTTTTGTGCATATACCTGTCTTAGTTGTAAGCTGTTGACTGGAAATCCTTGTTGTTCTACGGGAATGCTGTTCTCTTAATTGAATGTATGGTGCTGGGCAATTGAAATTAGAAATTTGAGAAGCCAATTCATACCATAGTTTGGTCTAACTCACTTCTAAGTGGTAATGTTGTGATTCAGGTTTTGATTACTTGCATTTTTCTGATGCTTTTGGTATCTATTAGACAAGCATAGCATAACATTCTACTTTCCGCTTGCAGCTTATGATTCTCCTTCTAACGCACTAACTCTTATCCAGCAAAGATCTCCGGTTGTTAAGGTATTGCCTCAATGTTATTTCTGTCTTGCTAATGTTTGCCATTTGTCATGCACTCATTCCTCCTCTCCCTCAAACCTCCTTCCAAGAAAAAAAAATAAAAAAGTGAGCTAGAAGGAACTCATCAAAGAGATTTTAAGATTTCTCATTCTATATTATACTAAAATTTATTACAACCAAAGGCAGGGAGAAAGAAGAATCTACAGAAGACCAGAACTGCCCCAATTTTTTTTTTGGGGGGGGGGGTTTGGGTGGGTGGTGGGAAGAGATATCCGCACTCACCTCTTGCTTTACTTTGCTTGCTCCTTTGCCATAGATTTCTCCTATATATGCATCCAGTAGATTAAGATATTTTGCAAAGACATAATGTATTGGATATTTGGATCTCTTTGATGAAATGGATTGACATAATTTGATGTAAAATAGGTTTACATTATTTCCATGTTGGGAAAAGTGGCTTAGGATGGCCTTAATGTTATTTATGAATCTAATTTAATATCTTAAAATTAGGTAGAATAGTGTCAATGGGTAGAAATCTTACGTTGTAAGAATAAAATTATTTGTAGAAGTTAGTCATTTAACAAGAAAAGAAAAGGAAAAAAATTAAAATTTGAAGTTAAAACTAATGATAATGTTCACGCTAGGAGTGCTAAATTCCAGTCCGAACCGGTTGGACAGCCCAAAGTGACTGGATGACCCATTGCTGTGATTGGCTTTCAAACCGGGAGGAAAGGGTGAACAACAAACTACGGGAGCTTCTCACTTTCGTCCTACCTCTCTAGCTGGCTTGACTGGGCCTAGGAATGACCATCGGTTGGGGCCAGCCAACAGCCTGAACCAGACCAAATGCTTACTGGTTCGACTTCGGTTTGGTCTTGTTTTAAGAAACCGGTAGAGCAAAAAAAACTGAGACTTTTTTTTTCCCATTAGTGTAATATATATATATATATAGCATGTGTCTACACCTAGACACAAAGGATGCGAAAAGACTTTGCTGCCCCTCATTGAAGATGCTCGCATGCACCCTCCCATTGGCCCCGCCCAATGGCGTGTAACTGCACTAGGAGGTAACATTCTCTTCCCCATATATATATATATATATATAACCGATATCGGACCGATACAAATCTGTCAAGGAAAACCGGAACCGGACCGAAACCAAACTCTACCGTACTGGTTCATCTTGGCCCAAAACCGGACCGGACCAGACCAGCTGATTGACATTCCTATTTCACTCATACTTCCCTTCTTGCTCACAGAGCTCTCTTAATTTACATTTATTCTTATAGCTTGTCCTTTTTTTTTTCTTTTTCTTTTTTCCTCTTTCGTTGAGGTTGGGTCTTTTGAAGATGGTTAACTCTTGTGTCGTCTCCTCACACCCACCCACCCACCCCACCCCAACCCCCCCCCCTCCCACAAAAAAAAATATCATGGGGATTTGGTTGTGGTAATTTAGCTCCTTGCATATGTAGGGTCTAGTTGCAAGTTTTTTGTCCATGGGACCCTCCCAAATTTTTGGTATGGGCATCATTTATAGAGTGCCTAGTCATGTTGTTGTTGATGAATGAAGAAGTTTGAGGTTCTAACGATGACTTCCACAATTTTTTTAATTATGGATGATGTCAAATGCCAAAGCCATGTGTTTTGCTTGGCCATAATTTTAGAGGAAAGAACAATGTTCAAATTTCCTTTTGGGTGAACAGTTTTGTGACAGCAGTTCAATCTGCATGATGGTTTCAGCTGAGGAGTCTCCTCTCCAGCTTTGATTATTTCACTCTAATTTATTTTGTGTGTGCTTCTTCTATTTTAAGATACTAACTCAGTGGTTACTCTTGCTTTAATAAGAAGATATTATTTGCCTAAAAAATGCAATTTCAATTAAGATTTTAAGTTATTTGGTGTCACTTCAAGTTGGTCTGATATTTATGTTTGGTACCACTCATCATCCAAAGGGAAACAGGTTCTTAGAGTCATTCATTCTGTTCCACAGAATCTTCTGCTGTTTCACTTCAGCTTTCTGCCTTCTGAGAGATGTTCGGGTCCCTGACCGACCAACTTACTCTGAAACCCTTTCCACTAGAGTCCAGGTTTGAGGCAGACAATAAGTTTGCACCCAAAGATAAGTCAAGGGTTTCCACTCAATTATGCATAAAATACTCACTCCTTAATATTAAGAGTTTCTCCTGTTGGCATTCTTTGAATAATTGAATTTCTGACCACGAAATGCCTCAAAATAGATCAGAGTGCATTATATGATCTGATTAGTTTGCTTGGCCAAGATGAACTTGCTAGAAAAAGGGTGTGTGTGTGTGTGTGTGTGTGTGTGAGTGATATCATCATTCCTGTGGGAGTAGCCTGAAAGCCTTCTGGACCACCTCCATGGTTGGTCTTTCAAAGCAAAAGACTGACTTTCCTTGACCACAGTAAAGATAAGGGGAGAAAGGGAAGGGAATATCTTTGTTGAATAGCTGTGTAACTTCGCAAGGCATCACCGGAAGCAAAAATAAAAGATATTAATCCAATTCCTCCCACATAACTAAGGGGGTATTCTAGGGAGTCCTAGGCAACAGATTTGTATACCTTCTCCATGCCAAGCTTGCAGAAGCTTGGGTCCCCCCTGATTGGCGCTAAGAATCAATTCATTCCATAGGAAGGGAGCCTGAATGTGTCCTTCCACAGAAATATGATTCTCCCCAGCACAAGAAGGGAGAACCTTAGTACCAATTTTCATAAGCTACTGTGTGATTTGTACAAGGTCCATTTAATTGGGGAAACCGGCACTGTGCATGGTGAGCTCATAGCTCCCTGTGGGTGGAGTCCACTTCTAGTGTTTTTATGCTTAAAAGAACAAACTCATGGGCAATGGTTGACTTTATTTTTATTTTTCTAAGAAAAACCACTGATCCTTTTCCCTTGAAGTACTAAATTATTATCTTAATGGCTAATCAACAATGACAGGGAATGATGGTTGAATTTGCAAAGAATTTGGCCAATTTTGCAGCATCCACTGGGAAGAAGCATGTTATTATTCTTTCTAGCTTAGACTCAGGGAAACGGCAAAAACTTGATATGTTAAGGTATGTGAATGGTAACCTGCAATCTGTTTGTACTGGAATATCTCTCCGTCATTGCCTAAGCTTTGACTTTTGTGCTTTTCCTGGGCATTATTCCTTTGTCTCAGCGAAATGCAGATTTATTACCTTTCAACCGTCAATAGCGATGGAACAGATAATGATTGTGAAAGGATAGGATGGAAAAAGCTGCAAGAGTACAATCCTCTTCAAAGGAGCTGGAAGTATCTTGATGATTTAGCGAAAGGAGAATCTTTGTTAGAGGATAATTTGTCTATCGAGGATGAACTGGGAGATGAGGACTATTTCCCCAGTTTGCCTTTTTCTGCAATATTCTCTTGCTGCAAGGTTTTGTTTTGTTTTTATTATAAGTTCATTGCTAGGTATTGTTTTGAAGTCCAACAATGTTAAACTATAATGTAGCAGTGTAGTCATTGAACTACAACATAGTAGGGTCAGCATGTGATGTGATCCTTGCGGGGGGTGATTCAGCACTAGCTGCTAGTGACTGGATGGGTTTCGTCAAAGTCTAATGTTCCTTAGAGATATTCTTACCTTATCAAGAGATCTAGATCCTTGAGTGTGGGCGAGGGATATTTCCTCCCTATGGAGGCTTGAAGCTAGATGATCTAAAGCTAATTTGTTTGCAACGGATGAGTGGAGTGGTTGTGGTTATATGTAATGGTTTGTTCTTTTATGTGCTTCTACTATATTTTCTTGAAACTTCCTGTTCTTTTCAATGATAAATACCTGGCTGATCCTGGGTGAAAAAGGTCAGAAACCATGAAGT
Organism: Macadamia integrifolia; assembly: GCF_013358625.1. Lineage (NCBI taxonomy): Eukaryota > Viridiplantae > Streptophyta > Magnoliopsida > Proteales > Proteaceae > Macadamia > Macadamia integrifolia. The sequence goes on from NC_056559.1 coordinate 7,052,271, forward strand.
GAAGTTCTTGAATTATTTTGGTATCAATGCTGGATTGTCTTGGATGATCTCGGTCGACTTAAGACCATGGCTAGTTCTATGGTTTCTTTCTAATATACTTAATATTTTGACCATAGTTTTCAAGGCATTGAGGCTCTTTCTCAGCTCCAAGGCAACAACACGTCCCGTTGGCACTTCACAAGTTTATGTTGATTTATGTTTGTTGTTTTGTTTTTTTTATTATACTTATATCTTATCCTATGCTTTGTTTATTTTATTTTTTTCTTCTTCTTGTATTAGGTCATTACTAGCATAATTATATCAAATTGCATTATGCATAATTATATAAAATTATCATTGCTATATTACATATAGTCATATACTACATGCTTAGACAGGTGCCTTGTCGCCTAGGCACCCCTCCAACGCCTTAGGTCGCCTAGTCGCCTTGACAAATATGATTTTAACATTTTTTAAGGCCAGTGGTAATCCATAATAATTCTGTTTTATTATAAATAATGTTGTTCTCACATATGAGGCGCTAAACTTAGATAGTATAAGCTGGTTTATTGCTTTGTATTTCTTCATAAAGAAGCTTCTGCTCTATTTTTTTTTTTGGGATGGAATGTAATTGCTAGTCAATTTGGCCTGTTTCATGCTTTATTATCTCTTTTCAGAATTTTTATGGTCAATTTTATTTTCGTTGCACACCCTTCAATCTTTTGAACTATTTACTCTTTAAGGCTTTAAGCTATGTGAGCTCCCAATCAAAAGTGTTCAAAGATACCAAAATATGTAATATCCCTACTGCAGGTATCCAACCCCAAGTAAGGATCAACAAACAACTCCTATAACACTACTGTAGGTACAGATATCAAAATATGTAATAGCCCTCAAAACAATAACAAAATAACTTCCTAATAATCACAATATCAATAACTAACAGTGGCCGATATCCTAGCTTAAGAAACACAACTGAAATGGACTAAAACAACTAATCGGTTAGGGCCAGATTAGGTTAAAACTCAGAAAATTATGTCATAAACAAAACCTCTGAAAAAAAGCTCTATTAGGTTCAATATTACTATCGAATGGAGGGATATATGGAGATCTAAAACATAAAGAACAACTTGAGTTGATGGATGGATCAGGAGATAGGACAACTCTAGATTTAGGGTAGAGTTTGAGAGAGTATTGATTTCTTAGCAACTACGCCTCAGATGGCCCTATTTTAATGTGGAAGTAGGTTACAAGGTAACTACCCCCATTGTATTACAACTCCAACAAAACAAATAAGACTCACTAACTAGCTTGACAATAATCAGAAATAAACCCAGGAGAACAATAGGGAAATAACCACCAAATATCCCTAAAGGACTCAAGACTGAAGCAACAACAAAACCCAAACTGATAGGAGAGAGAAGAACCTGCAATAGGGCTGGAGAGAGAGCTGCAGCTGTAGCTGTGTAGCTCAGAGCTGCAACTGGGGTCGATTGTAGGCCCCAGCAAGGATACAAAGACCCCAAAGTTGAAGGTCTTCTGATGGATGGTTTGCTAGATATGTACTTTCTTGATTTCAGCCCTAAGTGAGAGAAAACTGAGGGAATCTTCAAGATCTGTAGTAGGGCTGCTTGGGCAGCAAGAAGGAGAGGATAGATTGGGTGGCTGTGAACACTCTCTAAAAAGGACTTATAGATCAGAGGTTAATTGGGGAAGGAAGAGGAGATCGATCTCTCTCCTAATTCCTCTAAGGGTGTTGGTCGATTCTGTTTTGGGGGGATCTGAACAGGTCTGATTTTGTCACTAACAGTAAACAGTAACAGTAGGTAATGATAGCAGCAGAAAATAAGAGAAAAGGAAAGAAAAGAAACAAGACAAGTGTGGGTGGGATTGGCTATCTTGGCCTAGGCATCTCACCAACAGTTATCCCGGCTGTTTAAGCAATTGACTGCAATCATTCATTATTCAAATTTGAGAATTTAGAGTACATTGGCTCCTTCATATATAAAGGGCAGATTAGCAATCATACCCTAACTTGGAGTTACTCCAAGTAGGAATAGACATTACATAATAGGAGTTGTACTCCAAATAGGACTAGACTAGAACTCCAACATGGAGTAAGTAACTACTATTCATCAACTAAGAGCCTCTAATGCGCTGTTATAATTGATGGGCCCAATGGGCCTTATTAAATTAACTAAGAACTTAATGAAATAAGTGAAGGTCAATGGGCCCAATGTGCCCTTTTTCCCTTTGAAATAACTTAATGTATTCCTAGCCACCTAAGTGACCTTAAGTGGGCTGTAAGTGGGGATCGATTAGCCCACTTTGGGCTGGTCGCTCCTCCTGTGGCAACCCATGATGGATGTGGATCCCATGATGGATGTGGATCTAGGATCTACATCAACTCGCCCCCTCTTAGAAAAAATTCGTCCTCAAATATTGTAGTGTGAGAAAGAATGCCACATAGTGTACGTCCATTAGCAATCCATAAACAAATTCAGGCAACTCCTTAATCACATGGATGTAGTCGTAGAGGCATGGTTGATGGTCTTCAAGATATTTTGAGGGAATGATGTAGTCCACGTGCTCAACCTTAACATCTTCAATGGCGTCCATGGGATCGTCTTCTAGTTCTCCTTGCACGTGCTCTTGCTCCATCTTAGGCTTTTCAAGTTCTTCTTCAGTGTTTGTATCCTCATTAGGGTTTGTGTCCTCATTAGTGTTGGCCATCCAATACTACCATCTTTGGGTTGGCTTCAAGTGCAATAATGAAGGAGTTGGTGTTCTGTTGGTAGGGGCAAAATTTGGCAACGTGACCAAAACCTTTGCAATGGTAACACTTGATTTCTCCTTCTTTGTAAGTCATTGGTGCTTGCCCCTTGTCCAACGTGGCTGGTGGAACTTTGTTTAGAGCAATGGCTGTCTTTCCATTAGTCATGTGGTCCTTATAATCATGAACTAATGAGTTAGGAATGTCGAGGAATTGATTTGAGCAGGTCTTCCGTCTCGAAGGATTTTTCAATGCATGCATTCAATGATGGCAATTCGATCACCCCAAGTTTATCACGAATATCAGGTCGTAACCCCAATTTAAATCGGGATATAAGCAGTTCTTCATCTTCATGATATGCACCTATTCGTGAAAGTAAATCATTAAACTTATTAATATATTCTTTTACAGTCAGGGTTCCTTGTTTGAGAGTGTTGAGTCATAAAGATGGCGTCGGTATGTTGGAGGTAGATATCTCTCACTGAGTATGAGTTTGAGTTCTTCCCTTGCGAGGCTCTCTATGTCCACGTATGAGTTTACTCTCTTCAATTTTCCACCAATCCTTAGCACCACCTGTCAGCTTAGTGATAGCTAGTTGGACCTTTCTTTCTTCAGACATATGATAGTATGGTACCATCAGAAGTAATCATCAAAAGAGTTCAGGCACTTGTGGAAGTAGAGGGGATCATGATTTCCATTATATTCCTTCAGTTCCAACTTTACCTTATGTGTATCATCATAGTGGAATTGGTTACCCTCATATTCATCAAACTCTTCTCCTCAAATTGGTATGTTCCTTCGAGCTTGAAAAGTGAACCTTCTTGGTACAACATTAGTATTGTTGATTGTGTTGGACTGAGCAGCCATAATCCCTTTCAGTTCTGATATTTGTTGATCTATATTGTCCATTCTGGTAGTCATTGCTTGGAGGGATTTCATCACATCCTCCAATGTAATTTTTTTGGAGCTTTCTTCAACCATAGCTCTGATACCACTTAATGTAGAAGTAGGTTACATGGTAACTACCCCCATTGTATTACAACTTCAAACAAAACAAATAAGACTCACTAACTAGCTTGACAATAATCAGAAATAAACTCAAGAGAACAATAGGGAAATAATCAGCAAATATCCCTCAAGGACTCAAGACTGAAGCAACAACAAAACCCAACTCAAAACCCAAACCTATAGGAGAGAGAAGAACCTGCGATAGGGCTGGAGAGAGAGAGCTGCAGCTGTAGCTGTGGAGCTCAGAATGAGCTGCAACTGGGGTCGATTGTAGGCCCCAACAAGGGTACAAAACCCCCAAGTTGAAGGTCTTCTGATGGCTGTTTTGCAAGATATGTACTTTCTTGATTTCAGCCCTAAGTGAGAGAAGGCTGAGGGAATCTTCAAGATCTGTAGTAGGGCTGCTTGGGCAGCAAGAAGAAGATGATCAAGTGATCCTTGGGTGGCTGTGAACACTCTCTAAAAAGGACCTGCAGATCAGAGGTTAATTGGGGAAGGAAGACTTGATCGATCTCTCTCCTAATTCCTCTAGGAGTGCTGGTCGATTCTGTCTTTGGGGATCTGAACAGATCTGATTTTGTCACTAACAGTAAACAGTAACAGTAGGTAATGACAGCAGCAGAAAATGAGAGAAAAGGAACAAATCCATGGAAAGAGTCTGTCTTTCTGTCCCAGGCATTACTTATTACAAAAAAGGAAACATAAACTAAGGAAACAAATCCTTCTAGAAGCCTCCAATTGATGGCTGCTTTGTCTTTCTATCCCAAGCATTACTAAGGACAAGAAATCTTCCCTATGATTTGGGTTTGAGGGACCCAAAAACCCCCAATCCATGTGGGTCGGTCCATTAATTTTGGTGATGGATCTCCTTTTTTGTTATAGCAAATACCAACAAATACGAAAATAAACAAACACAGACCCGCACAACACAGAGATTTAACGAGGTTCACACACTGATGTGGTGTGCTACGTCCTCGAGTGAAGAAGAAGATGCTTCACTATGTAGAAGAGAGGTTACACCCAAATAGCGGCAAGAAATCTCGCTCTGAAACCCTAGCTTGAAAAACCCACCAAACCTTGCTCAACAAGACGATAGTACATTATATACTCCTCCAAGTCGTAGATCGATCCATCAGGTCGCGATCGATTGGGTTGAACCATATTGCGGGGCTATGCCCCGCACCCCCATATGAGATTAATGCTAACCTCCGAGCTTTGGGCTTATCAGCCCAACCCCTCTGCTTCCATCATAGATCTCAGAAAAAAATCCCATTTGGGTCGCTACCAAAATATGTTGGAGGGGGTCATTCTTCAAAACGGGTTTAAGAATTCGAGACAAACTTGACACTTTTGATTCTTGTGGCCGATGTATTGTTTGCCGAAGAATCGATCTACATCAAGTATTTTTTTTTTTTAAACAAGTGTGATGTTGATCGATTCTTTGGCAAAGTATTACATCAGCCGCAAGAATAAAAAAGGTGGTCTATCACCTTAATTAGTGGACCAATCTATTGGACCATCAGGTGAACTAGCTTGTGCTGGGCCAGCCACTATGGCTAAGGTTTTTTGGGTCCCTCAAACCCAAAATTGTGGGGCTGCCCTGCCTTGGACAGCAAGCTATTCACAACTCACAAGATATGAAGGAAGATCGTTTGAAGTTTCTTTTAGAAGATTGATCTGATTATATATATATATATATATTTTATTACATTCCTTTTGGTTATTCTTGTAGAAGAAAGATCTCAACTGTTGGAGGCTTTTTAGTCTCTGTTTCCTTTTCTATTTTTGTTTCCTTTTTATATTCTTACTTTCTTTTGAGGCAACAACCTTGCCTATATGATGTAATCGCGACTCTTAAGAGTCCCCCACGATTTGAAGATGAATAAAAGTTTGCTTTGTGCATCCCCATTATCCTGAGTGAGGCTAAGACCAAGATAGTCTGCAATAGGTGAGAGCCACGGATGTGAGAGCCATTATTCCCAAACTGTTCTTTTGGGATATAGTTCCTTCCATACCACCTTGTGTTCGATGGTAATATCTCCCTTTACTGTCCTCTATTTCTGTGGTTCTTGGTTATAATTATTTTTCTCTGTTTGGACCTAATTTGTCCTTGGCCAATTGGTTTATATTAGCTCCTACTGCTGTGTCCTTTTAAGTTGTTAGGTCACTGCTATTAGTTCTACTGTGATTGTAATAGAGTTGTTTTACTACTGTTTGAGGTTGTTCTCATATACTATATCTGTGCCTGCAGTAATGTTTTATTTGTTTGTTTGTGATCCTATTCTGGGGTTCAGTCACTTGTGATTTAGCCTTACATTAAAGGGGAATCTGTCTCATGAAAGCTTTCTTTTTCAGGCAAAAGGTTTGAAGGTCACTTGCATATTAAGCTACTGTTCAGAAGGAGATAACATTCCTGATTCTCTGCAGTTGGCAGAGGCAGCATGCAAACTTTTGAGGATAGGCAGTGACAGTTTCCGAGGTGAGTTTGTTTAGTTTTAACCTTTCACATGTTGTATGTTCTGGTTGGGGATGTTCATTCTGGAGAATGGAAATGGGTGAACAAAGGCAATGATTATGGTTTAACAGCAGACAAGTAGATCCTTGAGCTATAAACTCCTAATGAACATTGTTTGGTGCAAGTCTCCCATTCTTATTCTTGTTTTCTTCAAATTCTTGTGCATAAGTGGGTACACAAGGTGAAACTGGATTTCTGTATCTGCCTTTCTGGGTCTCTTTGTCATTTTTTACCTACATTAGAAACTTAGGTGATATACCTTCACTTCACCACATCCTGCTTGCATGTTAGGGCATATTACAGGTTGGATCTGTAAAGTTTTTGAGTCCGTATGTGAAACCATATCTGATCCAAGATGCAGACTGACCCTAAATATTGATTGACGTTCAAGATTTGGTAATTTATAATACCTGTGTATAAGCTTTTTATATGTAAGATATACTTGGCTACCAATCCTGTCAGGCCCTGAATCCAGATCTGAATAAGCTCTCACATGTGATCTTGAATCTGACTCAAATTAGATCTAGTTTCAAGATCCAGACTTGGCTAAATTGGATGTTTGTAGGAACAGATCTTAGATATGACATGCTTCATCTTATGCCCCAATGGACATGGTTCTGAATCACTAGACGGGCAAGCCTTCTCTTGTAGGTGGAATAAGCTGAGAATCATTTTAAATATGATCTTATTAACTGTTTTATACCTCACCTTTCCCTTGATGCATTAGCTTGGTTTTAGATTTATGTAAGACTTTAATATTCTCCACCTGGTCTCTTTTCTGGAAAATGCCCAACCCACTTATCTAGAAGGGTAAATTGGTGCACATGAATAAGGAAAAAAACTGAATGAACATGAACTGTATTAGGGTCCTCTAATCCTTGATTTGAGATATGTTGGGGTAATTTAATACCGTATGTGGTATATAGCGTAACACACGTACAGTAAATTTGATGTATCAATGAATGTACACTTGTGAAAGACCATGTGATATTGTTCCTCAATTGATAAATTTTAGTAGTATTTATGATAGTTATATGGCCATAGGCGACCAGAGAATGAGGTAACTTGTCGCCTTACATGTCTAGGAGCCCAGATCATTCTGAGTCAGAAAATGAAGAAAATAAGGGTAAAAGAGTGGGGGAAAGTAAAAAAAGGGAAGTAGGAAAAGGAATTTAAAAAGGAGGAAAAAACAAACCAGTTACTGGAATCAGCATGGGGGCATATTTTTCTTAAATATGGCGATTGCCTTGGGAACCTTGGCCTCACGTAGTTATTGTCTATCACCTTGACTACCATGTATTAGCACAACAAATAGAAGAAGGTGGAATTGTATATCTATGTACTGAATGTGCAATTACCTAGTGAGGCCTCACCTAGACCCATTGGACTGGCTGGTTGTCTTGCCTTGACAACCCTAAAAGGACCAAATATTTTCCTTTCCCTTCTTCATTGCCCAAGTTATAATTGTTAATGAAACCCATCTGCGCAAAATATCTTTATACTATAGTCTTTTCTTCCCCCCCCCCCCCCCCCTGTGGAAATGGTATTGTTGTCCATCAGTCCTCCAGCTTAAGACCATGTGAAACAAACCTGATTATTAGAGTAAAATGGTGAATGCCTGAAAAGTTTATTATTCAGCACTTATTGGTTCTGATTGGTTTGCACAGGAAATGAAGGTGGTGGATGGGTGATTCCGTTATCATGGAAGACCGTGTATGGGCCGCCTCCAGACATGTCACTCTTCTAGGACATAATGACTTGATCTGAATTGGTAAAATTCTCATACGGTACGGAGTCAATATTATTTCAAATTGGAAGAGTTATTTCCTTTCTGATTTTTTTTTTCTTAAGATCTCAACAAGATTTGGATCTGGCAAGAGAAAAAGAAATATATGGAAGATAAGGAAAGATGAGGACATAATTATGGGTCTACTGATGTCTTAGAACAGAATAGTGTGCAAAAATGACATCATAAAGAAATGAAATTTGAAATGAGCATATTTTGTGAAGATGGATTCACAAATATTAGATTTCAAATTTAGGCATCTTTGGCGTCCTTCTAGAGCAGCAGGGGTTTTGCCTTGTGTTTACTTCTGATTTTCAAATTGTATGCATATCAGGTTATCGATGGAGACAAGATCACCTGTGTATTAAAAAAATTGCAAATTTCTTTTATCAATGAATGTTACTGCCTGTCTGAATACTGCTATTGCCTACATTTATGGCTGAGGTCTTGATTGTGAGAAGAATAAATAAAAGGCCGAGGTCTTTGATTCATTGTCTGTTACTGAATGTGCCAGTACCCAACCTCAAAGCTTGTTCAATAGTACCCAATCCATGGACACTCCTCCCTTGTGCTGTGTCAAGGTAAGCCAACTCCAACCCCGCCCTCCCCCCCCTCCAAAAAAAAAAAAAAGTATGATCTAATTGGACATTAGTCAAATCAAGGTGAATTTGTGAGGGCAACTTTCCAGCCCTACTGGAAGCTTCACTCCCCGGGGTGAGGAAAAGGGGGACATGGTGGGAGAAGATGGATTGATCATCAGTGGAAGTGGAAGAAGCAGAATGCTGAGCATGGGGGAGTGTCATTATCTGATGACGGAAAGAGTTTGGATCCTTAGCTCTTTGTTTTCATGCTCTAGGTTTGATAGTTCAACTGTTTTGAGTCCGTGAGTCATATCCCTCTTAGCATGGTTGCACCAGTCTAGCATCACCCCTGATGACACAATAAATGACAAGTACTGGTAGGGATGGTTTGTGTTTTTTCCCCTTCTTCCCCAAAGAATCTTTGTACTTGGGTTGTTTGTGTCTCTTTATCAGATGTCTCTCCTATTTCAACCACACGAGGATGTTATAGACATGGCAGATTCATATCATTCATAGGATAAAGCAGGCAGGAAGGGCTTGTCTGGATTGGTTGTATTTTTACTGGCTCTGTTTGTTTCAATTGAGGTTTCTAGAAGTAGAGTAAAATAGGGGATTTTTTTCCCCACCTCTGGGCGCAAAATAGTTTTTCCTAGTATAGAACTTTACTATACTTCATTAAACATCTGATGAAACAAACTCTGACAAGAAATTTTATGCCCTTTCTTTTAGCTCCACCTGTTTTTTCCAAAAAAAAAAAAAGATTTCTGCCCTCCTATTCTTACTTTTTAGCCCCAAAGTAAGATTCTGTTATTAAAGCCACTCATTGCTTCCCTGCAGAGGATTTTTGTGTTATAGGCACATGTAAGGAGTGGAGATTTTTGCATGGAACTAGTGAAAACAGAAGCAAAAAGCAATCATATTCCTGTTTTTCAAGATGTCTAAGTTTCCACTTCACCTGCGTTGAAGGAACTTTTCTTCACTGAATGGCTTGATGGTGCTTGGATGAGAACCAGGGCATTTTTTTTAACCCATACTGTAGTGGGAGTTTTTTTTTTTTTTTTTTGGGGCGAGAGGGGTAGTAATTAAGACCTAGGTTGGTGGGTGAACCCTCCTCTGCAGGTGGAGGGAAACTTTCCCCTTTTCATAATGAATTAGGATGTTGGAGTACCTCAAATGAGTTAGGCAATTCATATTTGCTACCTGCTTAGAATTTAGATCTTCAGATGTAATTTGTTTCGTGTTAAAATTGAGACTCAGCTTTGTCTGAAGTTGACAACGCAGTCAGATAAGTAAGTTTGACAATTTCTGGTCAGGCCTGGCCTAACTAGTCTGTATGGTAAGTTTGGCCTTTATACTTGACCTGGTCCAACCACCAATTAACCTGTCTACAGAAATGTTGAATGTACTGCATAGTAAATAAGTACAATATAAATAAGGAAAGTTAAAAAGGAGTATGTATCTGGGAAAGTGAGAGTTTTGGCACGGTAGATGGCTAGTAGCCTTGGACTTCAAATATGAGAAAATTGGAAACTAGCGAGGGGGGATGTGCAGGGAAGTAAACAACCTCAAGTATAATGTGTAAGTGTTCTCTAACTGGGAGCATGGCTCCTATGTTTGCGTGACACCCAATCAAAATACCCTTTTTTAGTTCAATATATAGGGGGTGAGGGGGGTGCAGGAAGGGATGAGGAGAGATATAGACACAAGGGTCACGCTTCCTGACTGGAAACTTTTTTTCATAATTTAATTTGCAACTGAGTTTTTCGAGGGAAATATCTATATTTTATTAGTTCTAAGAATGTTCCATGGTCTATAGATCCATCCATGCCTACATTCATGCACACATGGTCTCATCCAAACAACTTTTGGTCTCCCAAATTTTTATACATGTATTGTTTATATATAAATTAGAAGAAAGATTTTGCATGGAGAGATAAATCACTATATTCACGATGATGTGACCTTATGATTGGACACTTAAGTAGGTGAGTTTTATCATTAGCTCCTGTCCTTGTAAATAATTGAAAACGTTCTTTTTCAATCCAATACAAAGATCAGATTCTCCATTTCATTGTGGATGAAGGGAAAACAATCTTGTCCAGTCAATTTGATTATTTTTTCTTCCACTCTATGCATGTATGTGACAAAACAAGTCTTTGCAAAGTATTCTAACCACTTGGCTACTAGGGAAAAAACTCTGACCCATCTATTCCAGCCCATAGTAAGGGCTGGGTTGGGTCCAGGCCTATCCATATCGTCTCAGAAAATTGCAAGTTCTGCTGGACAAGGCAGATGAACCACAAACCTTACATGTTCAAGAGGGCACTAGGTATTATCTTTTCCATCTGTCACTTTCTGTTTTAAATTCTGGGATTATAATGTCTTTTAAGTCCTTCCTCTGCCCTCTATGGAGTTATATATCAAATCTAAATCCATGCCCACAAACATTAGTTTCTCACCCATGTTCCATCCTTATCGTTGCTAAGTTATTCCATTAGGCCATGTTTGTTTGACAGAAATAATGAGTATGAATAAGGGGGTGGGATGATTATAGGGTTTTTAACAAAATTTAAAAAATGTAGGTGTTTGGTTGCTTGGGTGAGAAATTAATCAGACAACCACTTGGGAATTAAGGAAACCTGACTACCTACATGGCAAGTTATTTTTCTCATCCCATCCTTCACTTAAGTCCCATCAGTTTGGATAAGATATGTGGGGTTTCACATTGGAATAAAAACTTATGAAATTCCATTGTTCGGAATAAGATCCTTAGGGTTGCTGGATAGGGACCAGCAAGATATAAAACAGGAGCCCATGTCTTCTCATTTCCCACCATTCGTTGTCCACCAAACAAACGGAACTTAATTAGGAAAGTCTAGAGAAATTGGGAGAGAAATAAAAAAGATTAACTGAATAGAATAATAGAAATTATAGAATTAGGGTTGGTGAGGTTGCTTAATATAATGAAATTATGTTTTAATCATATAACTAGTTATAAGTCAAAGAAAGTATGAAATATCTGGATTAGTAAACTCTATATTAATTTCTAACAAAAAAAAACTATATATTAATCTTTTGGTCTTAGGATATGGAAAAAAAAAGTCTAAATATTATCCCTTCGATCTTAGGATATGGAGATTCCATGGGAGGGAAAGGCTTTGCAGAACATGATAAGGAAAAACCTGTGGAGTACGTTAGTGACGTACACAAATTCCCAAGAGAACTTTCTTTGTTTGAACTTTGGGATTTTTTTTTGGTAAAGTTTGGACTTTGGAACTCATTTGCATTTGTTTGATAATATGTTATACGTGTTGACCACGCAAAGTTGATTTTAGTATGAAACGATAGTCACTCGGAAAGAGAAATGGGCTGTTTAATGGGCTTATAGGAATAGTCAGTTCAGTCAGGTTTTGGTCTGGCTGAACTGGTTCGGGCTGAGAATGGGTGAAACCGAAACTGACCCGATAAGGAAGGTTCAGTTTATTTCGGTTCTCTTTGTGGCTGTTATCAATTTGATATCGGGAATGGCCCGCTTCGGTTCCTGTTTAATGGTTTTTTGGTGGTCTGATTTTTCAACCGGTTCTATAATACCCCAAACAGAAGCTGGCCGAATAGGGAATCAAATCAGTTCAGATTTGTTCGGTTGGTTTGACTGGTTCAATTTAGTGTTTGGCACCTCTAACGAAACTGAAATCAACTGAACCAATAAATGTCAATTTCGGTTTAATTTTTGTAGATGGAACACCTTATCGGTCCAATTTTGATCTGGCCAGCCAACCAAAACCAGACTGAACTGACCATTTTGACACCATGCGTGGCAGCTGACTCATCAGGCTCCAACTTGCCAAAAGTAAAGGGGGAGGAAAAGGGATTTGGCTCTTCTGTTGAGCGCCTATCATTCAGGTCAGTCTATAACTACCTAGACGAACGTCATGTATTCAAGCGAAGATCCAACACTTTGAAAAAAAGCCCGGCGAATGAGGCATTGACAGAGGTGCGAAAAGCGAAGCGTAGAGAATCATTGGATCCTTATTTGGACATGTGCCGTTCGCCTAGGTAGCTATGGACAAGACTTGAGCGATGGACGCTCAAGAGAGGAAAGTGTTAGCAGGTGCGCGGAGCCGGAGCCCAGCATGTTCGCCCGTTGGGCCGAGTGTTCGCCCAAGCATGCGAAGAAAGCCGGAGTGCGCTAGCGCGCACTTCCGTTTTCTTCGCTAGCCTCTTCGCTTCTTCGCCTTTATATAACAAAAAGTGTCTGCCCCTTAGGTCGCCAAACTACAACGAGAGTTTCGCCTTTTGAAGCGCCAGTAGCGTAGGGCGACCGGGCCAGGCCGAGTCAGAAAGGCTTTGATGACTCAAGGTTCATATTAGTGAAAGGAGAGTGAGGGTGGTCTACGAGCCGGATTAAGGAAAAGAGGATAAAGCAAAAAACGAATCATTGGCATAAGATGCTTTTGTTGCCGTGTCTTTTTAAGAAATTTGGAACTCGAAGGTGTTCACTAGTTGACTTGTCGGGTTTCCTATTTTCTTTCCTTTTCCTTCTTTCTCTCATAGAGTAGTGTAGAACAGAAAAAGAGAGGTGAGAAAAGTTTGAATGGATGCACATGGGCATGAGGATTTTTCATTTAACTTTCAAGGAAGGAACAAAGAAAGCGATGTTGGTCTGTTCCCATTAAGATCAATGACCATAACGTGTTTGTGTTTATGTGTGACTGACTGGCATGGTATCCTTCACCTTTCCCACCTTTATTACCCTTATATACTTACCTACATGGCTACATTGATATCAAATTAGATTGATATATCACCTTCTCTACATTTGATATTATGTTATTAGTATCTCAGATCCAATTCAGACCAGTGACCATAATGTGTTTGCGTTTATGTGAGAGTGACTGGCATGCTATGCTTCGATCTGCTTTCCCACCGTTATTGCCCTTATACCTACCTAGCTGCTTGGATATCAAATTTGATTTGTCTGTCAACTTATATGCATCTTATATTTAGTTATTAGTATATTGCCTCTCCATCTTATCATTGGGTAGTTGTGTATTTAATTTGGAATTTGATATTTCTCTTAAGAAAATGTATGATATGGAGGCTGTCCAGGAATACTTAAAACTATAACTAGTTCATATCTATTTTCAATTATTAATTAATGCTTGAGATGCAAATAGAGTTTGTGGATTCATTGGGACTTTGGAGTTCTAATTCTAAATGATTGTAGGCAAGGTTCATAAACTCGTTTCATTTTGCAGTTTTGATTATTCTGTTACTGCTGAAATTTCATCGAAACAATGTATTTTTTTCATGTTTTTCATTGAAATGATTGAAATTTTGATTAAACAGCATTTTTTTTAATTAAAATTTTGACAAAACAATACATATTTTGGGTCGAAATGAACGCAATTTCAATAAGGCAATGATAATTCTGGGTTTTGTCTCTGTTTCGTCTTGCACATGTCAAAATTAGCGAAATTAACGACATCAACAAAATTAATAAAATTTCGACAAATTTTTGAACTATGATTGAAGGGTCAATGGTCAATCCAACTTGTCCATTGATTCTTGGGATGAATCCAATGGGCACGTTTGGAGATATTTGTTAGGTTAGATTCCTCCTTCACTAGTCAAATGTTGTAAAACTTAATTATTGGGTTTGAAATTTGTTTCTTCACCGTAATTGAGGGCATTGGGATGAGACTTGCTAGTTGCCACATGAACAGGCGATGGTGATGGAGACTTGCCACTATTCTTTAGTTGTCATGGCACCAAGGTGAGCCCCGGGGCACAAGTAGGGCCGTAGGAACCTTGGAACCACGCACATATGGGCAGGGCCATAGGAACCTTGGAACCTACGCACATAGGCAGTTTTTTGGCCTTCCGATCATGACCTTATCAAGGCATCCATAAAACAAGGTTTAGTTTAATATCTTTCCGGAAATTTTGGCCAATTTGTTTACTAATATCCTGACCAAATTATGTTAACGATTAGTCAATTAGTACTAATATTATTATATTTATTAAGTATAAACTAAAGAAAAGATATGAGGCATTCCCTAATCAATCAAGGGTCATTCATGTTTATCAAACAAGCAATAAAATCAAAGATTTAATCATTTTTCTAATTAACACAATTTAAGGGTTACAAGTTGCAATAAAGTACACAATAAAAGCATATGAATATACATTTTTTGACCCCAAAAGAATATCCAAAAATGGTGTTTGGTCAGGTCACAATCCAAGCATCAACTGCCTCCTAGGTGAGAACTAGACGGGTGCAAGTGTTGTCCATTCTTAAGAGCCTTGAGGTTAGGCAATGCCTTGAAAACTATGTTAGTAAATGGTGTTAATGACACTTAACCTATGGTGATCATAATTCTAAGTTCTTTGTCACGGGCAAGCATATTAGATCCAAGTGATGTAGGACCTTATACGCATGCTGAAAGTTAATTTTCAGCATCAAACAAGTTGGGTAATGCCTAAAATGAGCGTTCAACCAAAGGGCCAAAATGTTGTTAAAAAGGAAGGCATAAATTTATGGTGGGGGATCGTTGCTAGGTTGCATGGCCCTTGCACTTGGGCATCAATAGGGTTGGGATTTTTGCATTTCACAGTAGTGGGGCAATCAGTTCACCCCATCTATGTCTAAGCGTAGGTGTCACATAACTTGACAAGAATCTTTTTTTTTTTCCTAAAATTTATTATAGGAGAAAGAACTCTATTAGTTTGGTGTTGCCTACGCCCAGACACAGGTGGATGCGAAAAAACCATACTACCCCCCATCTCATGCATTGAAGATGTTCCCGCACACTCTCTCATTGACCTTATGTGTTGCCTACGCTAGACTAACAGAGTTATTTTTTCCATTTGTTATTAAATCGCTTCTTATGTTTGTTTTGTTTTGAAATTTAATCAATGAAATGGTGTGGAAATCTTATCATTTGATTAGAAATTAGACTTTTCGGAAAGAAAAACTATTTTAGAACATTCATATTCATAGAAAGAGGCTTTAAGATAGATCCATCCAATAGAGCCGGAAAAAAAAAAATAGGGCTATCTAATATTATGGCAAAATTAGCTTAGATGGGCATCCACTAGTGGGGTTCATATTTGAGAGGGAAAAACATATCAAGAAATGAGACAGGTTAGAAACATAAAAATGATACTGGGTCACAATCTCACAACCTTCTAACCTGGAGTGAACTCTTTCCAGGAGGATCTTTTCACAATTTTAACTTCCCTTTTGTCAAATGTGACTTTATAAATTCTTGACTAAAAAAGTTTAAATGCCCTTCACACACACACACACACAACCACCTCCATCCCCCACTCAAAAAAAAAACTTTAGGCACAATTGTATTGTAAACCATGTTTTAAAATGTTTGAGACATGATTTTAAATATCGCTGATATCGATATGTATTGGTTGTATCATATAGTTTTGCCTTTATTTTTAATAAAAACTTCATTTTTAGAAAAATTTGCTTTTACTCAGAACCGTTTCACCCATACAAAATTGGTCAGGTATAAGTAACAATCGATACCGATATTTGAAATAATGATCAAGGATAGTCGAAACCTGTGGCAAAAAAGGTGAGCCGCCGCAATGTTTTTGGCTTAACATTTTCCAATATTTTGATTTACATTGCGAGACTATTGAGGTTGTCTTCCATCATGAAATTTGAATTTAGCACGATAAAGTATATGACTTGTTAACTAGTCCCCTGATGAAATGATTGTTAAACTCAATGTGTTAAGAGTACGATCATGTAAAGTAAGACTCGCAGTAATAATATTGTCATAAAAAAGCATTACAATGGAACAAAAGCTTAGGACAAAAAGATGATCAAATAGTATTTAGATAGGATTAGCATGAGTTTTACCAAATGATAACATCTAGAAAAGAAGTCTAACCATCAATATGGTCAATGCTGATTTTTGGATCTTTGAATCCCTTTAGAGCTTTAATTGTGGATCTCATAAGCAATCAGGACTCATGAGATAAGGACAGCCATTTCCATTTTTGTTCTTTCAATTATGTGAAAACTCTAAATATTAAATTTAAATTTTTTTCCTTCAAATGTAGGGAAGGAAGAATCCCTTCACCACCGATGATTTGATCTTATGTTATCATAACTTCCTACTCATACTATATAAGTTCGAAAATATCCCTCCATCACGTGGCACTACCAAAGAGATTCTTTTTTCACCATAGGCAAGGGAAAACTAGCTCTCTTAAATATCCCGTGCCCTTCAAGAATAACAAAAAGCCCACATATTTTTTGATAAATGATGTGTATGTATTAAGAAAAAGAAATATATATAGTAAGGCAACTTTAATCCCCTTCTTTGGTCAGTCCAAAGGAAAGGAGAACAAAGCCCCTAGAATCCAAGCAGGACAGGCCCTGCATTACAAAGGAAGAACTAAACAATAAATTTTACATTCTATAATAGATCTTGAATTCAAAGTCATCCTTCACTAAACTCTTCTACTCTTTTGGGAAGTCCTGAGCTTAAATAATAGTTTCTTCCCGAGCTAGTGCATAAGTTGCCAAAAAAGTTAGTTGGCCTATTCACCTCTCTCCAAAGATGCTTGAACTCCTTTCTTGCCAATGATCTTGAGTTGTTCAAAATATCACTTTTAATAACTCTGGTATGCCAAGGTCCTTCTACCATGCCATTTAACATGTCTAACTAATCTAGAGATTAGCTGGTGTTTACTAACAAGATATTCAACTTCAAATAAAACTTCATCCCACCTCACCCAAATTCTAGTAACCTCCCCTACTTTACAATTATGAGACATATTTCCATTCCTTCTTCAAAGAAAAGAACACTGCTGAAATATTTTCTAATTTCACCCTAGTTTCAATGAGAATACCTAATTTGATATTTTTCTCTACTATCATCCCCTTTATTTTTTTTAGGAGCATTAAGCCCCTAACATTCCAACAAAGACACTTCATTTACTAACTTCCTTATTGAGACACTTCATCCACGTGACAAGAACTTGTGGGCCACCAGCCAACTAAATATGATCATGAATTTAGGACCATCCCCATCAATCCTCCCATCTGCTCCAATTAAGTTCTTAGATGGATAAAATAAGTGCTATGTGGAGCACCTAACACATGAAAGATCCGACTAGGGTTCTATGTATCAATATCGGTATCACATAATATAGCTGAGAAAACACTTGATTGATCCTGGTCCCCTGGATCGGATATCGTTGTCGGTATTAAATAGGGGTGAATTCGTTAAACGAAGCATAAAAGTGATCCAACCGAATCAATATCGGTTGAGATCCAATACCCAAGATTTAAAACCCTGGATCCTACATGTAGACACAATGAAACTCCATCCTATGTGTTATGCACGTCTTCGTGACACGTGGACAATCCTTTTCACCAAAGTCATTGGCAGAAGAAAAACTAACCTGATACGTCCCCCGAATTCATCTGGTCAACGGTCAAATATATCTGCTTTGTCCTTCAATTCCAATTTCTCTACGACTAATGCCATATCTTTTCCTTTAGTAAAAAAAAACCGCGTGGCAATTTTTTAGTGGGACTTTGGAGATGAGGCCACATAAGCCTACTAAAACCGGTAAACAGCCACAAAAGTCGTTGCACCTGTTCTTTGAAGTATTGGGCCCCAGTGCTGCCTTCAGGTTTGATCTTGGCATCCTTGGTTCACCTAACCCACCTTTGCCATTTCTAGGGTTCTCAGCTTTTCCACATTCAATTATGTGAGAAATTTACACGCCATTCTCGTGATAACGCGGAAAGGACCTACAGAGGTTGGAATAGGAAATAAGTGTTACTTTTGGACCCCTTGCCATTATGTGATAGGGTGTATGCTAGAATCTATACTTCACCATAACATGCTTTCTTTTTGTAAAATAAAAATAAAAAATCTTCTCTCAATCCTTTCATTGAGAGAAAACTCTCTCAAAAATAAATAAATAAATAACTGTATAGATTAATTCACAAAGTAGAAATCGTGAAGTGTACATTCTTTTGAATTGGAGTTCCTATTTATAGCAATGACATACATCTGATATTATCGATATTAAGGTATCCTATCTAGATCACCCACAGTCCTTAAATACAATATAGGAGAATTGGAGTTCCTGCATTTGTACAAGTATTTGATCTTTCCAAAATTAACATATATTTCCCAAAATATGCCAAAACTATGTAAAGACCAGCTGCTCTTTAAAGGCATCGGAATAAGTCGAAGTAAACTCTTAGAAGAGATCCAAACTTCAATGATAGTCCAACCCTTAGAAGCCGTTATACGTAGTCCATGCAAAACCCTTGTAGCTTCAGTTTCCTCCATAGATAATGATGATATAGCACCCATGTCAATTGCCTGAAACTGACCTTAAGATAGAATACCATATATCCAAAAAGAGTTTGTTCTTAAAAGATTAGTAAAATCAATGCAAACTAAGATGCGATATGAAAAAAAAAGGAAGTGTACATTCTAACAGGTAATAAGGGACTGATATCTTATTTGAAGAGTGGAATCGTTAATCCCCTTTTGAAGCTAAGAGTCCGTTTGGTATCATTTCTGTTCCAGAAACGCCGTTTCGTGTCAAAAACGAAAATTTCAGTTTTTGTGTAAAAATGCAGTTTTTAAACGAAAAATGGTGTTTTAAAATTTCAGATTTTTATGGGGAACTTTTTTTTTTTGTAAAATGGAACGAAGCTGGGAAGATGGAACTCCATTTTGGAGTTCCGTCCAATATTGTTTTTTCAGTTTTTTTTTTTTTTTTTCACTTTTTGTTCCAAAAAAACAGAAACTAACCATAAGTGCACCAAAGAGAAGATTCTGTTTTTTCGTTCCAATAGAACAAAAAAACTCCAAAAACGTTTTTTTAAAAAGATACCAAACGGAGCCTAAGACCTATATTGGAGGATATTTTCTTTCTATTCCCTTCTTTTGAGTACTATATTTTCGTAAATATTCCAAGGGAGTGTACCAGTATCACTGATTGCGTAGTTAGGAGAGCATAGTGGGTAATGTATGTGGCTATTTGACCCAATTCCCATCCATGATTGTAAGAGATATGTCTTCTACCATGGGTGTTTCACGGTGATGATGAATATATATATATATATATATATTAACTTAAGAAGAAAAAAGAAAGAAAAAAGTGGTATGACTATTTCTCAATTCAACTCAAATAAAGCTTACATAAACAATTGTTGGCAAAAGGGGGTTGAAGGTTTTGGATGGAATACCAAGTATGGTGGCCTAAATTAGAAGTTATACAAGCACAATATATATAAATTTGCATAGTATTGTAATATACTAATATTGTTCTGTTTACCAAAAAAAATTACAATATCATTGTTACATTATGCCAAAGTTTATAATGATTTTGTTAGGAATTCACGTGAAGGGTACATAGATAAAATGAGTTTCTATTATGTGTCTCAAAAGCTGTCCCATTTCGATATTTTTGGTGGTGAATCCAAATTGGAAATATTGTGAGGTTTGTGATGATAGCAGAGGAAGCCCATAACTAATCTTGTATGGGGGTGGTGTAGGGGCGAAGCCGCCGTGATATGGTACAACCTTCGCCCCCTACCCACGGTTTGGTACAACTCGACCCAATAGATCAACTCAACTTAAAGGAGTATTTATTTGTTTTATTGTCTTGTTCAGCAAATAAAAAAAAAAAGAGTTTTTTATGGATTTTTCAAGTTAGGGTTCATGGGTGACGGTATTTGTTTATTTTATTGTCTTGTTGTTTTCTTTAACAGTTATCAATAATTATTTTACAAAACTATCTAATAAATTCAATAGTTTATGCAAAATATTTTTGTGTATAAAATACATTCCCTGTAATTCATAATATTGGGATTTCATTAAAAATAGTGATAAGAGGATATAAGAAATGTAAATTATGTACCATATGACAACTTGTTCTTCAAAACGAAATTTAGAATTAAGATTATGATTAAGTTTTCCTTCAACAGTGGGGAATGGAGAGTTCTTTACTAATGGTGTTGTGATGTGACGTTATGATTCAACTCTGGGTTTTAATATTTAACCCTTGGTGTCAATGGTCAAAATATCTTTATCTGGTTCAATTATAGAATCACATAGATTGACCAAGAGATTTTTCATTATAGGTGGAGAAAAACTTTCTCCTCAAAAACATTATGCATAAAAGTTATTTATGTGCAAAACTTGGTTCTAAGAAGACTTTTTGTAAAGGCGAAAATTTTCCTCATCATCTTGAAAGGTTCATAAACCCCCTATGGGATTTTAAATAGGTTCCCCAAAATGCTATCCATCAATACTCTCCTACATGCATCTATAACCCCCCATTTTGAAGGGATGCCCACTTCATAGTAACTTGAGGAAAATTTGGATCAACTGTAAATACAACTAAAGATAAGAGCTACTACAATGTTGAGCATCAAAGGACAAGGGTTAATACTTTTGCACATGAGTTTCTATTTTGTTTGGGAGAAAGAACTCTATCAATCTAGTGTAGGTGATACCAACATGGATTGATCTCCTTTGTTGTGATAGTGTCTAATGCATATCTAATGGTCAGAAACGTCTTGGTACGGAGCTTAAGGCCATCACACACAGTTCAAGGTTTTTCTAAACATTGGATGTGAGTCAAACATTGTATTGCGCCATGGAGGAACCAAATCCTACCAACATATGGGGCCAAATCATCTTCAAACACATGTCAGGGCGTAGACTGGTACTTCCTTTTTGTTTTTATGCATTGTGACGCTTAAAAAGACCTTTTTTTTTAATAATAATTTAACAAAAAAAAAAAAAGAGTTGTAATTTTATTCGGTGGAAGGTCTTGTTTGGACAAGTAATTTTACCCAATCTGGCGGACAATTTAAACACGGGAGTGGAAAAAGGCTTTCCGAGTCAGGAATTAACTCTCTCTTCAAAGTCCAAACGCAGCACTTGTTAAGTTATTATTACAGTTGAGTTGAGTCATTCTCAGAAACCGTTGGTGGAATTAATTGCATTTAATTATCCGAAAAATTAATACGCCTCAACTTTTTTCTACCGAATATACCCCCAAATATATTTATAATCTCCTCCAACACCTGCCTTAGTGCTTATAAGCTTAATTAAAACCCGTAAAACGTATTTAACGTTTGGACTTTGGATTCAGGACTTTTTATTGGTTTCCATTGTTTTCTCTTTCAAGAAACTGCAAGAGAGAGAGAGAGAGAGAGAGAGAGAGAGAGAGAGGACTGAAAGGGTTTTTCAGTTGGTCTTTCGTTTTACATTTCAAGTCTTTTCTTTTTGGAATTCGTAGAGAAATTTCAGAGTTCACTGAAGAATTGCAGAGAGGAGCAGGTAAGACTGCAACTCCAACTAGACTTTTGCAGGGTTCCAAGTGTTGGCTTCTTTTGTGATCAGGCCTAAGAGGCAATAAAGAGCTAGAGGATCACCTTGACGACATCACCATCACCTTCAGCATTTTTTCCTTTGTCAATTAGTTGCAGAAAATCGAGTTTATGACTTGTGAGAAACAGGGGAGCTTGGGATTTTGGGATTCATTTATCTGGAGTTTCAGAAAGGAGAACAGGGGGGAAAGAGATCAAATCATTTTTTTGCGCTTCGTTGATCTACAAAGGCTTGTTCTTGAAGCATAAAAAATTGGAAAATGAATATTCCTCTGTTTCTGATTGATCTTCAGCAGAACATCGCAGTAATTTTCGCCTCGATTCGTTCTACTGGAAATTGAAGATGATTCTAAATAATCGGAATCTCGTTCTTCCTTTCGTGATATTTGTTCTCGCCTCATCAGCTGCTCACGCGTTAAACTCCTCTTGCAACCAATCCTGCGGCAACAATCAGAAGAATCGACTCCCCTTTCCTTTTGGATTCTCAGACGGCTGTGAAATCCGTCTCAATTGCAGCGCAGAAGGTGAAATCTACATCGGCGACTTTCCAGTGCAGAAAGTAACCACAGACAATATCGTGGTCAGCGTACCAGCTCAATGCAATCGTTCCATCGAACCCCTAAGGCAGCTCTTCCATACGAACTACGCTCTGACATGGAAGAATGGGATTTTATTGTATCATTGTCATCCACAAATCTCTGGTTGTTTGATATCTCCTATGCTGGTAGAGGATTCTTTTGGCATGAAAACATGCGAACCAAAGCACGAAAATTTAAGCTGCCTAGCGAAAACAGGAAAAAGTGATGGTTTCATGACTTTCGATTACGTGAATCAGAGCAACTGTGGATTCTTATTCTCAGCGGTCGCCGTTGATTCGAATGTGAATTCGTCGTTGTCGCTGGAATTTCAGACGGTCCAGCTAGGGTGGTGGCTAGAAGGGCAGTGCCAATGTTCTCAGAATGCCAACTGTACGACAATTACATCTCCATATACCGGAAAGCCAGGATTCCGGTGCCGCTGCAACGACGGCTTCGAGGGAGATGGTTTCAACGCTGGACTTGGTTGCCGCAAAGGTAATTTCCGGTCGCCGGATTTTTTTCAATTCACTTTCCGTCAGTGATTTTTTTTTTTTAGAACGAATGGACCTGGTTGCCATTGGAAAGAAGCTTCTTGTTTGACTGTTAAAGCCTTAAAGGGCGTAATGGTCATTTCACTTGGCCTCTCGAAAGGTCGAAAATGCCCTTGGCAATCACGGACTCACGGTTACTGTTTGTCATAAGGTCTAAGAGAGAGAGAAGGGATTTGTCAACAGTTTAGGAAATCTCATGGGGATTCCTGCTGGTTTTGTTTGCCTCTGAAGTGAAGCTATAAAAAAAAAATGTAATAATGTCCGCCGCGAATATAGCTGGTGGCGGCCAGTGTGGATCAGGTTGTCGTATGAGAACCATTTTCTTACGGGTTGATTTACACAGATGAAATTCATCATTGAATTGGTTGTTGGGTGGATTCCACCTCTGCAGATTAGCCCCGCATGAGAATGGTTCTCGTCCGATGACTTGATCCACTCTCCGTGGGGGCTTCCCCTTTCTTCCCTCTGCAAAATTTCAAAATGGAGGTTTGTTTGTCTCTGATGATATGACGAGGAGCCAACGGAAGGAAGAAGGAAACCAAATGAAAAGTCAAACCCTCTCTTTTTGGGTTATTGGGTAATTCTTGGAATTCAAGATACACTAATGAAATCTCGAAAGGATGAAATCCCGATTCATCATCTCTCTTCTAACCATTTCTGTTTTAAACTTGAAACAGTTCTTTCCCGTTGCAACCCTTCAAAGTACATGTCTGGCCAGTGTGGCGGAACCACAAGAGTTGCTGTTCTGGTTGGAGGTATGTTTTCTTCTTGCCGTAACATGAGATGAGTGATCAATTGCCATTCCTTTACTTCTATTTAGACTATATTGGCACTCTTGCATTACTTCCACCGTCAACCTGAACTAAAGCTTTAGAGCAAAATGGCATTTTGATCATCCTTTCTCTGAGCCCCACCTTCCATGATGTACATTTTGTTTTCAACTATATAGAGAAGCTAATGTACCATCTGATATGGTTGCTAACCTTCAGAATTTTGTAAATGAGGATATGTTTTTTACAGATACCTTACCCCCCCCCCCCCTTTTTTATCTCCTATCCATTCTGCAGCCATAAAGAATGCACAGGGTTGTGGATATCTTAGATTGTAAATACAACCCAGCCTCGCCCCCTGGGGTTATAGCTTGCAACTAAAGAAACATTTTGGGCTCTTGGTTTTGCAAATGATGTTATTCTGACTGATGGTAATCTCTACCCGTGACTGTTTGTTTGAGTCAACTTGGCCATTCTTGAGTTGTATCACAGTTTCGTAAGTTTTCTTTGAGTTGGCATTATGAGGCAGATTTTCTTTTTATTCTTCAAGATAAGGCCAATGAATTTCCGTCTTTAGAAAACAAATTTTGAGGGGCCATTTCTGTACTGTGGCTTTGAAACGTCTAAGCTTTTGTTTGGTTATTGGAATTCACAAAAGAAGACCATTTAGCATGTCTTAGATGTCTCTGTAAATTTCACACAGGGTTTTTCCAAATGAAATTTAGCTGCTGC
The DNA here is from genome assembly GCF_013358625.1 of Macadamia integrifolia. Taxonomy (NCBI): domain Eukaryota; kingdom Viridiplantae; phylum Streptophyta; class Magnoliopsida; order Proteales; family Proteaceae; genus Macadamia; species Macadamia integrifolia. Next base: position 7,076,949 of record NC_056559.1, read on the forward strand.
TCGGGTTAGTTGCAACCCCTGTGGCAGCCAAAAAAATGGAATCTTAAAAGGCATTTTGGAAAATACTGAAAACCTAGGAGGGTATTTGTGAACCCTAGGGGGAAGTGAAAATTCCATTTCTTTGGCTGCCAGCAGGGGTTGCAGCTACTTGGCTGCAACCTGGGAAGCAGCCAAATTTTTTCCGGTTTTTACTGTCAAATATTTATACCCATGTATTAGATGACTTTGTACATTTCACACAGTTTTCTATCCTATGTATTAAAAGAAAAAAAAAAGGGTTCGGGGGGGAGGGAGGTGAGTTTTTAATTGTTTTCAGCAATGATGGGGCCAACCTGGTATATACTTTGGGTCGTGTTCAGTTATCTCAAGATTCTCAAGTTTGCTGTCCTCTGTTTTGGGTCTTTGACCCACTTGGGTCCTAACTAACAAATGTATATAATGACAATGCATATGTTTAAGAAGAAAACAAAAATTCTGTTTAGAGTCTAGGCAATCCGGGTACCTTAAATAGAAGCAACTGTCTTTTCTTTCCCCACCCCCAGGTTTTGATAGTTTTCCAACATGATTTGCATCCCTAAATATGAAAGATCTCCTTCTCAGGCCTTGTTGCTGGAGCCTCTCTAATGGCTGGTCTAGCTTTTATTTGCTACTTCATCCGACAACGGTCTACATTTCTCAAAACCCGAAAGAGCACAAAACGCTTGCTTTCTGAGGCTGCGGGGAACTTTAGCATCCCTTTTTATCCATACAAAGAAATTGAGAAAGCCACAAATTGTTTTGCTGAGAAACAAAGGCTTGGAACTGGTGCCTATGGAACAGTTTATGCAGGAAAACTCCACAATGAAGAGTGGGTTGCCATTAAAAAGTTAAGACACCGAGACACTGACGGTATTGAGCAGGTCATGAATGAAATCAAGCTTCTTTCATCTGTTAGCCACCCAAATCTAGTCCGCCTCTTAGGTTGCTGCATAGAGAGAGATGAACAGATCCTTGTGTATGAATACATGCCAAATGGAACTCTATCTCAGCATCTACTGAGGGAGAGAGGCAAGGGTCTTCCTTGGACTATTCGCCTCACCATTGCGGCTGAAACTGCTCAAGCCATTGCCCATCTCCACTCCGCCATTTACCCGCCAATATACCACAGAGACATTAAATCCAGTAACATTCTATTAGACTTCAATTTCAACTCGAAAGTAGCTGACTTTGGTCTTTCCAGACTAGGTATGACAGAGGATTCCCACATCTCCACAGCTCCACAAGGGACGCCAGGGTATCTTGATCCTCAATATCATCAAAACTTCCACCTTTCTGATAAAAGTGATGTTTACAGCTTTGGGGTTGTTCTTGTGGAGATTATAACTGCACTGAAAGTAGTGGACTTCTCTCGGCCTCACAGTGAAGTTAATTTGGCTGCACTTGCTATTGACAAGATTGGGAAGGGTTGTATTGATGAGATAATAGACCCATTCATTGAGCCACATAGGGATGCTTGGACTCTTTCATCTGTGCACAAGATTGCAGAGTTGGCTTTCAGATGTCTAGCGTTTCATAGGGATATGAGGCCTTCTATGATGGAAGTTGCAGCTGAGCTAGAGTGCATCAGGCTTAGTGGATGGGAACCTCTTGAGGATGGCATCTCTGACGAGTCCTCAATTGCAATTGCATCCACTTTCTCATCACCTCAAAAGGAAATTGAAAAGTCTCTAGGAGTATTTGAAATGGTACGTTCAGGGAGTAGGAGATTGCTAGTGCCACAGAAGGATGAATCTGTATTACAGATGGTGGTGAAGGATAGCTCTCCTGTTTCTGTGCAGGATCCATGGGCCAGTGGACAGAGCTCCCCATCAACAAACAGCTTGTTAGGAACATGTAATGTACTAAGCTAAAAGCTTCTTTTTTGTGTCTTAGCAGCATGCAGCATCACCATCTTATGAAGCTCTCTCTCTCTCTCATATTTGTGCATCCCAGATTCCCAGTTAGAAGATGTGATTATCTCCCTCTTTATTCTTATCTGTAATATGTAGGGTATAGAGTGAAACAATGTGAACCCAGCATTAAACATGTGAAGGGTATATATAAAAGGAATGTACAGAGGAATTGCTGAAATCTCTCTCTCTCTCTCTCTCTCTCTCTCTCTCTCTCTCTCTCCATGCTCATTCTTCTTGTTCTGTTATTTTTGGTGTCTGGGGATTGAAAAAAGCACTCTTGCAGAAAACTGGTTCAAATATTACTCGTGAATGCATCTATCTTTCTCTGTAAAAAGAGTCTACCGAATACAAGAATGATCAATTAGGTTCTGCAAGGCAGTCAATTAAGCTTTAACATCATAATAAGTTACCACATTGTTACTGAGAACTCCTGTTTAGGAACAATACAGTAATGGTGGAGTTATGTTCAAGAAGCTTTGATGAACTCCCACGGTGGATCAAGGTAGTCACCCAAGCATCATGAAGCAAATTAGTAACGATGTGGAAGTACTGAGAAAACACGGCATGAGTTTGGCAAAAGCCAAATTCTAAGGCTCCACAACAGCTTGAACAAATTTTTTTTTTTTCTGAAAAACATGATCTTGTGCAGTGTAGAGGTTGGTGAAAGAAGTGTCTTTCATGAAAGTGAAGCTTTAGACAGATTAATCATAGAAGAGCTTCTGTCGTCTCTTGAATGTTATGCCAAGTCTCCAGAAGCATTGCACAAAGTGTTAATTGTACGCCAACTGTAATATTCACAAACCAATTTGAACGTTCGACCTTGGATCATCTGAGATCTGTATTTATTCAATTAAGACTGCAGCTGCTGATGTTGTCTTCACCTTTTTGAATTTTATTTGGAGGTTTTGATTCTATTTTCCTTTAGTAGGCAATAGTCTCTGGTTTTTAAGCTGCTTTGATGGAGTTGACATCCCTTATGTAAGCAATAGAGTTATTGATGAACACAAATCCTCTTGACTAGTGATGGTAGGCATTGTTAAGGTGAAGCCTGATCTCAGTGTAATCCAGGTATTATTGGTGATTATTCCCTAATAACAGCGGTTCCACTAGTCGCTGAGCGGATCGTGGGGGTTACAAGGGGGCCAGGGGATGGAGCTCCAACTGAAAACTTTTGGAGTTCTTTATGTTGGGGATAATTTGTACTTTCGAGAATTAGTGCTTCCCAATGTAATAACAACTACAAACTCAATTTTATCCCAATTTAATGGGGTCGGTTACATGGATCCATACACAACAAAATAGAAAAATGAGAGACGTGAAAGAAAAGTGAGAATATGACAACAACAATAAAAGGAAAGAGGCACGTCTCAATGTAATGTAGCTATATATAGGGTTTATCTTATAAGGTGTGAGAGTTAAGATTTTGTAAGTTCTTCATCCGAATAGTAGAAGCTTTGGTTATCACTCAACTGTGGATGTGGGCCATCTTTGATGAACCACATAAACCTTCGGGTACTATGTATCTATGTGATTTTCTTTCTGTCTTCTTTTGTGAACTATTTGTTCTGCTGCGTTGTTAATTCCTAACAGACATACTAAGCTAATAGGTGCGTGGCACATACGAAGGTAGACAAAATAAAACCTAGCCCATTTCGGTCATCTACCATGATATTTGAGAGGCAATAAGGTGGGACCCTAGTTAGCAATTTGGCCGAATTATTCGTGAATTATTCGGCAGAATAGAATAATTCCGAATTTTATGAAAAATTCTGACAGAATCCGAATAAAAAATAGAAATCGAAAAAATTCACGATTTTTTCTAATTTGATTAAAAAACGCGAAAAAGTCGGACGAACCGAATTATAATCGAATTATTCGGTTCACTTAAACCCATCTTAAAAAAAAACAAATTAAACCGCTTGAACCATCGAACAAAATAGGGTTTCTGGTCTCTTTCTCCCCAATTTTCCACCTCAGTCTCAAACCCTTCTCTAGCACGGTAGCACCCAGTGACTTCACAAGAGAGAGAACATAGATGCATATGCCTTCCTTGCAAGACCTCCGGTAGGTCAATGAGGAGTCCTTTTCGGCTTTGATCTTTTGCAACGCATCCAATACCATGAGACCACAGGTGGAGAGATCTAGAAAATAGGATCGAAGTAGGGTTTGTTGTTTGGATGGTTTGGGTTCCATCGGTAGATCTTGAACTCCTTCTTTAACCACTTGGCCTTCGTCTTCTCTTGTAGCTAAACTAAATCATGGGCTTCTACTGCTAATTCTGCAAGCTCTTGTGAGTTTTGAGTTGTGACACAGGGTGTTCTTCCAAGATTGGAAAGTTTTCAGCTTTTTTGAACCCTCACTTGAATAAACCTGCAACCTTGTCATAGCTATGGCGAAACCAGCTTGGGGTGACATCGATCACTTGCCGATCAAAAAGGGAAAACTCACAAAATACAAACCCAGATAGAGATTAGCAGAGTGGACTATAGAAAGATCTTCTTCTTAAAAGCTATCTAATCAGGAAGTCCAGTAATTACATCACCTCTCTCTCTCTCTCTCTCTCTCTCTCTCTCTCTCTGTAGATATCACTTTGTATGGGAACGAAGCCATGTTGCTTTGGGCACTGGGGAATTTAACACCTTCAAAGCTGACGCATGCAATATAAGCCACGTGTCTATATGGAGAAACGTGTTAGAGAGTAGATCACCATAAGTCCATACCTCATGCATGGGCTGGGTCCAGTACTGACCATTTTAGGTCCATATTGAAGCCCATCCATTAAAATACATATTAAAATACATAATTACTCCAATAAGCCATGATATTGATACAACAAAAATAATATCCGAATTTTTTGTCCGATTTTTATTTTTGTAAACGAATAATTCTCGAATCCGAATCTGAATCCGATTTTTATTTTACCAGCTTTTTTGACCGAACTCGGAAATTAATCAACCGAGTTATTCCGAATAATTCTCCATCCGAATAATTCCCGAATCCGAATTTGTTAACTAGGCCCTGCACTCGACCAGCATGCTGAGA
>NC_056559.1:7085446-7098597 GCF_013358625.1 Macadamia integrifolia
TTTTTCAATTCTCCATTTTGTTCATTAAATGCTCTCTATTACCTTTAACGTGTATGTGCTTCATGAATACTCATTTAATATTCTCTGGCCATTTTCTTTTCCTGTAATAATAATCTACTCTCAATTTTATCATATTGGCTGGACTTCCCCCACCTATCTTCCCTTGGTTATTCCCTAATGAACTCAATCCCTGTAAGGATATATTTATTTTATTGATGCTTATTTCGTGCTCCCTCCCCTTCCTGTATTTTGTTTGGGTTGTGAAATACTTCATGCCAAATTTATTGTTCGCGATTATGAGGCTAAAAAATATTGTTACTATGGTTCTTTGCAGGCTGCCAATGGAGTTAGGTTGTTCACAATCTTTGATGCCATTGCACAATGTTACTGCTTCAGCATTATTCATCTTAATGCTTTCTTTAAAAAGTGGAAACTGGGGATGGCTCTCCGAAGGTGTTTCTCTCTCTCAATATCTTTTTTATTCTCTTTCCATGGGGTGGAGTTTAGAATCATAGCAGGAAAAACCATGTGTCAATTCTCCAGTATTCACAAGGACTCTAGCAATGTACATTTCACCATGAAACCTGGAGCTGAGTGGCATCAAAGCACCCCAGATTCATGGAATGCCTTCGAAGTATATATGAATGAAGGAGAGGGTATGTTTGGATCCTCAGATTCATCAGCAACAGAGACACAGATTTGAAGCCTAACGATTCAACTTAAGTACTTTTTTAATCAACTTGGGGGGGGAAATGTGGGATATTTATTTGTTCTTTTTTCTCTGTTTCTTAGGATAACCCAGTTGGGACAGGATAGAGTTTGTCGAAGGCGAAGCATAGTTGGTAAAGACTGATGAAGAGGCAGCAACTGATGTATCTACCTTGCTGAAGGAGCTTTTCAATAGGAATGAGAGCCTCCAAAAGAGTCCTCTGCACATTGTAGCTGAGTCTTATGGAAGAAAATATGTTGTTACTCTTGGACCTTAATCAAGTCAATCTTGATTTCGCCATTCTATAGCTCATTTGATCTAAAATGATCCTTCTCGTCTAATATAATGATTTGGAGGGACTTAAAGCAGCCATCTATCACCATCATCTTCACAAATTCATATTTCCCCAACTCCAAAATGGTATCTAAATAACATTTGCCAAATTTTCTTTCCAAATTACTCACAGCTTTGATATAAACAACTAAGGTTTTCGCCCAGGGTCGATTTAGAAGACGATTTAAGTAGCGCAACTTATGTGTGTGCATGCTCCGTAACTGTTCATCCTTATACTGCAAAGGGACGACTGAGATTGATTGAGGTGTGTAGGATTCTGGCTTTAGCTTGTGAACCAGCCTGGGAACTCATTATATATCATAAAATAATAAATGGATTCCAAGAGACTGAACTTTTCTACTTCTTTCACAATATCAGAAATCAATCTCCTGTTTTCATCTCTGCTCTGTTGCTTGTCATCCGTTCCTTCTTTTCACATTATATTTTTAGAAGTAGCAGCAAAATGGTCATTAAGTGAAGCTCTCTATGGTTCATTCCAACTAATATTCAATATCACGAGCAATATATATATATATATATATACAACTCAAGATCGAGTCTGATAAAAACTAGAATATCACATTACAATTGCTCAATGTGGCTTCAACTAGATACAAATATAGAACTTAAAAATAATAATAATAATAAATAAATAAATGAAGATGTCCTTATAAAACAATCATCTCAAAAAATAATAAAAACTAATATTATGTAATGTGAACAAGAATCTTTGAAGCAAAGGTGAGTAAACTAGGCTGGCTTCCATTGGATGTACATTCCATTTTAAAAGGTTGTCCATAGGATGAAATGAAATGGGTCGGATTAAATTATTTAACCACTTCTTTTAAAAAACAATCACACGCTTAAAAAGATACAAATTATCGTATTTTTAAAAACCATCATATTAATTAATTTACCTATTTATAGGGAATACCATGAAATTAATTGACTTCCCTATTTCTAAGGAAGCTTAAGAGAAAAAATAGGTACTATTTTCAGAGGGCAAAATTTAGTTTCTTTATTAAACTACAAATCCCACCACTCTCTCTCTCTCTCTCTCTCTCTCTCTCTTTCTCTCTCTCTAATAATTCCATGAAATTAACTGACTTCCCTATTTCTAAGGAAGCTTAAGAGAAAAAATAGGTACTATTTTGAGAGGGGAAAAATTTAGTTTTTTTATTAAACTAAAAATCTCCACGGTCTCTCTCTCTCTCTCTCTCTCTCTCTCTCTCTCTCTCTCTCTCTCTCTCTCTCTCTCTCTCTCTCTAATATTAGTTTATACTAATAAGAATTTTTTTCTTCAAAAAATATTTCTTTTCTTTATTTAATTCTAACACTCTCTACTTTCTCTAAGATTTGCACGCCACCTTCTATAAAAAAAAAATATCCAATCCCCACCCTACACTTAAAAAGATACACATTATCCTATTTATAGTTACCATGATATTAATTTACAATCCTATTTATAAGGAAGGTTTTGTGAAAACATTAGTACCATTAAACTCTCCAATCTCTCTCAAACTATCACACAACATTCTAAAAAAAAAAAATCCGCAATTACGTTAAAAAAAGACAAAACCTTATTTTGGAGACCTTACCTACTAATTCAATCACTATTTTAAAGGAATCTATTGCACACTTTCGTCCACTCTATTTCTCCTTATTTTCTCTATCTCTCTCTCGCATTAGTTTCTAAATAATATAGTTTTCATTACTGAGTCAAAATATACTTTCTTTATTAAACTCTATTTAATTTATATTATATATATATATATATATTTTTTGACAACGTCTTTATTAAACTCACACCTTCCAATCTATCACGCAACATTCTAACCAAAAAAAAAAAAAAAACCAACGCCAACCTTCGATACCTAACAAACGCATTTTTTCTTCTTTACCTAAAAAATAATAATGAATAAAAATAAATATAATAATTCTTTATTATCACATCGCCTTTCCCCATCCTCTCTCTCTCGTCTCTCTCTCCTCTCGTCTCTCTCTCTAATATTTAGACAAACTAATATTTTAACAATTTAGGCTTTTTCCTTTCAGGTCTATTCTTTCTCCTTTTTCGTCCCCAAAAAAAAAAAATCTATAACACTAAATATAGAATTCAAATTCCAGCTTGTGGAAATCAAATCCCCCAATCCTTCCTCCATCCATAATAATAGGAAATAAGATTTATACAAAATAGGAAACAAGATGTACTCATGCTTAGTGGTTAATATTTTTTAGACTATTTTATCCTTCTTATTTATTTTAATACCTTACCTTCTTCACTATAGTTTTTTTTCCCTTCTTCTTTCCTCTTATGTGGTTTTTGTTGGTAAGATTCCAATCTATCTCAATTATAACAATAAATAAAAAAAATAAATCCCAAACGAACTAATAGTAAACTATAACTTACTACAAATAAGAACCATGGTTATATATATAGAGAGAGAGAGATGTCTCTACCCTATATTACAATTAAACTGTATCACAATCTTCATCACTCTTTCTTTTTGTTTATTTAGTTGAAGAAAAAAAAACAAAAAAAACAAGGTTCACAAACGAAGGGACTCAAGACAAGAGGTACAAACGATCCTGTAAGTTCTGTGATCACCTTGACTGTTTTACTTTGCTTAAACTCTTATCTATGTTTTAAGGTAAAATTTCTCTACCATGATGAATCTACCACTAAATTAGTTAGACCTCCCGCCATTTGAGATTCCTGGATTTCCTGGAATCATGGAAACAATTGGTCTATATCTTCTTCCTAAAAGATTTAACTATGTTAATGCTGAGAACCCACAAGAAGGGGAGGATAAGATCAGCAGCTTAACAGAAAATAGTTGGGAATATTATATTACTGTTTGCAGGTCAGGAGCTAAGTGTCCCCTTTCCCAGACCTCATGTCTATCTGTCGAAGGTTGGGCCTTGGGCTGTGGACCTATGGTCTCGAGTTAGATTGGCTGCATATACACGTGTATTTCGATGATTGTATTTTTCAAGCCCAAGGTTTCTATCTACACTATCGAGAGAGCTGCAGCCATACTCTGTGTTCAGGAAAAAAAATATATGAGCTTGAAATAATCCCAACCTTGGGCTTGAAAAATATATGACTTGCATATACACGTGTGTATTTGGATGATTGTATTAGATTAGTGTATTTGGATGTTAATGATTTATTTTACTTTTATTTAAAAGATGATTTCCTATAGTCAACTTTTCTTTATTTTGATTAAAATTAGATTGTTTTTCCTAATACATTGCACTAATCTAATACATACTTTTTTATAGGAAATATGACAATATTAACCAATATTAATCAATTAAAGGCAAATGACAATAATTGGAAAATAAAGGCGTTCATACTGACAAAAACTGGAATCATTACTTACAATAATTCGAACGGATCTGGAAAGCTACAAAAAATTACTTTAATGGATGAGGAGGTACGTTGAAATATTTTTTTTAATATTATTTATTTTTTAATTTATATTTTTCAACATCTTAAATCATTTGTATTTTGCAGGGAACAAAAATTCAAGAATAATGTTCAATGATATTGTTGATCAATTAGTTGAAACATTGGTTATAGGAATGACTTATTTCATATCTGATGCAACTGTCAAAAGAGTCAATCCAAAGTTCACAAATGTAAATAAAGAACATGAATTGACTCTAAACAACAATACAAAAATTGAAGAAGCTGATGTCCACTTAAATGTAGAAAAGTCAAGATATCAATTCATCAAGATCAATGAATTGAAATGGAACATTGATAATTATTAGGTAAGAAGTTATATTTCATTCTTTATGAAGAAAAATGATATTTTGGTTTTTACACAATAATGCACTAATCACTTATAATTATTCAAATTAATAAGATACTAACCTCATTGTTTTAATTGTTTTGTCCAGATATTATTGGAATTCTTGTAGAGGTACAAAATGTGTTCTCCATAACAACAACGAAAGGCGTGAAAACGAATAAGAGAGAAATTAAAATAATCGACAAAGAGTAAGTTTCTCACATTTATAAATATAATTTATATCATTATTTTTATTTTTATTTTTATTTTTACTAATCATAACACTAAATTTATATTATCAATAGATCTGCTCCAGTAATGCTCACGTTATGGGACAATTATGCAATATATGAAGGAAGCAAATTGATGGATATTATAGGAGAAAATCCTGTGATTGCTTTTTCATCAATTAAACAGATAGACTACCAAGGTAATGTATATATATTAATAAACATTATATATTTATTTTAATAAACTAAACAACTTTAAAATGTGCAGGTGGCTCACTTGGTACAACAGCATTTACAACAATTGATATAAATCCAATGATCACAGAAGCGGATGAATTGAAAAAATAGTATATAATAAATTTATTCAAATTATTATACATTGATTTATTTATTTTCAATATATATAACAATATTAAAATTTATTGTTCAGGTTCACATCAAAAAATGGATCGAAGGAAAACACCTCTCAAAGTTTCTAACGAAGATAAATACAAGAAAGTTGAACGGATTGAAATGAAAGATTTAATGGACAAAGAATATAAAACAATCATGGTAAGAAAAAAATTACATCAATTTAATTTATTTATTTATATCGAAGTCATATGATTCCAATATATTTTATTTATATCATCTAACATTTACATATTTGCAGAATCAATATTATTATTTTGAAGGAAATATTGTAAATCTACAGAATGAAAAGCTATGGTACAATGCATGCAAAACATGCAAAAAAAATGTACAATTAAAGGGAGATCATGCAACATGTGACAAATGTCAAAATGATGATACAGAATATACATAGAAGTAAGTATTGTACTCAATTTCATTAATATACATCATATTTTCTTTAATAATATAGAAAACTAATAAATTTTACTCATTGATAGGTACTTCGGAAAATTCAAGATCAAAGACTCAACTGAAATAATAACTGTGACAATCTTTGAGGAACTTGAAACACTTATAGGATGTTCAGCAATTGAATATGCAAGATCATCAGAAAAGGTATAAATATTGAATGTTAGTTTGATTTTTATAATTATATTAAAAAAATTATTATATTAATATATAGTGATAATAACAAATTTGTTTTCATGTGTTGTAGTACAAACAAAAATTGGATGTGTGCCTATCAAAGAACTATTATTTCCACTTCAAAATGGATTCAAAAAATGAAGGAAGTCGAAAATCAAGAAACATTGTTATAGATACTATGAAAGAACGAAATGCACACAAAAGAAGCATCATAGATGTTGAGGACGATGAAGACAAAAAAGGAAAAAAAATTAAAATAGAAAAAGATTAACCAATACCATTTGATCTTTATCCCAAAACAATTATTATTTGTTGCAGCAAATATTCATAGGCTTCTTCATATAATTTTAAATTTTAAACTTATGTTACAAATGTAGGAGATTTAAATACTTTATTTCAAATAATCTCTCTTTTATTTCTATAAATTTAACTTATTGCATTCTTGATTTATCTCTAAAAATTTAAATGGAAAATCTCTCTCTCTCTCTCTCTCTCTCTCTCTCTCACACACACACACACACATAACGTAAGAGAAACAAATGAAGCTTTGATTTAAAATTACTCATTTATGTTCTCACATGCATTTTCACGACTCTCTCTCTCTCTCTCTCTCTCTCTCTCTCTCAACATAAGAGAACAAATGAAACTTTGAATTAATATTACTCATTTTTGTTCCCATGTGCATTTGCACGTGTATTTCTTACTAGTATAACTATATATATATATATATATATATATAATGTGATAGAAAGTACAACATTGGCCACATCCTCAGAGAACAATGAATATACCAAATTAGCATTCCAAGCTCGATTAAGAATAAGTTATTTGACATGAGTATAACATAGATTTATTAATAAACTAAATTAAAATTCCAAGCTCCATTAAGAATAAGTTCATTGACATGAGAATTATATGGATTTATTGAACCAGCAGGAGGAAAACTCTTAAACTATGTACGTCAGTATCCATTTGCCACGCCATATTTCCACAAGAACCTGCATTTTTTGTAATGTTTTCATCGGCAATTTTGGGAGAGACCAGGACCCCCATAGTAGAAATAGTAACCATAGGCAGTATTTTTGTTTGCTTGGATGTGCAGATCATAGCACCCAGGTTTAGTTGCAATTGGATACATACCCACTGGACTTGCCATGTTGTGTTTAGTATCAACCACTTGAATATTACGAAAATAACTCGATTTTGCATATCCTTCATATGGAAAATGTCCACTGCCCATCTGAGTAGTTGTATGATGACCATCTGGTTGTGTATTCACGACCTCACCACCCCAAGATAAGTCAGAGGCACCGTTTTGCAAACCTGTGAGGATAGAGGCAGGCCAGTATCCTAAAATCTCATTTTGCAGTGAGACCCACCAATTCCCATTTGCTCTGTCCTGAAACATTTTACTAGTGTTATCATTGTTTAATTTAGCATAAGGACTTGATTCCTTATGGTGGTGTCTGTGTAAACAAATGTAAGATGCATGTTACCTTGTATATGGTAATAGATATATCAAACTGCTTTCCTTTGTACGTTGAGACTGGTTTTATGATGGAACCAAGAGCGAAGTGTTTGTTTGTTTGAACAAAACCAGGGCAGTTCAGATTGTAGCAACCAGTTTGCTGGTAGTTATCATCGGTCCAATACAAGAAGAACCGCGTCTGGCTATCTCCAAAAAAAGCTGGAAAAACCTGTGACAGCAAAGGCAATTAGTCAATCATAGATTTGATCCTATAATGGATATTAATTAAAGATTACTAAATCAAATGCAAATATTTCACTGCTTAGAAATGCATAAGTGACTTATGCATTGTTAATTTTATTTCACACTGTTAGATCTAAACTACCTTTTTTTGAGATAATTTCTACTGCTTACTAACTGGTGATAACTATGTGAAATTTGTTCCAACTCTGTGTTTCCATTGGTTTTCAGATAAATTTAGAAGAGAATTATTGTTGCAAGAATATTGTAAAGAAAAGGAAGTTTACCATCCACCCAGCTTCAGCAGTGGCCCTATGTTCTGAGTTATCAGAAATAACCCAGATTTGAGACAGGCTGAATTCAGAATCAGGAGCAGAAGCAGGAGTCCTCACATTTGGTTGCCATACATTTATGCTAGCATGTGCTCCAAGGTACTTTCCTGTCAGATAAACTACCGCATACTAGTCCATATATACACATCAAAAGAAGAGGAGAATAAATTGTGTTACTTGGTTGAATCACAAATATTAACTGAGAATATATATATAAAAAAAGGGGGATAGAAGAAATGATTTCAATAGTTACCTCATGCCCAGAAACTTGAGGATGTTCGAAGTTGAGAGACTTTCGACCGAGTTTTGTTTCAAATGGTTGAGTTCTTAGAATGGGGATTGTTCCTTCTGGGCATATTACTTTTGTTATATTGATTGCAGGCGTATTCATATTTATCCCATCCGGATATGCTGTGGGTCTCATCTGTTGAGTCAGAAAAGAATTTTAGTCACAATAGACAGCAAATGGACTATTGCTCTGAAAATGTATCTTGTGGCCTATTGAAGAAGTTTGTAATTTTAAGATCAATGTATGTAACAGCTTGAGAGCATGTCATTATATCAAACAAAGAGGAAAACCTGTATTGTGTGGTTCCTAAGCAAAGGATGATCAAAAGCAGGTTGCTTGTATATATCAACGCAATCAATTACGCTGCCATCTTCACTCTGCCAAAACTTTCACAAGAATTATAAGTTTATAAACCTTCAAATTCTAAATTCTAAATTCTAAAACAAATATATAATTGGTTCATATGTAGTTGCAACCTTGACAGTCTTGACAGATGATTTGTTGTTTTCTTCATCCTTCAATGCATGAACACATCCATGATTAATCTCACAGGCAATTGTAAATGACAAAAACACAAGAGTAGCAAAATATAGAGTAATACTAGGCATTGCAGCTTGATGTAGAACGGAAGACGAAGTGGACTCGATATCGTTCAAGTCGGACGTAAGCTAAATAATGAAGAAGAACGTCTGCAATCTTTATTCCATCCTTTCTCCCTGATACATTCTCATACAACTTATTTAATAAACTCTCGGGGCTGAATAGGAAACATCTAATAAGGACAGAAGATATAAATAAAACTCTTAAAGAAACTAATAGAATATTAAAATGGTAACACAGTCAGACGTTATCTCTAATCCCTTATTCTTCCAAATAAAAGGCCAATACTGAAATAGTAACCCTGCCATACATATCCCCACATGATTGATTAAGAGATTAGTGATCCCATGCGCTGCACCTCTATTGACTGCTCCACATCATTCCCTCTCACCTAAAGAAAGACTCGTCCTCGAGTCGACATCAGGGTAGAGTGGGTCACCAGGAGCGTGATAATCATGCAAGTCCGCGACATTGAAGGTACGGGACATCGTCCAATCCGTCGGCAGATCTACAACATATGCATTATCGTTGATTTTTCGAAGGATTTGAAATGGACCATACTTCTTCGGTTTCAGCTTATTGTATGTACCAGCTGGAACCCTTTCCTTGCGTAGGAACACCATCACCATGTCCCCAACCTCGAACACCTTGTGTCGACGATGCTTGTCGGCCACGGCCTTGTACTTGGTATTGGACGCTTCCAGTCTACGTTTGACATCGGCCTGAATGGTTTGTATGTTCTCAGCCATATTCTTAGCTGCCATACTTGTGTGTGGCACTCGATGGAACAGTAGCAGGTCAAGTGCGTGTTGGGGTACCTTTTGATACACAACTGAGAATGGAGAGCGCCCAATGGAGCGGTGTTCTGCACTATTGTAGGCGAACTCTGCCTGCGCAAGTGCATGGTCCCATTGCTTGGGTCGATCTCCACAAATACTTCGAATTAAATTCCCCAAGGTGCGATTCACAACCTCCGTTTGTCCATCCGTTTGTGGATGTGCAGTGCTACTATAGTTGAGGCTAGTGTCAAACCGCTTCCATAAGGTAACCCAAAAATGGGCAAGAAACTTCGAGTCGCGATCAGAAGTGATTGATTTCGGCACGCCATGTAGGCGTACGATCTCTTGAAAGAACAGTTTAGCCACGTTTGATGCATCCGATGTCTTATGACATGGTATGAAATGAGCCATTTTTGAGTACCTATCGACAACGACTAGAATAGAATCAAGTCCTCGCTAAGTTCGAGGAAGTCCGAGCACAAAGTCCATGGACAAGTCCTCCCAAATTGCATCTGGAATAGGGAGGGGCAAGTATAAACCGGTATTCTGTGTTTGTCCCTTTGCTACTTGACACACATCACATTTTCGAACCAGGTTTCCCACATCCTGCTTCAAGCGTGGCCAGTAATAGCGCTCTTCCATGCTAGCAATGGTCTTATCGCTCCCCATGTGGCCACTAAGGCCACCTCTGTGCAAGTCTCGAATTAGCTTTTCGCGCAACGAACTCACAGGGATGCACAATCGGTTCCCTTTGAACAGGAAACCATCATGAATATGATATTCGGTTATGGGTTGCCTTGAGGTGCACTTCTCCCATATGTCACTGAAGTCATCATCCTCTTCATACAATTCCTTGAGGTAATCAAAACCTACCACTTCGGTCCGCATCGTAACTAACAATTTTGCTCGGCAACTCAGGGCAACGGCCACTCGATTGGAGGCACCAGATTTGTGTTTAATAGTGTAGGCAAACTTCGCTAGGTAGGAGGCCCATTGGGCATGCATCCTATGTAGGTGCTTTTGAGTTTGAAAGTATTTCAAACTCTCATGGTCCGTGTAGACTATGAATTCTTTGGGCAGCAAATAATGCTCCCATGTCTTGAGGGACTGAATCACAACATATAATTCCTGCTCATAGGTGCTCCATTTTTGTCTTGTATCATTGAGTTTCTCACTATAGTATGCCACCGGTCGCCTTTCTTGGGAGAGGACACCGCCGATGCCTACGCCACATGCGTCACATTCAATCTCGAACACCTTCCCAAAGTTTGGTAGTGCAAGCACTATGGCGGTTGTCAACTTCACTTTAATATCGACAAAACTCCGTTCGCATTCGTCGTTCCATTGAAACTTTCCTTTTTTTAGACATCCACTGATGGGGGCAACGACACTGATGAAGTTTTGAATAAAGCGACGATAAAAGGAAGCAAGACCATGGAGGAGTTTACGAGTTGCAGTAGACTCCACTTTTTTCTCGATAGACTTCTAATACTAACTATTTTTGGAGTTGTCCCCCGACGTGGCCCAATAAGTGAGTGCAACAACTACTAGAAGATTAAGGGGCTGCTTCATCTAGGAGTTCAATTCACTACAACATGCATTGCACCATAGGGGCGACTACGGTCTTAAGGAGAGTGACCGATAGCAAAATTCAACACCACCAAGTGTTCATGTATCAATCTATCCTACTATACGTGGTTCGTCCATTCAAGACTTAAGCAGTTGAAATAAGTTACATATTCCCAATTCATTTGGTTCCAACAATTTCCAAATACCATCAAAATGTAACCGAATCCCAAACTTCAACAAGAGATTTGCCATGTTTAGCCCTACAAGGCCTTGCACTTTTGTTAACACTGCTTCTCGTAAAAGGCCAAGTCTACCATGACTCTAGGGGGTCTACCACCACCACCACCACCACCATTACCTCCACCGTCGTGTCATTCAAGGTACAACTAAAGGAGCTGTACTACAAGAACCTGCACCTTTTTGTAAATGGAACAACTAATATTAAAAAAATAACAAGTCATCAACATTTTCCCTTACATTAGCATAAAGTCAATCAACCCTTTGCCCTCCAAACCCACTTATGTGCTATTGAAATCACTTGTTTGCTCTTCACAATACAAAGAGCATTACAAGACTTCATAAGTTCAGAATTTTTTTTTTTTTGTGAGATAAGTAGGGAGGGAAGTAGATAACTGCCACTGGTGAACATTGACTTTTTGCTCATCAACTGTGCTGGGCATTGCCTAATTTACTCTTTTAACACATAAAGCATCTAAGAAAAGTTTCCACACAAAATTTTTAAAGTTTAGATGAATTCGCAGATGCCATATAAATTTCCAAATCTTCTTAGAACACTCCCCAACAGTCGGGTTCTCTTGATTTTGAATCAACCACTTAACAACAGTTTTGGTAGAAAAGGCTCCAGATTTACTAAAAGAACAAAACCATATATCATACTATTATATAAAAGTATGTATTCATGTTTCGTGGCTAATCTTTTCTTTGACTTTTTCATCCCTCTTACTTATTTAAATATATCATCTTTTTCATTATCTTTTTAGTCAATTCTTTTTATTTTTTCGATATTGTTGGTACCCTTTATATATATTTTTAATATTTATATATTTTATAAATTTTAGTTTCTTTATTCCTATCACATCCCTTTCCTTATCTCTCCCTCCTTTTTTCCCACTTTCCTTTTCTTCCTCCCCTCTCACACGTTCTCTTAAGTTGGTCTCTTTTTTTCTTAAAATATATATCTTTTTTAAGAGAAAAGAAAAAAATCTATATTTTGAAGAGTTTTCATAATACAAAAAAAGTTCTTTCTAAAATTTCTCCCTCTCCTCTCTCACGTTCCTCTCTTTTAATCCATATCTTTCTAAAATATATATATATATATATATTAATCCATATCTTTCTAAAAGAAAATTATATATTGCTATATTTTTTGTTCTTATTTAAATACATCATCTTTTTCATTATCTTTTTAGTCAATTCTTTTTATTTTTTCGATATTGTTGGTACCCTTTATATATATTTTTAATATTTATATATTTTCTAAATTTTAGTTTCTTTATTTCCTATCACATCCCTTACCTTATCTCTCCCTCCTTTTTTCCCACTTTCCTTTTCTTCCTCCCCTCTCACACGTTCTCTTAAGTTGGTCTCTTTTTTTTCTTAAAATCTATATCTTTTTTAAGAGAAAAGTAAAAAATCTATATTTTGAAGAGTTTTCATAATGCAAAAAAAAATCTTTCTAAAATTTCTTCCTCCCCTCTCTCACGTTCCTCTCTTTTAATCCATATCTTTCTAAAAAAAAAAAAA
>NC_056559.1:7099484-7108427 GCF_013358625.1 Macadamia integrifolia
TTTTTTTTTTTTTGGTATAACATTCTCACATTTTCTAATTTGTTTAATCTTTTTGTCCAGGTTGTTGATATATTTCTTGTTCCGAATCCGGTTTCAAGATCGCTGTGCAGATATTTTGTTGTCCTCTTAGGGATTTTACGTTTATTGCATTTGATGGTGTAATAAAGTTCTAATAAATTTTTGTTTCATAATAAGATTATTGTGGTCTCAGATGCTCTCGATGTCAATTCTCAAGTTGTTTTCTTTTACTCTATTTGAACTTTTTGGGTAAGACTGACTTGAGTTGTTTTGTGGATTGCTGAAAGCATTGTAATGTTTCCTAGACCACCTAAGTACCTTACTGTCTCATTGGTAGCCTACCCAAGTTTTGCGTGGCTATACCAATCAAACCTCTCCCCATCCAGTGAAGCAGGCTTGCATTGATTTCCATGTCTAATGCTTTGAATCATGTTAAAATAAATTACTTATAGGCACCATTTGTCAAGTATTCCCATTTCAAATTTTCAAAAGCTGCCTCTCTAATTCCAAAAATTTCCCCTCCCATATTGAATTTACCTTTTTCCCCATTGTTTTGAAATTTTCTATTAATTTTTTCAACTCCTAGGAATTTTGTATACGTTAATTTTGTGTTTTGGTATTTTCTTCCCCCCCCCCTCCTATGAAAAAATAAAATAAGAAATGATTGGAAGTTAGAACTGTGGGAGGTTTAGGTTTTTTTTTATAGGTGGTCATGCTTTCTTCCTTTTCCTCTCCTCCATTTTGGCAAAGACAATGTTTTTGGTCGTCATAGACATTGTGAGGTGTGATATTTTTGGTCTCTATCTCTCTCTCTCTCTCTCTTTCTCTCTCTCTCTAATGTTGACCTATGATTGGGGTTTTATTTCATCTTCAATTTCTTACAATTATTATAACTTATTTATATCCTGCTTTAATTAGCAACCTTGCTACCTAAATCTACTGTAAGCATCTCTCAAGTTGTATTTCTTTCTCTTTTGAGAGTCTTAAACTGTTATTAAGAATGATAAATTCCTTGGGTTTAAGTTAAATGTCCTGTTGCACAAATTTTTTTTTTTATTTTGGTATAACATTCTCACATTTTCTAATTTGTTTAATCTTTTTTTCTAGGTTGTTGATATATTTCTTGTTGTTTTTGTGAAGTTGGTGTGGTATGGATTTCTCAATTACCTTTTTATTTGAATTCCATATATAGGGTCTATAACCTTAAACATGTCCCCCATTCTGCATAGTGTTTACTTCCAATAGATTTACTTTTTAAAATCTAGGCTTGTTCAAATTGTAACTCAATTGCCTTTCCTTTATTAGATCACTATGCCAATAAAATATATAGCAACTGACACTCAACGTCAAAGATACAATGGAAATAAAAGGACCATTAGAGAAACCCATCATACAAATAAAAGAAACAAAAATCAGGCATGGCTACTGAAAGCCCAACTTGCCGAATCAAGTTCTACAACTTCAAATTTTGAAAATTTTGAAAATCAACCATCTAGTTTGAAAGGTTAGTATTAGAATAATTATATTTTAAAAATTATTAAGATTAATTTGATTTTTATTTATTTATTATTTTTTTTTTGGACACAGGAGTATTTGAACCACAAAATTCTACAGTACATGTACTTAAAAAAGTACCTGTACCTGTATTGTGGAGCGAAGAAATTTGAATATGAACCACCTTCATTCTGTTGTTGTAATGGAAATGTTGTTTTGGCATCTACAACAGTTCCAGATGAATTATATACTTTATTTACTTCTCAAAAATCTGAAGCCATTGAATTCCATAGATATATACGTGCTTACAATAGTATATTTTCCTTCACATCTCTTGGAGTTCATGTCGACAAAGATCTTGCAAATGGTAAAGATGGTATATATACCTTTAGAGCTCAAGGACAATTATATCATGATTTGCCTCCAATTTTTCCGGAAAAAGACAATCCATGCTATTTGCAATTATACTTTTATGATATTGATAATGAACTTCAGAATATGATGAAAGTGTTACAAGATTCAAAACTCAAAGAGCCTATCGTGTCAAAACTAATGGATATCCTATCAATTAATTCATACGCAAGGTTCTTTAAAAGTTTGAAAGACGTTCATTTGTTGGAGAATAATGAGATTATAATCACAAGTGACGTACATCTTGATCAGAGAGTTTACAATATACCATCAGTCGACCAAGTTGCAGCTATTTGGGTAGAAGGAAATAATCCCCATAGAACTGAAAATTGTGATATGGTAATAGAAGGACATTCAGGAAAGAAACATCGAGTGGTACATTATTATGGTTGTTATGATGCCTTACAATATCCTCTTTTATATCCAAATGGGGAAGCTGGCTGGCACATGAGCATTAAACAAAAGAATTTAACAGGTAGAGTTTTGCATGATTTAACAAGCGAGGAGTCTATATTTAATAGAGAAGGCGACTTTGAAGGTATGTTTAACTATTAGATTTATATTTTTTAATGTTTAAGGTTTAAATATTAAAATAATTTATATATGTCAAATTATAGGATTTGATGAGAGTAACAAGAACAGGGTATCTCCCAGAGCATATTATTGTCATAAGCTTCAGATTCGAGATGGTCATCATTCTATTCTTCTATATGCTGGTCGATTGCTACATCAATATGTTGTAGATATGTATATCAAAATTGAAGCAACACGATTAGATTTTTTTCGAGCAAAACAGTCAAATATCCGAGCAGAATTATATCAAGGAATAGTTGATAGTGTTTTAGCTAGAGAAACAAGAGGTGATCAAGTTGGGACAAAGTTTGTTTTACCAGCATCATTTATTGGAGGACCAAGAGATATGCGTCGAAGGTATCTTGATGCTATATCTTTAGTACAAAAATATGGAAAACCTGATTTTTTTATCACTATGACATGCAATCCAGACTGGGTTGAGATACAAGAAGAATTAAAACAAGGACAAGTTCCACAAGATAGACGAGATCTTACAGCCAAGATATTTCGAGCAAAGTTACATGATCTAAAAGATCAATTATTCAAGAAAGGGATCCTTGGTAAAGTGGCTGCACACGTACATGTTGTTGAATTTCAAAAAAGGGGGCTTCCACATGCACACATACTGATAATTATGCACAAGGACTTCAAGATAACAAATGCTGATGTTTTTGATAAATTTGTATGTGCAGAAATTCCAGATTTTAATGAAGATCCAGTTTTATATGAGAAAGTTATGAAACATATGATGCACGGACCCTGTGGAGATTTGAATAAACTAAATGCTTGTATGAGGAATGGAGTGTGTAAGAGTCGATATCCTCGTTCATTTATTGAAAATACCATGCAAGGTAAAGATTCTTACCCTATTTATAGACGAAGAAATACTGGAATACAAGTTAAGGTATGACGACATTATTTGGATAACAGATGGGTTGTTCCTTATAATTCATACATTTTGACAAGATATGATTGCCATATTAATGTTGAGATATGTTCTGGATTGAAGGCAGTAAAGTACCTATACAAATATGTTTATAAAGGACATGATCGTGTGGCTGTTTCTATATCACATGGTAATGGAGAATATTTACTTGATGAAATCAAGCAATATAGAGATGCAAGATGGGTGTCAGCACCAGAAGCCATATGGAGAATTTTTTAATTCAATTTGAATGAAATGTTCCCATATGTTATCAATTCACAACTGCATCTACCCAATAGGCAAATGATATGGTACTGGGAGAAACAAGATTTGAAAATTTTCCTTCATTCAGATACTTGTTTATTGTGAGCTTGGTGATGTTAGAAAGCTATGGAGTAATCATTATGAAGCATTGTCTGAAGACATTAAGAAAACAAGTGCAGATTCTGAATATTATACATTAGAAACAATAAGAAGTGTGAATTCTTTCTTACAAAGCATGGGAAAAAGTGACAAAGATTATGATTTGTCCCAACTTAAAGAAAATTGCAATCAGTTAAATGGAAAGCAACCAAGAGAAATTGTAGATGAATTTTCTATAAAAGTTCCTCCAGAAGATTATGATGCGGCAAATAAGTTGAATCCCGAGCAATACAATGCATACAATGAAATTCTAAACCAAGTGAATGATAGCCAAAGTGGCATTTTTTTAATTGATGGGCTAGGAGGTACAGGAAAGACATTTTTATATCGTGCACTACTTGCAACGATAAGATCAAAGAATCAAATTGCTCTTCCAACAGCAACCTCAGGGGTAGCAGCTGCAATAATGCCAGGAGGTAGGACAGCTCATTCAAGGTTTAAAATTCCAATAAGTATCGATGATTCAAGTGTTTGCAATTTTTCAAAGCAAAGTGCCACAACTAAGTTAATAAGAAAAGCAAAACTTATCATATGGGATGAAGCGCCAATGGCAAAACGTCAAGCAATTGAAGCGTTTGATAGGACATTGCAGGATATAACAAACAACTCAGAACCATTTGGAGGAAAGGTTGTCATATTCGGAGGAGATTTTAGGCAAGTACTTCCAGTGGTTCCTCGTGGTACGAGAACAGAAACTGTGGATGCAAGTTTAGTAATGTCATATTTATGGCCAAAAATGAAGAAATTGCAATTGACAACCAATATGAGGGCAATCAGTGATTCTTCTTTCAGTGAATTTCTATTATGTGTCGGTAATGGGGAAGATCCAACTGAATATGAAGATTTGATTCACATATCAAATGAAATGGTCATAAAATATGACGATGAAAAAAAATCTGAAGATGAGTTGATAAATGCAATATTTCATGCATTACAACAGCATGCATATTCGACAGAATACATTACACAACGAGCAATCTTAGCTACAAAGAACGAAACAGTAGACAAATTAAATGACAAACTTATTGATCTATTTGCAGGAGATAGTGTTACATATTATAGCTTTGATTCAGCAATTGATGATGTAGAAACTCAATATCCAGAAGAATTCCTCAATTCATTGGCTCCGAAGGGACTTCCACCTCATAAATTAGTTTTGAAGAAGAATTGTCCAATAATGATTTTAAGGAATTTGAATCCTTCACATGGAGAATGTAATGGAACCCGTATGGTTTGTCGTCAATTTCAAAAAAATGTTATCCTAGCAGAGATTACAATAGGACAATTTACTAGTAACCTTGTTCCTCTTCCTAGAATCCCACTTTCTCCAGCAGAAAATGAAGGATATCCTTTCCATTTGAAAAGAGAACAATTCCCAATTCGGCTTAGCTTTGCAATGACAATAAATAAAGCACAAGGGCAAACAATACCACATGTTGGAGTATATCTACCCGAATCGGCTTTTTCACATGGACAATTGTACGTAGCATTATCAAGAGGTATATCAATGTCAACAACAAAGGTTTTAGTCAAAGACAAGAAGGAAGGAAAAAAAACCGGATCGTATACAAGAAACGTGGTCTACAAAGAAGTTCTATTACCAAGAAGGTATGATTTACAAACTAATATAAGCAAAAAAATATTAATTAAAATAAATATATTGTTAGTAGGCAGTATCATTAATATTTATTTTTATTTATAGGATCACTGATTTGACCACAAATATTGATGAAGAGTAATGTAGTGGAACCTCAACAAATCGAGACTTTGAGAAATTTTGAGGCTGTCAACCAGGAATCACAACATTCAGATCACTCATTGTTTCACGTAATCACGCTTGTCAGTTGTTGGCATTTTAGATTTTTTCTGACAAGATTGTTCTTCACTTTTATAGATTCTATTTAATACTTACCCTCTATGGTTTCAGAAGCGACGAATGAAGTTTTACACAGGCTTTGCAAATTCAAGTATGATAGTGGTACTGTGGAAGAACTCAATGTTGATATGCAATGTGAATAGCAGAATGCAATAGGGCAAATAGTCCTACAATATGCCAAAGCAATAAAGGAAACTGTATTTAAGCAACTGCGTGTATTTCGTAATGGTCAGATAAGACTTTTTTATACACTTGATCTAAAGGTTACTGTGTAATTACTTGGTTTTATCTAAAAGTAGTTCTTAATTCCAATAGTATTACTGACTGCCATTTTCTTTTGCGTGTGAACTTCCTCCATTAGATTTTTTAAATTTAGTAGGTTTCTTAAAAATGGTAAGGCCCTTTTTCCTGTATTACTAAAGTGCCTACCAGTTTCTCTTTATTCATATTCCCTTCACTTGAAGGTCTTCAATTCAATACCATATTTCGACCTGTCACACTTTCATGTGGCAATTTTTGAAATTCAGAGTCATGGTGTTAGTGATGGATTTAGATGCACAAATCTAATAGTACTGGTGAGACATGCTGTTAGTGATGAATTTTGATGCACAAACTTGCTTATGTAGATTTTGAGATTTGATTTATTATTATTATTATGTAGCATTAAGGGTCATAGAGACCTTGCAATCAAATGGAGAGCCTGATGTGTTTGCTTATAATGCAGTGATCAGTGAGTTTTGTAAGCTGAACCTCATCAATTCTGCTATTAAAGTCTTGGACCATATGAGAACCCGAGGTTGTTTACCTGATGTAGTCACATATATTATATTAGAGGGAAGCTTGGATTAGCTCTCAGAATCTTGGATCACTTACTGAAGGATAATTGTTGCCTAAATGTGATTACTTATAGTATCCTGATTGATGCAACCATTGATGCAGGTGGTATAGATGATGCAACATATATGAGGAAATGCTTATGTTATTTGTTCTTTACTTTGTTTTGAAGCTCTCTATTTTTGAGTTTTTCATTTCTCCATTTTGTTCATTACATGCTCTCAGTTACCTTTAATGTGTATGTGCTTCATGAATATTCCTTTAATATTCTCTGATCAGAATCATAGCAGGATAAAGCATGGGTATCAATTCTCCAGTATTCACAAGGACTCTAGAAATTTACCTTCATTTAACCCTCAACCTGGAGCTGAGTAGCATCAAACCATCCCAGCTTCAAACTATATGCCAATAACAAGGTTGTTTTTCTACCTTTTCACTATGTCCAATTAGTAGTACTTATAAATTAATATACTTGTATATCAAAGATCTACATTCCAATACAAATCAAAGTAAATAATTGGCAAGAGAAAAGGGCTTTGTGATGGTTGGCTATACATGTATATCAAAGATCTACATTCCATTACAAATCAAAGTAAATAATGGGCAAGAGAAAAGGGCTTTGTGATGGTTGGCCACAGTATGCAGCCATTAAATAAAATTCATAGCTCTAGAATGTTTGAACAGATAACAAATTACGAAGAGGCCAATTCTGATGATTCAATTTAATTTTTATTAGGTAAGAAGAATTAAGAAATTGTTTAGCTTCCCTGGATTTTGTTAAGTTTCATGACTAACAACTGTTTTCTCTAGCTTCAACTAAGTTGATTGGTCCTAAGAGATGTTTATTGCTGGAATCAGACTTCTGACATTCCAGTTCTGGTTCAACTAACCTATCCAGTATAATTTCATTTATATTTAAAAGTCATTTCATCAGGAAGCAGCCCAGTGAAATATATAGGATGTTCATATTAGGAATCCGAAGTTCTATAATACATTGTAATTAAAATCTATTTCAGGCAAGTCAATCATTGTTTTAAATTTGCTTTGGGTTATAAGATAAGCTACAGCTTAGTGGATATATAGAAATTCAGAAAATATGAGCAACATACAGCATAGGAGTAGGAGATCCCTGTGATCAGAGTTGTGAGTTTACTGGACATCTTCAATTGATAGCTTCAACCTAAATATGCAAATTACAGGGCATACTGAAGCTCATATTTGTGCAACCTGGCAGTTTAATAAAGAATGCCTACTAAATAGAAGTTCTCTATAAGTTAATTCAAGAAGCTAGAAGCTTAACTCTTGGAAAATTGAAAATTTTTTAGAGTCCGGTTGCGAGGTCTGAATGGTAGGTATGAATCATAGTTCAAATTTTTCTTGATCTATTCCCATATATTTCAGTGTCACATACTCGATATATCCAACAAGGTAGAATTCTCTCCAGATGACAGACCACTCTCTTATATAATATGACAATTATAACAAGTCACACACTCATATTCTGGAAATACAAAAACAAAAGAATTCCGCGATCGAACTACAAGAATGGCCTAAAAACCCGAGTCCTAAAGTTTGTGCATTATTGGACGGGGAATGTTGGTTTATAGGTGCAGTGGTTGGAGGCTTGCTGGCCCAGTTCAGATGATGAGGTTGCTTTTTTTGTGGAAGATGATTTGGAGGTTTCACTTTATTATAAGTTCCTTAAAACTTTAATTGCTCACTATTATTATAATTCTTCAAACTTTAGTCTGTCGATTTATGGTGCATCAATGCAAAGGCCGAGGTTTGTTGCAGGCAAGTTTTCTGATCCAATTTGATCTGCAGATCTGTTTCGATCTGTGAGTTTCAAGTAGTGGAGCTCTTCAGTTATTTTTTGAAATTTTCTTGATTGTATTGGGTGCAATATCTAATAATCAAGGTAAGTAGACACATTTTTACTGAATTAAGAAGTTTTACTTTGTTTTGAAGCTTTCTATTTTTGAGTTTTTCAATTCTCCATTTTGTTCATTAAATGCTCTCTATTACCTTTAACGTGTATGTGCTTCATGAATACTCATTTAATATTCTCTGGCCATTTTCTTTTCCTGTAATAATAATCTACTCTCAATTTTATCATATTGGCTGGACTTCCCCCACCTATCTTCCCTTGGTTATTCCCTAATGAACTCAATCCCTGTAAGGATATATTTATTTTATTGATGCTTATTTCGTGCTCCCTCCCCTTCCTGTATTTTGTTTGGGTTGTGAAATACTTCATGCCAAATTTATTGTTCATGATTATGAGGCTAAAAAATATTGTTACTATGGTTCTTTGCAGGCTGCCAATGGAGTTAGGTTGTTCACAATCTTTGATGCCATTGCACAATGTTACTGCTTCAGCATTATTCAT
>NC_056559.1:7110535-7236245 GCF_013358625.1 Macadamia integrifolia
AAACCTCCAATAATATGAAACCAATTTTTTTTCTTTACCTAAAAAAAATAAAAATAAAACCCAACCAAAGAGGAAAATTTGCAATTTAATCACTTTATATTTTAAAGGAAGTTATTGGGGAAGCTCTTGCTATTATTTTGGGAACAACACTTATATATATTTCCCTTCTTCTTTCCTTTTATGTGGTTTTTGTCGGTAAGATTCCAATCTATCTCAATTATAAAAAATAAAAAATAAAAAATAAAAAATAAAAAATAAATCCCAAACGAACTAATAGTAAACTATAACTTACTACAAATAAGAACCATGGTTATATATATATATATATATATATATATATGTCTCTACCCTATATTACAATTAAACTGTTTCACAATCTTCATCACTCTTTCTTTTTGTTTATTTAGTTGAAGAAAAAAACAAGGTTCACAAACGAAGGGACTCAAGACAAGAGGTACAAACGATCCTGTAAGTTCTATGATCACCTTGACTGTTTTACTTTGCTTGAACTCTTATCTATGTTTTAAGGTAAAATTTCTCTACCATGATGCATCTACCACTAAATTAGTTAGACCTCCCGCCATTTGAGATTCCTGGATTTCCTGGAATCATGGAAACAACTGGTCTATATCTTCTTCCTAAAAGATTTAAGTATGTTAATGCTGAGAACCTACAACAAGGGGAGGATAAGATCAGCAACTTAGCAGAAAATAGTTGGGAATATTATATTACTGTTTGCAATTCAGGGGCTAAGTGTCACTCTTTAATTGGCTACATCTTTCAAGTATCGGCTGCTAGCTTCTGGTAATCCAAATTTGTTTTGCTCACTTTATGATGACTACTCCCTTTTTTCTCTTATTTGTTTTACTTTCCATCAATTCTCATGTTTTCTTCTCTTAATTGGATAGTCGCTTAGTGGAAGAATGAGCCGATAACTGATTATGTACCTTAGAACTCACTATCAAGACCCATTAAATTGACTAGAAAATATGGCTCTTCATTATTTCAGGAATTAAGGGGTACAGTTCTAAGGCACAATAGCCATATGGGCTTTTTATATGGGCCCCCAGATTGAAAGAGTTCAGTTCATGAATATTGTCTTGGACTAGCATTCAGTTTCTGTGAAATTATGATGTAGCTAGATCATTACCTTTTTCTTTTCTTTTTATTTTTAATTTTTGAATTTTTTATGTAAAAGTTGTGTAGAGATTATAAGTACAACACAAAGTAGTCATATCCTGCTACCACTCGGACCTCCACTTTCACCACATGAGGTGCTGAACCTATATTACCACCACCTTCGAAACCAGTAATCACCGGGATATCATATTCTAACCACCATCGAAACCAATTTCTTTTATTAGTTAATCATAATAGAAAATAGTGAATTTTTATTAGTAATAAACAGTGAAATCACATTGAATGGGAACCAGGTCCCCTTTCCCAAACCTCACGTCTATCTGTCGAAGGTTGGGCCTTGGGTTGTGGACCTGTGGTCTCGAGTTAGATTGGCTGCATATACAAATGTGTATTTTGATGATTGTATTTTTCAAGCCCATGGTTGCTATCTACACTATTGAGAGAGCTGCAGCCATACTTCGTGTTCAGGAAAAAAATATATGAGCTTGAAATAATCCCAACCTTGGGCTTGAAAAATATATGACCTTTAAAAAATATATGACATGCATATACACATGTGTATTTGGATGATTGTATTAGATTAGTGTATTTGGATGATTGTATTTGGATGTTAATGATTTTTTTTACTTTTATTTCAAAAGATGATTTCCTATAGTCAAATTTTCTTTATTTTAATTAAAATCAGATTTTTTTTTCCTAATACATTGCATTAATCTAATACATACTTTTTTACAGGAAATATGACAATA
The DNA here is from genome assembly GCF_013358625.1 of Macadamia integrifolia. Lineage (NCBI taxonomy): Eukaryota > Viridiplantae > Streptophyta > Magnoliopsida > Proteales > Proteaceae > Macadamia > Macadamia integrifolia. Next base: position 7,112,425 of record NC_056559.1, read on the forward strand.
TTAACCAATATTAATCAATTAAAGGCAAATGGCAAGAATTGGAAAATAAAGGCGTTCATACTGACAAAAAATAGAATCATTACTTACAATAATTCGAACGGATCCGGAAAGCTACAAAAAATTACTTTAATGGATGAGGAGGTACGCTGAAATATTTTTTTATTTATATTTTTCAACATCTTAAATCATTTGTATTTTATAGGGAACAAAAATTCAAGCAATAATGTTCAATGATATTGTTGATCAATTAGTTGACACATTGGTTATAGGAATGACTTATTTCATATCTGATGCAACTGTCAAAAGAGTCAATCCAAAGTTCACAAATGTAAATAAAGAACATGAATTGACTCTAAACAACAATACAAAATATTGAAGAAGTTGATGTCCACTTAAATGTAGAAAAGTCAAGATATCAATTCATCAAGACCAATGAATTGAAATGGGACATTGATAAGAGCAATAAATTATTAGGTAAGTAGTTATATTTCATTCTTTATGAAGAAAAATGATATTTTGGTTTTTACACAATAATGCAATAATCACTTATAATTATTCAAATTAAGAAGATACTAACCTCATTCTTTTAATTGTTTTGTCCAGATATTATTGGAATCATTGTAGAGGTACAAAATGTGTTCTCCATAACAACAACGAAAGACGTGAAAACAAATAAGAGAGAAATTAAAATAATCGACAAAGAGTAAGTTTCTCATTTATAAATATAATTTATATCATTATTTTTATTTTTATTTTTATTTTTATTTTTACTAATCATAACACTTAATTTATATTATCAATAGATCTGCTCCAGTAATGCTCACGTTATGGGACAATTATGCAATAAATGAAGGAAGCAAATTGATGGATATTATAGGAGAAAATCCTGTCATTGCTTTTTCATCAATTAAACAGATAGACTACCAAGGTAATGTATATATATTAATAAACATTATATATTTATTTTAATAAACTAAACAACTTTTAAATGTGCAGGTGGCTCACTTGGTACAACAACATTTACAACAATTGATATAAATCCAATGATCACAAAAGCGGATGAATTAAAAAAATGGTATATAATAAATTTATTCAAATTATTATACATTGATTTATTTATTTTTAATATATATAACAATATTAAAATTTATTGTGCAGGTTCACATCAAAACATGGATCGAATAAAATACTTCTCAAAACTACATATTAATACAATCCTGGTAAGAAAAATTTATACAAAACAATCCTGGTAAGAAGAAAATTACATCAATTTTATTTATTTATTTATATCGAAGTCATATGATTCCAATATATTTTATTTATATCATCTAACATCTACATATTTGCAAAATCAATATTATTATTTTGAAGGAAATATTGTAAATCTGGAGAATGAAAGGCTATGGTACAATGCATGCAAAACATGCAAAAAAAAGGTACAATTAAAGGGAGATCATGCAACATGTGACAAATGTCAAAATGATGACACAAAATATACACAGAAGTAAGTATTCTACTCAATTTCATTAATATATATCATATTTTCCTTAATAATATAGAAAACTAATAAATTTTACTTATTGATAGGTACTTCGAAAAATTCAAGATCAAAGTCTCAACTGAAATAATAACCGTGACAATCTTTGAGGAACTTGAAACACTTATAGGATGTTCAGCAATTGAATATGCAAGATCATCAGAAAAGGTATAAATATTGAATGTTATTTTGATTTTTATAATTATATTAAAAAAAATATTATACTAATATATAGTGATAATAACAAATTTGTTTTCATGTGTTGACAAACAAAAATTGGATATGTGCCTATCAAAGAACTATTATTTCTACTTCAAAATGGATTCAAAAAATAAAGGAAGTCGAAAATCAAGAAGCATTGTTATAGATACTATGAAAGAATGAAATGCGGACAAAAGAAGAATCATAGATGTTGAGGAAGATGAAGACAAAAAAGGAAAAAAAAATAAAAATAGAAAAAGATTAAGCAATACCATTTGATCTTTATCCCAAAACAATTATTATTTGTTGTAGCAAATATTCATGGGCTTCTTTAAATAATTTTAAATTTTAAACTTATGTTACAAATGTAGGAGATTTAGATACTCTAATTCAAATAATCTCTCTTTTATTTCTATAAATTTAAGTTATTGCATTCTCTCTTTATTTCTAAAAATTTAAATGGACAATCTCTCTCTCTCTCTCTCTCTCTCAACATAAGAGAACAAATGAAACTTTGAATTAATATTACTCATTTTTGTTCCTACGTGCATTTGCACATGTATTTCTTACTCGTATATATATATATATATATATATATATGTACACAATGTGCAATTAGGAACCAAAATCACCGGTGAGGATGTAAATCTGATCTGGGAATTTATCGTACCAGTGATTCGGGAAAATAGGATGAGTGGATGCTTGGCTTATTTTATGAAGTCTTTTCTATATTCATGCTTGATTCCCGGCAGTAACATGAAATGATATGTACGAAGACTTGTGGAGAGAGCGTTACCATTGAGGGTGCAGAGTCAAGAAATATTGGAAGAGTTTGAAAAAGGGTTTTGGCGATTTTGGGAATGGCATCACCTGTGGGGTCTCCCCCTGTGGAGGCCCCACCTTCATCATCCATGGGTTCCAGGAAATCGTATGCTGCCATGCTGAACAAATCCTTGTATTTGCCTATGATTCAAGTGGAAGAAAAGGTGATCGGAATGATACTCGAAGGTGAACCTGCTGTGTACTTCTCTCCTCAAGAGCTATCTAAATCTGAGGAGCCCTTTAGTTTATCCCTGTTTGCTAAATGCTCATACGGCAGACCGCCCATCCATGAAGTGAAGGAGATTCTGAAAAAAATGTTCTCAATCACCATGGATTTTGTGATAAGTTCGCTTGACAGAAGGCACCTCCTTCTCCGGTTCACTGTTGAGGAAGACTTCATTAAGGTATGGCTGAAAGAATTCTGTTTTATTAAAGGCTATATGTTTCGATTTTTTAAGTGGAGTCGAAATTTTGTTGTCAGCCAAGAACCTATAGTTGTGCCTGTGTGGATTTCGTTACCATCTCTCCCTGTCAACATTTTTAATAAAGATTTCTTAAAATCTATTGTTAAACCGGTTGGGAAGTATTTGATTGCTGATATTAATACTTTAAGATGTACAAGGACTGATGTTGCAAGAGTTTGTGTGGAGTTTGATTTAACCTCTATCCCTCTAGAACGTGTCTGGATCGGATCATCTCCTCGTGATGGTTTTTTTTCGAAAGTTGATCATGGACCAGCGACCTGCTTACTGTTCTAACTGTAGGAAGGTCGGTCATGGTGATGAAACCTGCAAGAAGGCAAGAATTCCTGCTAAGGAAACTACTGATATCATGACGGATTCTATGGGTGCTTAAAATCAGCAAGTAGAGGTATTAGTGGCAATCAATTATGGAAACCTACAGGACGAATCTTTAATGGTTCTAATAGTGAGGAGAACTTAGCTGGTATTGCTACTAATAATGGCAAGGATGAAACTAATGGAAATATGGTTATTAACATGGAAAGTCCAACTGCTATTGTTGATGACACGGATTCGAGGAATGTAGTGAGATCCCTAGATGAACATCAATCTCATATGTTAAATCGGGAGGGGGTTGAAAACTCTAATGAAGGTGTGGGCCCTGATGGAAATTATGAAGTTTCCAACGTGATTGAATCAAACCAAAGTGTGGATGAATTGATTTCTAGTGCAATCCAAAAGCAAAATTCTAATAAAGACAAAACGGTATCGGTTGACTATGCTATTTATACAAACAAGGATAATGGTGTTAGTGTTACAAGAAGGAATCGATCCAGGGGAGGAGAAGAATATGATGGTCCACAACGTGATTCTGAAAATCTCTCTTTAGTGACTGCTATGCTTAAGGATTATGAACTAGAGCTTCAACAGAAATTCTTAAAAATTATGAGAAGGGCTATAGAGGAAAATTTATTCCCTTTGGGTAAGTCGGATGATGAAATTTTGAATATGTTGGCCACAAAATCTAAGGAAATGTCTGATGACCATGTGGCGAACAAAGTCCAGATGATGGAATTGGCTCTGCAACCTCATTCTCTTGCTGATTTAGATAGTGATGCCAGCAATTCAGGGAGAATGGTTACTGGTTCAGACCCAGTAACCATTCCATTAATTTGTTTATCTATGCATTAGATAATTTGGAACTTTCGTGGAGTTGAAAATTCTAAGTCCATTCGCAGACTCAAGAACATGATAAAAATGTATAAGCTATCCATGGTTATTCTGTTGGAACCTATGCTTAATGAGAAAGACATTGCAGGTATTGCTAAAAAAATTAGCATGCCTGGATTTTCCTGCTCTACTCAAAATTCAAAAATGTCGATTTTTTGGTCAACTACAGTCGAGGTCACAGTTATCCATGCAACTAGTCAGTTGGTTCACACTCTAGTTGCTGACCTTGAGAATCAAAAAAATTTCCTTGCCACATTTGTGTATGCTAAGTGCACTGTGGTTGAGAGTAGGGAATTATGGTTTGATGTTGTTAATTTCTCACAATCAGTTACGATTTGTTGGTTAGTGGGTAGTGATTTTAATGTTGTTTTGTCTAGTGATGAAAGGGCTGGGTGTCGTACCAATAATCAGCAGTCCATGAATGACTTTCAAGCTGCTATTCATGCCACAGGCTTAATTGATCTTGGATACGTAGGCAGCAGGTTCACCTAGTGCAATAATAAGGAACCTCCAAACACTTGTTGGGGAAGATTAGATAGACTTCTTGGGAATCAGCAATGGGTGAATTTGTTCTCAAACTCCACAATTACTCATTTGAATAGGACTTGTTCTGATTATACTGCTCTTTTATTATCGTTTTCTGATAACAATATAGGGGTTCCCAAACCTTTTAAGTTTCAGGAAATGTGGGTCAAGCACAGTAATTTCCTAGAAGTTGTAAGGGTTGAGTGGAATCGGCAGGTCCCAATTGTGATATCCTACTTTCTAAACCTGGTCTAATTATCCGTATTGACTTGGTTTGATCATATAGGGGTTGAATCGGAGAGAACCGACACAGGTACCATATGGAATACGGTAGCAAGGGTGACATTGAACTCGGGTTGGCCTGACATGACTGAGCGGGTACCAAGTGTAATACGTGCACCCAAACCTTACACTTGCACGCACCACGAGGCCATGTACAAAAAGCAAAGGTACGTACTAGTATTTGTGAGTGCCAACGTAATCTAATATTATGTGGGAGTTTATTCTCATTGAAGCCCACCTGAGATATACCCACCTGAGATAGCCCACCTGAGATTTAACCCACCTGAGATAGCTCACCTGAAATTTAGCCCACCTGAGATGTACCCACCTGAGATTTAGCCCACCTGAGATTTAGAAGATATTTTGGGGGGCCCGGGTATGAAAGAGGAGACATTAATTGTCTTTTCCCTCATTGATGTTAGTTGGTCGGTGGGAGAGTGAAGAAGAGAGAGAAAGAAGAAGAAGAAAGAAGAAGGGAAAATCAACCGTAGAGCTTCATCAGAGCTGGGGTCTTGGTATTTTGAGCCCAGATTAATGATCAATTTACCGAAATCTTCGATTTGAGGTAGGTATTGTACACATTCCAAGGATTCTTAGGAAAACCCCTTTCTTAAACCCACTTGGATCTTGCTAATCCTACTTGGATAATCAAATCTAAGGTCTAATGGAAGATGTGTATAATGATTTTGAAGGATTTGGAAGGAGTGTTGGTGAAGACCTAGAGTATTTGGAGGTTCTTGAGCAAAAGAAGTGGAATTTGGGGCTTCATTGGTGTTCTTGAGAAAGAGGTAAGGATCTTCCTTTTTCTTTTGATTTGATCTTAGATTTAAGTTGAGGGTACATGATTAGACCTTAGATAAGTGATTTGAGTTGCCGGATCATCCCCAAACAAGTTCCCTAACCGGAGGAAAGTTGGCAATGAGGAAGACTGGGGGTATTTTTACTCCACCTGTCTTCTGGTTTTAGCCCACCTGAGTTCCCAAAACTCAATTTCTAGACTTTGGTGTAATCGGCGGGCTGAAATCGATGGGCTACATAGCCTACCTGTCTTCTGGTTCTGGCCCACCTGAGTTCCCAGAACTCAGTTTCTAAGCTCTAGTGAAACCGGCAGGCTGACACCGACAAGTGACATAGCCCGCCTATCTTTGACTCTAGCCCACCTGTCTTTTTAGAACTCCCAGAATTGGTCGAAATTTAATGGGTAACCCTCATTTATGATTCTAAATCTGATTTTACTGTTCAAGCATGATGATTTTGACCCCAAAATAGTGAAATGATAAACCATTATGTTTATGATAGGTTACACTCATAATATGCGTACCCACACATCGGATCTTTTTCGTACAGGGAACAAGCACCGTGTACATATACAAGTAAGTGAGGAGTGGACTCTGATTTAAATTCAAAATGTTATGCATCATTTAACATGTGTTAGTCTAGCCATGTCATCATATTAATTGTGTGTAGACTAGACATCACATATGCCATATCACGTATTATATGTGCATTTACATAACATACTATGATTTGCTTTATGATGAATATCCTTTATATCTTGATGTATGTGATGGAAGAATTTCATTGGACATGACGTATATGCTAGATTAGATGCTGTAGTTGACTTGAAAATGAGTGCATGGTGGCTCGTGGTATGGGATGCAGTGCCATTGTGTAATTGTACTATGCTCATGTAGAGGCATGTGGCTAGGATGTGATTTACCCTTGTGCTACAATCCTTCCCAGCAGGGGTTTACGTGTTGGGGGATCATTGGGGGGAAGCATCAGGTTACAGTTGTCGAACTCCTGCAACTATTAGAAGTACGCACGGCTAATCGCTAGGACAGTCAATAACCCAGGTGGTATATTCAGAGGTCCGACCATACTGCTTTTATTTCGGGTGGGGTCACCCATTTACTTTTTTTCATTTAAATTTTTTAGGAGTCGGGTTGCATTTTAAATTTTGGTACCAACGGTGGGCCTTTTTCGATAACCCTATAGGCATATTGCGGGATGGGGATCGCAGCTCGTACTCAGGGCATACCCGCACTATGGTTGTGAGTAGCACATAACCTATGACCTAGTAATATTGTTAGGCTAATAGGGTTAAAATGAATTGCATATAGGCGCATTTGTGTTGTGATTGTTTGTGTGGTTTTCCTTCTGTGGTGTTCCTTTTCACGTACTGGGCTAGTGAGCTCATCCCACGTGCACAACCCTTCTTTGGTGATTTTACAGATTACCTGCCTGGAGATCAGGAGCCGAGCCCCATTGTGGAGTTTCCCTCTGAGGAGTGGTGGGTCCCTGATGAGTTCGAGCATGATGCCGATTGCACATGCGAGGACTATGCTATATGGCAGTAGTGACTTCTGAATGACTTTTTTTTATTCTTTTTGATGTACTCCCTTTTGATTACTTGATGCTTAAATTGTTATATTTATGCGTATATATCATGCCTTCGGACCCAAATGTATATAAATTTTATGATTCAATTTGGGTATCAAGTATTTGAGAAAAAATTACAGGTATTATTATGATCAGGTCTTCCTTTGAAAATACAGATTTTATCTTAGTTTAGTAGATGTATGTTGTATTACAGTTACTGATTGTTGATCCTGGCAGGTTTGTGAGTTAACCGAAGTTAACTCGGTCATCGACTCGGTTTTGTTCCAGCGGGTGTGATAAGGGTGGTATCAGAGCGTGATGCTCTTCCTGCCTACAACATACTGCATAAACCCCGTAGAAACTATAATAGGTCTGGGGTGGGTGAAGGTAAAAACCTTATAAAAAGTTAAAAAGCCTTAATTAAATGTAAAAAAAAAAAAAAATTACAACCTTTGCATTCATGGCATGCATGCATTGATAGTATGAATCCTGGTTAACTAGTTTTGAAATTGTCATAATTAAATGTACTTGTGAGCAAAAATTTTAACAAAATTTTGGCAGCATAACGGCGTAAAATGAGAAAACCAAAAATTTTCAAATATAAAACCTGATAGACAACAAGAATAATAAGATAATAACATATGGTGGCCATGTCAACGACCATCAAACTACGTAGTTTAATACAATTAAACCATTCAAAAAAAGAAAAAAAATTACAATTTCTATCAAAGTTACAATTCAAATTCTAAATACACAAGTAGAAATGACAGGTACAAGGTCAGAAGAGGATAGGCCATCAGCCCAAAACACTAGTCAGAGTCGTCGCTAGAGACATCGAAAGGCTCTCCTAAGTGAACCCTAGAGTCAATGCCATGGCACGTGTCCCAATGAGTGAAACGATCATGGAGGCAAACCACTCTCCTCTGTATGCGTCAGACATTCGTAGAGATCACCCTAGAAGAGTGGTACATATCCCAAGTGAGTTGCTGAAACCTGGACTCCATCTCTCCAAACTGCCTCCACATCTGGAGCTCTCTACTGGTGTTATCCTCCACTCTCCGGAGAAGCTCCTACTCCCTGGCTGCACTCTCTCCGAGATGACCTCTGTGCCCAGCTTGACCCTCTCTCAAGGACCTCAACTCTGATAGGATATCCTATAGGATGGGTGCCTCTCCAGTAGGTGGTGGAGCTGTGGGCTGTGTGCCAAAAGCACTGGGAATGTCTGGGCCACTAGCTTTGGCTGATCTGGAACCGCCAATTCCTTGGAAAGCTGGATCTGCTACCCTAGTATCCAATGGCACCTCCTCCAAAACCTCCTCCTCTCTGATCTCCTCATGATCAGGTACCCCCTGGAAACCCTCCTCCTGTTATGGGAAATGACTCCCATCATCTCTAGTATGCTCATCCTCATCTATGGGCACACCCTCCACCTGCTCTACATCCTCCTCCTCCTGCTCCTCAACTTCCTGTGGCTCTACCTTCAAGGCACACAGGTTCATCTGCCTCAAGTTCTTTACAGAGAACTTATCCCTTGGGACTGCTCCTCCTCCTCAGAAAGCTCGACTGCGAAATGCTCAAAGACTCGAGTAAGAGCTCTGCCATAGGGTAGGCTAGCATCCTCAGGATGCAAGGCATGGTGATGCATAGACCTCAGAATGAAGTAGGGGAGGCATAGTCTAGGTACATTGCCCTCAATGGCAGATAGCAGGCAAGCAGCTAGGTAGGTGGGCATGAAACCTACCTAATTCCGATGACCACTCCTAGGAGCTAGGTTGAACTGCACTAACCAAGCAAATACCCTACCCTCAGGGGAAAAGTCCAATTCGGATGCACGCCTTGCTTGTGAACCACTAATCACCTCATAGATGTGCTCCTGCATATCCCGGTTCATCAGTGGGCCTATGCCTCTGGTCCTGGGAGGACTGTAGTAGGGAATACCCTCTAAAGAGATCCCTAAAATCTCCGCCAACTGGTCCGCAGTAAGGATGATCTCTACACCCTTCACCATACTGATTTTGGCGAACTCCCCCTCCTCCTCTGTGGCCTCCAAGTTGCAGTAGAACCTCCTCACCAAACCCTTGTAGCATGGCCAGTCAATGTTGGGGATAGACTCCCAACCAAGGGCAAAAAACCTCTTTAAGAGGTGAATGCCAGAAAAGTGCTCCACAATCACCTATTTTTCCAACATCATAGGTAGTGAGCGGAAAGTACTCCACAATGATGCAGCTCTCGCACTGTGGAAGACCATCTCATCATAGTCGGATGGATCCTCCAATTCCCTAGATGGAGATGGGGTTGAAGAACTAGCCCCACCTCTCTCTTCTTAGCCTTGGAAGTTTTTCTCTTCCTTGATGGCTCTACGGATTTCTTGCCTCTTCTTGGTAGCATCCTAAAATTGCAAAGAAGAGAGATAAGCACATGATTTAAAATAAGAAGTCAAAGTATAAGGAGTATCAAGTCGAGACAGATAGTAGATATAGAATCAAAGAGATGAATATAATGAGCTATAATAGCATATGGCAGAAAAGTTTTAGGAAATATGATTTAAGCTAGTTTATCTCAAATCATCAAACCTGGATACCTAAACCGGCTAAGTGAAAATACATAGATAAGAAGGATTAAGGTGATGGAAATCACTAAGTAAACACAAGTGGTGCAAAGTGAAGAATGAGATAATGCATGCGTGAATGAGGTATACAATGATCCCAAATGAGATGTAGTCTTAATGCATAAATAGTCCAAGAATGTATACAATGAATAGATCCTTTCAAGAGAACACGAGATACCATACTAGATTAAACAAGAGATAGCATATCCCTATTTGGGTTTGGAATAAGAAATTGAAGGATTTCAAACAAGTATACCGATCAAGTAGAAAATTTCAAATTTGGGAATCTAGCCAAATAGAAGGTGTACATTTCAAAGGAAACAACTAATGATGATTCTAATATACTTGAGGATTTATGATTCAAATGTAAACAAGGAATTCAAGATTTGGCTAGGGATAAATTTTCCTAATGTTGTTGCCCTCTCTGTTTGTGCAAGTTATATAAGGATTTTAGGACAATCATGCCATCCAAATTTGGGGAAAATTGCAAAGGAACAATTAGCGAACACAAGAGAAGCCTAACATTGCAATGGAAACAAGGAAATTCATAAGGTGGATGCTAGAATGACATAGATAAGAGAAATGCAGAATAAAATCCCCAAAATCGTTGTTTAGGGAATAAAATGGGGAAAATTTCTCCAATGTTTCCATTTTATGGATCAAACTACTTGGAAACCAAAATCTAGGCTCTACATTAGCATATGAATCATTTTCCATGGAGAAAATCAAAGGAAAAACCAAAGCCCCAACCACATTGGAGATTTTTCCATTCAAAACAGAGAAAACCAAGAAATTTTAAGAAATGAAGGGTTTATGATCTTACCTTGAAGATGGGGTAATAGAGAAGGCAAACTCAAATGGATCATTGCGTCGATTCGGTGCGTCGAGTCATAAGGAATCGCCCAAGGATCATCCAAAATCACCTTAGTTCGAATGGAAGGTATAAAAGAGGAAATGGGTGGAAAACTGGGTTTAAAACCCCTTTAAATCGTAGTCTCGGATAACTCTGGCGAGCTGAAATCGACGAGGTTCAACCAGCCTACCCGTTGGTCTTTAGCCTGTCGGTTTTGGCAGTAAGGGCCCGATTCCACCGGTGGGTCCTACAGGGCTGGTGGGTTTAAAGGTCATTTTTGAAAAACTATGAGTTTATATGGGAGATTTGGGCCGACACGTATAATGAAATACAAATTTGGAGTTTGAATTATTATGTACACGTTTCTTCGATTGTTTTGGGATGGAAGTGCACAAAGTTGCAAGCTAAGCTTTGAACAATTGTGTAATGAGTTGTAATACTAATGTATACAAATTTTTTATGCAAATCAGGTACACTGGCGATGGTACGCACTAGATCCGAGGGTGTTGCTCGAGGTGCACCTCGAGGTACTCGTCTCGTTGGTAGGCCACCAATCAATAGAAGGCCTCAACCTATGGGGCAAGCGTCTAACCCATAACCTCAAGAGACAATTGATCAGAATGTGGCTCATGAGGATCCACCTATGGCTACACTTCCTGATCCTCCACCAGTACTTACCCTTGGTGATGTTGAGAGCTTGATTTAATAATCGAATCAAAATCTCCATCAGCAGATTCTCCAACAACAGCAGGCATTTATGACTACTATACAACAGCAGTGGTATGTTGCACTATCAAGTCATCCTCCTCAGGTAAATATTCCATAAGGTCCAACTGGAGGGCCTAGTGTTGGGGCACAGGTTGGAGGTACACCACCTGGCATCAACCCTCAAAACCAAGTTGGAGGTACACCACCCATACTACCTCAGAGTACACCTCCATATATGATGCCACCTCCTTACCCATACCATCTGGTATATGCACCATATTTTCATCCAGTGGGCCATAGCACATGAGTGGTGAAGGCATTCAACAGGAACCTACTACCTACATTCACTAAGGTGGGTAGTGACGCTTTGGAACCAGATCGATGGATCCAAGAGATTGAGAAGATATTCGAAGTGATTGAGTGCACTGATGCTCAAAATATTATTTGTGTGGAGTTACAGTTTAAGAATGTGGCCAACTCCTGGTGGCAAGCCTCAAAAGCTACATTGTTTGCTATACACCCGAAACCCACATGGGAACAATTCAAGGAGCTGTTCTTAACAAACTACTACCCTTGTAGTTTTAGAGACCGCAAGGAAGCGGAGTTCTCAGCCTTGACTCAAGGAAGCAAGTTTGACCTTGAGTATTAGCAACAGTTTGAGGCCCTATTCTACTTTGCACCCCCTCACATGAAATCAACTGAAGAAAATGGCAAGAAATTTCTAAAAGGATTGAAGGTATCCATTGGCACGATACTTGAGGCATTAGATCTCACCGACTATGCCTTGATTGTACAGAAAGCCAAAACCATGGAAGATAAGATGAAAAGTAAATCATCCCTTACACCTGGAGTATAGAAGATAGTGAACCCTTATACAGATTCGGGTGGCCCGAGTAAGAATTTTCGTGGATCATACGGATTTGGTCCTTCATACAGGCAGCCCTACAGGCCATCGGGTTATCCTTCTCGACCCGCTAGTGGGTCGGGTACTACATCTTTTTGCCCGAATACCTGTAAGATACCCATAGCTACTAGGCCACCGCACCCTCCTCTTGCTACAAGTCAAGCTTAGAGAGCTTCTGCTTCGGTTCAAGCTTTACAGAACCGTTGTTTTAATTGTCATGCATATGGGCATTTTGCTAAAAATTGTCGAGCCCAACTGGCCCTACCAACCAATTAGCCTTCTGGATACAAACCTGCTTTGACTCAAGGGAGTCAAGCACAAGGAAGGATGTATGCTTTGTCAGCTGAGGAAGTTAAAGGTAGCACAGAAGTGGTCGCAGGTACGATTTAATTTGAGAACTACCTTCGGGTAAATATTGATGACATGCTATACTTATGTGCATTACTGTATTAGGTGTCCTGCCTGTATCAGGTATACCAGCATATGTCTTGCTTGATTCAGGGGCTTCACATTCATTTGCATCAAAGAGATTTGCTGAGAAACTTGACATGACACCCAAGATGCTAGAGCATAAGATGATAGTTAGTACACCTACAGGCAAAATTTCACAGTTGAAGGAAGTATATGGGTCATGCACCGTTGAGATTAGTGGAAAGCAATTAGATGCCCAACTCATCAAGTTCAACATGCAAAACTTTGAGGTTACACTAGGCATGGATTGGTTATCAACACATCGAACAAGTGTGATGTGTGCTGAGAAGCAAATCAAGGTGATCGATAATGAAGGGAAGGAACTGATATATCATGCAGATATGACAAAGCGGGCTAAGAAGGTCCTCATTTTCGCTCTACAAGAAGTGAAGATGTTGAAAAATGGGTTTCAGGGGTACCTAGCATCGGTGATTGATTTAGATGCAAGGGTCACACCTCTAGAGGAAGTAGAGGTAGTTAAAGAATTCCTATACATCTTTCCAAATGATCTGACTCAACTACCACCTGACAAGGAGTTGGAATTTGCTATAGATTTGATTCCTGGAGCTGCCCCGATGTCAAAGGCTCCATACAGAATGGCACCAGTAGAATTGAAAGAATTGCAAGTACAGTTGTAAGATCTACTGAAGAAGGGATTCATACGCCCAAGTGTATCACTTTGGGGTGCTCCAATGTTATTTGTTAAGAAGAAAGATGGAAGCTTGTGTATGTGCATTGATTACCGAGAGTTGAACAAGTTAACTATCAAGAACCTGTATCCATTGCCACGCATTGATGATCTATTTGATCAACTACAAGTGCTAAGGTATTTTCAAAGATTGACCTCAGATTCGGGTATTATCAACTCAAGATAAAGAATAGTGATATACCAAAGATAGCCTTTAGAACTCAGTACGGTCATTATGAGTTCTTAGTGTTATCTTTTGGGTTGACTAATGCACCAGCAGCTTTCATGGATTTGATGAATTAAGTGTTTCACAATGTTCTTGATAAGTGGGTCATTGTTTTCATTGATGATATCTTGATCCACTCGAAGTCAAAAGAAGATCATGCAAAATACTTGAGGATGGTACTACAGAGACTGAGAGAGCAACAGTTGTATACGAAATTCAATAAGTATGAATTTTGGCTCAAATAGGTTGGATTTCTAGGACATATAGTATCTAAAAATAGAATCGAAGTGGATCTAGATAAGGTGATAGCCGTAGTAGACTGGGAAGTATCCAAGAGTGTAACAGAAATTAGAAGTTACTTGGGTTTGGTGGGTTACTATAGACGCTTCATCGAGAACTTTTCTCGGATTTCAGCACCAATGACCAAGCCGACTAGGAAGGGTATAAAGTTTGATTAGTCAAAGGAGTGTGAAGAAAGTTTTCAAGAGTTGAAGAAGTGGCTAGTGTCAGCACCAATGTTGACTATTCCTAAAGGCACAGGTGGAATAACAGTTTATACCGAGGCTTCCAAAGTTGGATTGGGCTGTGTACTTATGCAACACGGCAAGGTGGTAGCATATGCATCCAGATAATTAAAGGACTATGAAAAGAACTACCCTACTCATGACTTGGAGCTAGCAACGGTCATTTTTGCCTTAAAGATTTGGTATCACTACTTGTATGGTGAAAAATGTGAAATATACAATGACCACAAAAGTCTTAAGTACTTTTTCACCCAAAAAAACTTGAATTTGAGACAAATAAGATGTCTTGATCTTATGAAAGAATATGATTGTGATATTTAGTATCACCCAGGGAAGGCCAATGTAGTGGCAGATGCGTTAAATCGGAAAGCTCAAACTATGTCACTTTCCTATCTAGTTGTCAGTCTAGAGCTCGTACAAGAGGCGATGTTAATGGACGAAATCCTCTTGTATGAGGGAGCGACCTTGGAACTAGAGCACCAGGCAGATGATGTTCAACAGTTGACCATGTTCTTGGCAGCTCTATAGGTACACTCATCCATCAGGGAAGAAATAATAATGAAACAGCCTTTAGATCCTGAGTTGCAGTGGATCAGAGAGAAGATTCAAGAGCAAAATATGAATGACCCTTGCTTTATATTAGCCAGTGATGGGGCACTATTGTTTCGGGGTAGATTGTGTGTACCCTGCGACGAAGTAATACAAGACAAAATAGTAAAGGAAGCACACAGTTTTGAGTACTCTCTTCACCTTGGAAGTACCAAGATGTACAAAGACCTAAAGTAATACTACTGGTGGCCAGCAATGAAGTCCAACATAGCTTTGTATGTGTCGACTTGTCTTGCATGTCAAAAAGTCAAAGCTGAACGGCACCGACCTTTTGGCACTCTTCAACCACTCCCAGTACCTGAATGGAAGTGGAATAACATTACAATGGACTTCATCACCAGACTACCACGTACACCCAAGGGAATGGATGCAATTTGGGTCAGCTCACTTTATTCCGATTAGGACCACTTACACCATGGATAAGCTAGCACAGCTTTACATGGATAATGTTGTACACTTATACAGTGTACCAGTGAGCATTGTATCAGACAGAGACCCGAGGTTTACTTCCAGATTCTGGAAAAGCTTCCAGCAAGCCTTGGGATCACAATTGAATCTGAGAATGGCCTTCCATCCATAGACAGACGGACAGTCCGAGAAGACAACACAGATATTAGAAGACATGCTCCGAGCCTATGTCATGGAAATGAGTGGCAGTTGGGAGGAATATATACCTCTTATAGAGTTTTCTTACAACAACAGCTACCAAACTACGATTGGGATGGCTCCATATGAAGCATTGTATGGTAGAAAGGTCAGAACTCCTCTATAATGGGACGAAGTAGGTGAACGTCAATATCATGACGGATTCTATGGGTGCTTAAAATCAGCAAGAAAAAGGTATTAGTGGCAATCAGTTACGAAAACCTACAGGAAGAATCTTTAATGGTTCTAATAGTGAGGAGAACTTAGGTAGTATTGCTACTAATAATGGCAAGAATGAAACTAATGGAAATATGGTTATTAACATGGAAAGTCCAACTGCTATTGTTGATGACACGGATTCGAGGAATGTAGTGAGATTCCCTAGATGAACATCAATCTCATATGTTAAATCGGGAGGGGGTTGAAAACTCTCATGCAGGTGTGGACCCTGATGGAAATTATGAAGTTTCCAACTTGATTGAATCAAACCCAAGTGTGGGTGAAATGATTTCTAGTGCAATCCAAAAGCAAAATTCTAATAAAGACAAAATGGTATCAGCTGACTATGAGACTTATACAAACAAGGATCATGGTGTTAGTGTTACAAGAAGGAATCGATCCAGGAGAGGAGAAGAATATGATGGTCCACAACGTGATTCTGAAAATCTCTCTTTAGTGACTGCTATGCTTAAGGATTATGAACTAGAGCTTCAACAGAAATTCTTAAAAATTATGAGAAGGGCTACAGAGGAAAATTTATTCACTTTAGGTAAGTCGGATGATGAAATTTTGAATATGTTGGCCACAAAATCTAAGGAAATTTTTGATGACCATGTGACGAACGAAGTCCAGATGATGGAATTGGCTCTGCAACCTCAGTGTCTTACTGATTTGGATAGTGATGCTAACAATTCAATGAGAATAGTTACTAGGTCTATGACCTCGAGTTCATTCCATTAATTTGTTTATCTATGCATTATATAATTTGGAACATTCGTGGAATTTAAAATTCTAAGTCCATTCACAGACTCAAGAACATGATAAAAATGTATAAGCTATCCATGGTTATTCTGTTGGAACCTATGCTTAATGAGAAAGACATTGCAAGTATTGTTAAAAAAATTAGCATGCCTGGATTTTCCTGCTCTACTTAAAATTCAAAATTTTGGAATTTTTGGTCAACTGCAGTCAAGGTCAGATTTATCCATGCAACTAGTCAGTTGGTTTACACTCTAGTTGCAGACCTTGTGAATCAAAAAACTTTCCTTGCCACATTTGTGTATGCTAAGTGCACTTGGTTGAGAGAAGGGAATTATGGTTTGATGTTGTGAATTTCTCACAATCAGTTACGATTCCTTGGTTAGTGGGTGGTGATTTTAATGCTGTTTTTTTCTAGTGATAAAAGGGCTGGGTGTCGTACCAATAATCAACAGTCCATGAATTACTTTCAAGATGCTATTCATGCCACAGGCTTAATTGATCTGGGAAACGTAGGCAGCAGGTTCACCTAATGCAATAATAAGGAACCTACAAACACTTACTGGGGAAGATTAGATAGACTTCTTGGGAATCAGCAATGGGTGAATTTGTTCTCAAACTCTACAATTACTCATTTGAATAGTACTTGTTATGATCATGCTCCTCTTTTATTATTGTTTTTTGATAACAATATAGGGGGTCCCAAACCTTCTAAGTTTTAGGAAATGTGGGTCAGGCACAGTAATTTCTTAGATGTTGTAAGGGTTGAGTGGGATCGGCAGGTCCCAACTGTGATACCCTACTTTCTAGACCCGGTCTAATTACCCATATTGACTTGGTTTGATCATATAGGGCTGAACCAAAGAGAACCGACATAGATACCATATAGAATACGGTAGTAAGGGTGACCTTGAACTTGGGTTGTCCTGACATGACCAAGCGGGTACAAGTGTAATACGTGCACCCAAGCCTTGCACTTGCACGCACTACGAGGCCATGTACAGAAAGCAAAGGTAGGTAGTAGTATTTGTGGGTGCTAATGTAATCTAATATTATGTGGGAGTTTATTCCCATTGAAGCCCACCTGAGATATACTCACTTGAGATTTAGCCCACCTAGGATATACCCACCTAAGATAGACCACCTGAGATTTAGCCCAACTGAGATATACCCACCTGAGATAGCCCACCTGAGATGTACCCACCTAAGATATATCCACATAAGATAGCCCACCTGAGATTTAGAAGATATTTTGGGGGGCCCAGGTATAAAAGAGGAGACATTAACTGTCTTTTCCCTCATTAATGTTAGTTGGTCGGTGGGAGAGTAAAGAAGAGAGAGAAAGAAGAAAAGAAAAGAGGAAAAGGAAGAAGAAGAAGAAAGAAGAAGGGAAAATTGACCGTAGAGCTTCACCGGAGCTGGGTCTTGGTATTTTGAGCCTGGATTAATGATCAACTTGTCGAGATCTTCGATTTCAGGTAGGTATTGTACACATTCTAAGAATTCTTAGGAAAACCCCTTTCTTAAACCCTCTTTTTGATTTTTGGGAAAGAGCCCACTTGGATCTTGCTAATCCTACTTGGATAATTAAATCTAAGGTCTAATGAAAGGTGTGTATAATGATTTTGAAGGATTTGGGAGGAGTGTTGGTGAAGATCTAGAGTATTTGGAGGTTCTTGAGCAAAAGAAGTGGAATTTAAGGTTTCATTGGTGTTTTTGAGAAAGAGGTAAGAATCTTCATTTTTCTTTTGATTTGATCTTAGATCTAGGTTGAGGGTACATGATTGGACTTTAGATAAGTGATTTGAGTCACCGGATCGGCCCCAAACAAGTTCCCTAAGCCAAAGGAAAGTCGGGAATGAGGTTGGAAAAAATTTTGTTTAAAGACTGGGGGTATTTTTATCCCACCTAAGTTCCTAGAACTCAGTTTCTGGACTCTGGTGTAACCGACGGGCTGAAACCGGTGGGTTGAAATCGACGGGCTACATAGCCTACTTGTCTTCTGGTTCTGGCCCACCTAAGTTCCCAGAACTCAGTTTTTGGGCTTTAGTGAAACCGACAGGCTGAAATTGGCTGGCTACTATCTTTGACTCTAGCCCACCTATCTTTCCAGAATTCCCAGAATTTGTCCAAATTTGATGGGTAACCCCCATTTATGATTCTAAACCTGATTTTAGTGTTCGAACATGATGATTTTGACCCAAAATAGTGAAATCATAAACCATTATATTTATAATAGGCTACACTCAAAATACGTGTACCCACACATCGGATCTTTTTTGTACCGGGAACAAGTACCGTGTACATATACAAGTAAGTGGGGAGTGGACTCTGATTTAAGTTTAAAATGTTATGCATCATTTAACATGTGTTAGTCTAGCCATGTCATCATATTAATTGTGTGTTAGACTAGACATCACATATGCCATATCAGCATTGTATGTGCATTTACATAACATGTTATGCTTTGCTTTATGATCAATATCCTTTATGTCTTGATGTATGTGATGAAAGAATTTCATTGGAAATGACATGTATGCTAGATTAGATGCCATAGTCGGCTAGGAAATGAATGCATGGTGACTCGTGTTATGGGACGTGACGCCATTGTGTAATTGTACTATGCTCATGTAGAGGTATGTGGCTAGGATGTGATTTGCCCTTGTGCTATGACCCTTCCCAACAGAGGTTTACGTGTTGGGGGATCATTGGAGGAAAGCATCGGTTTATGGTTATCAAACTCCTACAGCGGTTAGAAGTACGCACGGCTGATCGCTAGGACAGTTGGTAACCCCGGTGGTATATTCAGAGGGCCAATCGTACTGCTTTTATTTTGGGTGAAGTCACCCATTTATTTTTTTTTCATTTAAATTTATCGGGAGTCATTTTGCATTTTCAATTCTAGTACTAACGGTGGGCCTTCTCGCTGGATGGGGTTTGCGACTCATACCCGGGGAATACGCACATTATGATTGTGAGTAGCACATAATCTATGACCTAGTAATGTTGTTAGGCTAATATTGTTAAAATGAATTGCATATAGGCGCATTTATGTTGTGACTGTTTGAGTGGTTATCCTTGTGCGGTCTTCCTTTCCACTTACTGGGATAGTGAGCTCATCCCACGTGCACAACTCGTTTTAGGTTATTTTGCAAGTTACCCACCTGGAGATCAAGAGCCGGGCCCCATTGTGGAGTTTTTCTCTGAAGATTGATGGGTCCTTGATGAGTTCGAGCACCATGCCGATTGCACGAGCGAGAATTGTGTTGTATGGCAGCAGTGACTTCTAAGTGATTCTTTTTTATTCTTTTTGATATACTCCCTTTTGATTCCTTGATGCTTAAATTATTATATTTATGCATATATATCATGCCTTTAAGCCCAAATGTATATCTTTTATGATTTAATTTGGGTATTAAGTATTTGGAAACAATTATAGGTGTTATTATGAACAGGTCTTCCACTAAAAATACGGGTCCTATCTTAGTTTAGTAGATGTATACTGTATTGCAGTTACTGCATTGTTGATCCTGGTAGGTTTTTGAGTTAACCAGAGTTAACTCAGTCACCGGCTCGATTTTATGCGAGTGGGGTGTGACACCAACTACTATTTTTTATAAGATGGCTTTGAAGTTGAAAAGTCTTAAGGGCCATCTTAAAATTTGAAATAAGGAGGTTTTTAGAGATGTGCATCAAAATGTGAAGGTGGCAGATGACAATATTAAGGTGGTTGAAGCTAATTTCGATATGGATGGCTCTACTGCTAATAAGGTAGCTTTGCAAAATGCTCGGGATTGATTACATGTGGTTTTGATCCAAGAAGAAATTTTTTGGCGCCAAAAGTCTAGAATTAAATGGTTGTAGGCAGGTGACATAAATATAGCTTTCTTCCATTCCATTGTCAAAAATAAAAGAAGACACACTGGTATAAATAAAATTATGTCCACTGAGGGGGTTTAGTTATCTGAATCAAATAAAATTCAGGCAGAGGATGTTGCTCATTTCTCATCTATTCTCTCTTCTGAAGGGAGAATGGCGAATATGAATATTATTGATCACATCCCTTCGTTGATAACAGAGGAGGATAACTTTATGCTTATTGGAATTCCATCAATGGAAGAGCTTCATTAGGCTACTTTCTCAATGTCTAAGGACGGTGTGCCAGGTCTAGATGGCTTTTCAAGTGTTTTCTTCCATTATGCCTGGGAAATTATTAAGGAAGATCTCTATGAAGCGGTGAGTGACTTTTTCAATGGAGGTAAGCTTCCTCAAGGTTATACGTCTACTTTTATTACCTTGATTCCCAAGTTTGAATCCCATACTTCATTTGGTGAATTCAGACCTATTAGTTTATGCAATTTTCTTTACAAAATCATTTCAAAGATTTTAACTTGTAGACTTGGTAAACTATTGCCTAAACTAATTTCTGAGGAGCAAGGGGCATTTGTTAAAGGGAGAAGCATTCTTGATAATGTAGCTTTGGTGAATGAATTTGCTCAAGACATTGATAGAAAAGTCAGATAAGATAATATTATTCTCAAACTTGATATGGCGAAGGCTTATGATAGGTTGGAATGGTCATTCTTATTTGCTTGCCTTGAAAAGTTTGGCTTTAGTGGTCAATGGATTAGCCTAGTGAAGGAAACAGTTTGCAATTACTGATTTTCTATTCTATTGAATGGTAGCCTTGTGGGTTATTTCAAGTCATCTAGAGGTGTCAAACAAGGAGACCCTTTAGCCCCAAGTATTTTTATTCTAGCTGAAGAAGTTTTTAGTAGAGGTCTAAGATCTATCTTTATTGAAGGCCATGCTAAGTACTCCCATGTTCCAATGGGTTTTCCGAGTATCTCCCATAGTCTGTATGCTGATGATACCATTATTTTTGCTCAAGCTTTGAAGTCTTCTATGATACAGATTATTGCTTTCATGTCTAGGTATGAGGTTTCTTCAAGCTAATTAGTTAACAAATCAAAGAGCTACTTTTTATGTCTTAGAAAACTCCTGAATGTAGGATCAAGATGGTTGAAGACGCTACAAGTTTTAAAAGAGGCTCATTTCCTTTTACCTATTTGGGTGTTCCTATAATCAAAGGGAGGGCTAGAATTTGTCATTTTAATGCGGTCCTTGAAAAGGTTTCAAATAAGCTTGCAGGTTGGAAAGGAAAGTTGCTCTCAATAGATGGTAAGATTATTCTAATTAAGCATGTTCTTTGCAACGTCCCAATCTATTTATTTTCTACTTCTTTGGTTCCCATTGGTATTTGGAAAAGATTAGAATCCTTAATTTATAATTTCTTATGGGGTGAATCAGAATTTGGAAGGAAACATTATTGGGTTAGTTTCAACACTCTTTGTCTCCCTGTAAGTGAAGGTGGAATAGGAATAAAATCTTTCAGAGAAATGGACACTTGCTTTCGGTTGAAATCTTTATGGAGGATTTGCACTAATACATCTCTTTGGTCTACATTTTTCAAATCAAAGTATTGGAGAGGTGATCATCTATTTATAGCTACTTGTCCTACTAATGGCGCAAAAACTTGGAAAAGCCTTTTTGTCCTTAGAGATATACTTTTTGAAAATTCCAAGTGGTTCGTGGGTGAAGGAAATTAAAATTTATGGCTGGATAAATGGATGGATTATGGTCCTTTGATTGGTTGGTTGAGCAATGTTGAGGGTGTTGATATATCCATGCAAGTTAAGGATGTTGTTGATATTGATGGTTCTTGAAACATAACTTTATTGCAAAAAAAAATATGTTCCCAATGATTTACAAAATTACCTGAAGTCTATGATTATTCCTATTTCATCTGTGAATGATAGACTTATTTGGATGACAACTGTGTCTAGTGATTTCTCTATAAAGTTTACTTGGAAAATTATTAGATCAAGGTCCAAGAAGATTGGTTGGGATAAATCGATATGGGCCTCTTCAGTCCCCATCAAGATATCTTTTTTCAATTGGAAGTTGTTAAAAGGTAGAATTCAGGTTGATAGATCCATTCAAAACTTGGGGGTGAAAATTGCATTCAAGTGCAATTGTTGTGCCAACCATCACATTGAGGACATTCATCATCTCTTCATGAAGGTGTTCTCGCTATAAAGGTTTGGGGTTTCTTCCTCTAATTATTTGGCATCCAATGTGATAATTTTCAAATCTTTTTTCAAAGAGTTTGTTTTCTGCAATATTTATCAGATAGAAAAAGAATCAACTTGGTTTTGTTATTGGGATCCTTTCTAATTTTATTCTCTGGGAAATTTGGAGAGAGAAGAACTACCGTCGTTGCGAAGGAAAATCCAACTCCTCCTTAATGGTTATTAAAAAGGTTACTCTCTGGTTGTCTTCTATTCAAATGCCAAATAACTTCTCTAAAGGTTTAACTGAGCAGGACTTGAAGTTGTTGTGGTATCTGAAAATTCCCATAACAAAGATTAAAATTAAAAGGATAACATTTGTTAAGTGGATGCCAATCAGTGAATTTGTCTTCATTTTAAATGTGGATGGAGCTGCAAAAGGTAATCCAGGACCAGGTAGTGGTGGGGGTTGCCTTAGGGATTGCAAGGGCATCGTCTTTTTTATTTTTGCTCATTTTTATGGAGTATGCTCCAATTATGTGGCTGAGATGAGAGTGGTAATGGATGGTATTCGTTACTGTATTTCTTTAGGTATCACAAGATTTGCCATTATCTCAGACGCAAAAGATATTGTGCAATCTATTTCTGATGGTAAAAATTCTCATTGGAATTCTTGGTATTAGTAGAACTCTCTATCTAAGCTTTTACAATCAGACTCTGTTTCTATTTGGCACTCAGTGAGGGAAACTAATAAGGAGGCTGATGCTTGTGCTAATTTTGCTGTTAGTAGTCGTTCAAACTCATGTTTCACAAAGTATAATTCTTTTTCGAACTCAATCAAGATTTCTATTAGGGATGATAATTCTCGAATTCCTTTTATTATATCAAAATAGTTTGTTTTTTTATGGCTGATTATAAAGCCATCCTTCCTCTGTATCTGAGTTGGGTTTTGGTTTTATTTTTTTAATTAAGTCTTAGGATGTTGGGTTCGGGTAAGGCGGTAATGTCCCCCCCCCCATTGTATTTCTTCATTTATCTTCTATCAATAAAAATTTTGGGCCCAGCCAGGGGAACCCAGATAAGTTCTTGGTTAAAAAAAAAAAAAAAAGGACTCCCATGCAAAATGTTTGTGTATATTATATCTATGACTGTGACATTGGAAGCAGAAAATGTAAGACAGGTAAGACGGGACATGAGTGAGTGCCCGACAATTATTTTGTAATATTGTGTGTATGGTTGATGATTATTGAGCATCATATAGAAAGTTTGTGGCTAGGATTTGTCACTACCCTAGTGCTACAACCCCTTGTTAGTAGGTGGTGAGGTACTGACTAATCCCAACTCGTGGTTGCTTGATTAGTAGTACACTTGCGGGGTATGATGTACTATACCTAGAGACGGATAGCAGCAAGGTACGATGCATTGTACACTTGACTGTCGGGGTTATTAATCTAGGGCTTAGCCGAGGGACCGAGGTTCTTTTTTATACTAGCTGACTCATGCCTACAACTAGCTTGTATCCTTGGAGTCCTATATATTGGGAAAGGGGATACTAGCTACGTTGTGTAGCACTATACCACTTCTACAGACTTAGTAATGGACTAAGAAGTAATGTAATCTAAATGAACTTATGAGCATGCATGCATTGCTTCATTTGTACTGTGTTTGCTTGCCTACCCCACCCCCTCATTGAGCATGTCGTGCACACCCCATTTTATTCACTCTCTATAGATGAGATCGGTGTTTTTCCTACTACCGACATTGATCCTGTGGGAATGGCCACGGACCTTTTAGCCAGTGTCCCAAAGACTAAGCCAAAGCATGTACCCGATTGTGGTTGTGACGACTGTGTTTTTGGAAGCTAGATCTACTAAGTGATACTGTTGACAATACAGGAACCCTTTTGTGTAAATATTCCGTTGTAATTGAGAATACTCTGATGTAATATATTGTACTATTGTTTTGAAATACATGTAAAAATTACAGGAGATGGATTCTGAATATCATGTAATTGTAAATTATAACTCTATCATGTAGTAAGCACTAGTGTGTATATATATGATGGACTGTATATATACATGAATGTAGTGTTTGTGGTGTTGTGGTTTTGTTTCTCTCGCTTGTGATCCTAGGGAATCAGGCTGACTGGATACGGTAAGATGTCCAGTGCCACATACCTTTTCTAGAGAAAGCATGGTGTAACAGTAGGCTAATGGTGGTTGGAGGGGGTGTATGTTGCGGGGATGGTGGTGGTCGAGGTGTTTCTGGTTCGAGAGTCCTTATAGAACCGTGATGGATTAGGTCGGAGGCGTCGTTGTCAATCTCGGCTTCTTTGTCTTAGGGAATTTTGTTCTATTCCTAATGAATATTTCTGAGAGCTTGTTGGGTTTCAAATTTGTTTTCATAATTTTTTCTGGGTTGTTTGTGTCTTTGGGGATCTCTTTCTCTCTCTCCGACGTGTCACACCCTCAACAAAAGTATCTGTTAGTTCTTCCTTTCGATCTCTGTTCCTAATTCTTGAGAGATGGTTTCGGTTTGGGGGGTTGGATTGTGGGTTGCAAGAGGCAATGATGATCAAGGACCTCTCCCTAGCCGTAGTCACTGAGAGAGACAATATAGGTAGAGTGGGCAACGGTGGCAATTGTGTAGTTCTTGGATAAGGGTGTATGTGTGCACTATGCATAAGAATGGAAAAGGGGAGAAGGGTTTTACTCCTGTCAAACCCACGATGAAGGTGATGGGTATTGAGGGATAAGTGTAAAATAGGATTGGGTAAGTGTAAAATAGGATGGGGTTATGTGTTTTGGCCAAAAGGAAGAAAACATCATTTCAAATCCTTAATTAACAACGAGTGACGGTAAAAGGTCCGAGCATAATAATGAGTTATGCAAGAAGTATCTCTCTAATTATGGCATTCTCCAGGGGATGGTGTTGTAAATTTCCTTTTATTAATAATAGACAAGATTGACTATAATTTTTGAGATATGGTTGATTGTCCAGAGACATATATAGTCATTCGTACATGTTAGGTGGAGGTATTATTTATTAGGATATCAATCTGTTAAACGTAGAACATCTGTAACAATGACTAAAGTGAGATTCATAGAAGATGATATGACGAAAAAGGAAGTGATCTTACCTTAATAGAAATAAAAATCTGCCAAGGTTAATAGACTCCAAAATGAGCTGCTAGCCTAGAAATCCCTCCAAATGTCAACCACCTCAAAGCATAATGTAAAAAATAAATAAAATTGGAGACATAATTTACTCGGACATCGAAGCATTAAACCTAGAGAGAGAGAGAGAGAAGGCAAGGAGGATTGACTTCCTGTCTAGAACCCAGATGATGGTATTGCAGCACTGTTTGCACCAGATGGTGCTTGCTTCGCACAAAAATATATGCTTTATGTTAGAAGTGTAAATTCTTATTTTTTTTTTATAATCTTTTTCTTCCATCTTAGACTCTTAAATAAGAGTAGCTATAACAAATTCGCATCTAAACTGATGACAATTTGTTTCAAGTGCAACCAAAGGGCTGATGACAATTGTTTCAAGTATCGGTATTGTATCCACCCTATTGTAGCCGATACCAATACTTGACTGGGCTGGATCAGATACCCATATAGATTTCAGGGGTAAAACAGTACAAAAATGTAATCTTTTTTTTTCAAAGAACAAGAACAAAAGTGATCCATACACACCGATCCAATCCGATCCAGATCATATCGGTACCGAGAACTAAATCCTTGTTCCCAACTAAATGGGTCGCCTAAATGGATCCGTGTAAAGACAAAGAAGAACAGTAATAACAAAGGGCTGGTTTCTGTTTCTCTTTCTTTTTCAGTTTTGTTCGTCATCTAACATACATCGGTTCCTAGGTTTTGTTAGCTTTCTTCTCCGCCTTTTCCATCCATCCCGTACTGTCCTAACAATTGTTTGTCACTGTTTACATACTGATTTGCAGGTCTGAGTTCATTCTGGCTGCAGGGATTCAAACTGGCATTCTAGTCAATCCAGCTTTTCGGTCAACCTCATCTTTTGATATTATTTTCTTCCCGGTCAGTACTATATCTGATCATAATTTGAGGTTCATCAGACCCACACATATGGAGTTATTTCTGTTTTCTGTATTAACTAAATTCTGTTATTCTCAAGTTTATATTCTCCTGTAATTCGTTCCAGCAGATCCAACCACTGGATCAGCTTGTTCTATGGAGGGATGAACCAAGTCTAATCAAACCAAATCTCAGCTCCAACTAACAGTTGGATCCTGAATTATTTGACTTACTTGGATTGCTGTGTTAAATTGTGTAGGCATTGTGTTCTATAATCTTATTTCATCTACCCTACAGCACATCAGGCACTGCCCCGTTGCCTTGTAAATTTGGTAAGTCCCATGTATGTTTCATGGGGTGGACTGGGTCCTGGTTGTGCAATGCTTTAAGTAGGTAGGGTGCAGTGTTAAATAAACTCCACCCCCAGCCCAACACCCAGTCCAACTATTCCACTAGGACACTGTTAAAAATCAACCTGTTAATTCTAATCATCATAGATTCATACCTAATACATTTGCACCCTCAATAACCTGCGGTGATTTCAGAGAACTCTGCAAAAAGGTGGTAATGATCATTTAGTAGGGTTATGATATCTTCAAGCTAGAAATATTGAGTGATCATAACAACCCATAGATCTATGTGCTACATGTGTTGGTAGGGTGCTGGTTGAGTGTTCTGAGAATCTGAAATGTGTATCTCACTTTTGACGTTTCATGTAAAAAACATCAAGAAGATGGAAACATAATTTGGAAGTTCCCTAATATCATCTTTTAATTTTCAGTGACTGCAAGATTTCTTAAACCGAAACAAAAATTACAATCTGCTAAACTACAGAATCTCTGAAATATATTTTCTACTTGATGATTATAGAGACTTGGCAGAGCATTTAGCCCACGGTAATATGGAAAGTCAACCATCAAGGAGTCTAACGATTTATACGAGTCTCCAGGCAGTTCTGGGTTCAGCACAGGATCAACTCTCCATTCTCATGCAGCAGCTGCTAAAACAGAACAACATCAAGCTGAAGTATGTTCACTGCACAAGGATGATGGAAAAATTGAATTTAAGTGCAAAATGATCTAAGTGGTTGCGATGATGATAAGCGATACTCAAGGTTATCAAATATCATATACCTATGAATCTGCAGATGATTCTGATCCTCTTGGATTTCACAAGAGGTTTTCTGGTTGGCTGTTATGGAAAAGTTAAATTTATCATTGCAACAGAAATACTCCTTTCTCATAAAGAATCAAAAGAAAACGGAATCATGCATGTCTTGTCAAACACAGAGTTCATTTCCCCTTTCCAAGTAACCCCACTGTTCCAATCATTGACAGCAGATATCCTGAACCCCAAATTCTCAGAAAGTGCAAGTTGTTTTGGATACTGTCTTCTAACCATCATCCCATCAGCTCTTCAGGGTTATGGTCTCTAATTAAATTATTTACAAACTAGGTCTAAGTTTCAATTCCTGCTCCCTTACAAGTGGAGAGAGAAAAAGCGAAAACACGATAGTTTACTTTTATAATAATATGATTAAACAATCCATGCCTCTTCATGCTATGAAGCTTCATTGCAAGGTAAGAGACTTGATAGGAGAAACGAACTGCACAGAATCTCCAGAAATGGATAGTATTTAAGAAAGCATAACCTCCACTACAAGTGGAACTTCTATTTTTAAGTTTGCCACTTTTGACTCGGCTGATCTAAGGAGTAAAATAACTACTTCAATGGAACTTTTCAAACTGATACCACTCTTTTAACACTTTCTTCTTTTCAAAACTTTGTTTATCATTGAAGTCAAGGTGTGAGCTAGGTAACCAGCCCAAGTAGAATTGATCAGGTTCTGTTTTCCCACTTAATTTTTAGGCTTCCAATTGGCTTAAAAAATATGGTGGTGGGACTTACAAGGATCTTAAAGTATCTTGCTTGTCAGATGAAGCTTAGCATGGGAATAAAAATAGATCAATCACTACTATTTGGCAGGCTATTAAAGCAAGATTCATCTCCTAAAAGACAGCTGAATATTAAAACTTGAGCGCAACTTTAGATGATAAAATCTGTCCTACCACAAGCTTCTGGCCATGCAGTTCACTTGAGTTGCAATTCAGCTGACTCAGCCATGAGAGTTGTTGGAATTGTGTCGCCCAACACAAATTTAGAGCCACCTAATTTTCTGAGGCCACACAACTCAAAATAAAACTCAGATAACTACAACTTAAAATATAATATTATGAACGTGTTTAAATTAAGAATTTATTTATTATGTTTAACAGCTTGAAATTTCAACTCCCTGGGAAAAAGTCGAAATAGGTTTCTAAACAACTTATAAAGCTCTATTAATATTGATACGTAATAGGTGTTGTTGGTCAGAAAGCTCAGAACCAGCTATGAACTTTTCCATCTGCTTTGCAAACATTTTTAGAGGTCCTAACCTCACCTCACAACTTTGCCTTTTAAGACATAGCAAAGAAGTGGAATTTATGTTCATTAATGTTTAGAAGGCCATAATTTTCATTGTTAAAAATTTTCCTTCTAACATTAGAATTTTGATGCAAGACTAACTATGGATTTGAAAGCATTATGCCAGATAGGAACTTCTTACTGAAGCCATTTGGTTTGGGTTCCCCACCTCCTCAGTGATCTCGCCCAAGGTTTCGTTGGGTACGAGATCTCGGTGGTTGGTCTTAGTGGCCATATGGGCTTTCTAGCCCCTTAAGCTTGTCATTTACCCTATTTTAGGCCTTCTAAATAAAGCAGAAGCCTTAGTTTTTTAAAAATAAACCCAAAATGGTACTTTGACTTCGTACCCTTTGTAATTAGTCTTCGTACCCTAGGCTATTATTCCACAATCCACACGACATCTAATACTTTTAGAAGTTAGAACACATAATCAATTTAAAATGCATAAATAATCACAAGGAATTAAAAGATATTTTAGATAATTATTAGTTGAATAGGCTAATGACTCATGTCTAATGCACATAGCCCGGCTCTATTTATAATATGGAAGAGAACAATTAAGATATGAGTGCAAGACTAAAACACCCCTAACAGACAATTCTACTCTTGTACCCATTGACAATAATCCCCCTCAAATTGGTGCATAGATATCACATACGCCCAACTTGCAGATAATAGGAAGAAACATCTTACCACTAAGACCCTTAGTAAATACATTAGCCAGTAGTTCAATGCTGGGAACGAAATGCACAGTGATAAGACTCATATCAAGCTTCTCTTTGATGAAGTGCCGATCAATCTCCACATATTTGGTTCAATCATCCTAGACTGGGTTGTGAGTAATGCTAATGGCAGATTTACTATCACAACATAGCTTCATAGGAGTAGTAGCAAGGAGAGCCAAATCTGTGAGAAGATCATGAAGCTCATAAAAACTCACTAGCGCCACGGGCCATAGCACGGAACTCAGCTTCAGCACTAGACCAGGCAACAACCACTTGCTTCTTGCTTCACCAAGTAATAAGGTTACCACCAACACAGGTGCCATAACCAATGGTAGACCTACGATCATCAAGTGAACCTGCCCAATCAACATCTATGAAGGCCCCGACCCAAATGATGCCACGTGTGATGAGTAAGGATCATGCATTCTCCCCTTAAAATGGAACATCGGCAAGGAAAACAGATAACAGTGTACTACGTTCAAGAGGCGGCACATCTTCCACTGTGGAAGAAGACTCCCCCGAACACAGATTCATGAAAGACAACATCTATAGTCACAAACCACCAATGCCAAGTGGTAGGATGATCACACCGATTGCCTTCTGAGTGGCAAAATACCCTAGAAAAATGCACTAGATACCGTGAGGATGAAGACCACGAGCATAACAGACGTAGCCAAACACTTGGAGAGTGATAGGAAAAGCAGTAGAGCCCTGTAGTAACTCACAGATGGGAGGTGATAAAAAATATGTCTGAAGAGCCTGACCAGAGACCGAAGAAGAGTCATCATCAGGCAGATACAAACCACTGCACACCCTACTAGAGCCAATCGTTTCCCTCTGCCACTAGATCCTGAAAATACAATGAGAAGGAAAAAAATTGTCTTTGCAATTAAGACCGGAAGTGAGACAACTAATGCACGATAAATTAGTAGTAAAGGATGGAACATGCAAACCAGTTGAAAGAGTTATAAGTAGAATTATAGCTAACAAAGCCCTTTCCCAAAATTGTGGAAGAAGTCCCATTAGCCCATTTGACCTTACTATTACCAGAACAGAAAGTATACTAAGAGAAAAAAGCAAAAGAACCTATCATATGATCTAATACCCCGGAGTCAATAATCCACATGGTAGACTGGACACACGTACTATGACCATAAAATAGGTACCTGAACGAATGGTGTGGAGTGAGCAAAACTTGTCATTGCATATGCATGAGGCTCCATACGAGTCAGAAGATGCTGAAAGGCAATAAGCTCATCAGAGGATAAAGATGCTGAGAAGATGCTTAGTGCAGAGTTAGAGTCAGAGGCTTTAGTATGGTTGACCTGACCGAAATTACCACGACCCTTTCCACAACCTTTATCAGATGTATCAGCAGGGTGGCCATAAAGCTTCCAATAGTGCTCCTTGGTATGACACTCCTTACTACAGTAGTCGCACTTTACAGGTGCTATGGTAGAGGAGCCACTAGACTATGAGGCTATACTGTAGGACAGGGTGCTTAAGGTAAGAACAAATCTCTCTATGGGAGCAGCAGTAGGCTATGGGAGCATAGTAGTACGACAACTGTCCTCAAGTTGTATCATACCTTAGGCTTGCTCCAAAATAAGAAAGAAAGAACGACTCTGAACATGAGCCCGCAGTTAGTCGTATTCCAAATCCAGCCCTACCAAGAATCATAGACGTTGATCTTTTCTTCCGGTTTCTAGTAGGTAATGACATCAGCATGAGTGGTGAAAACATACTCCTCATAGAAGTCCAGCTCATACCACAGAGTTTGCAACTCGTAATAAACTATGATAGAGTTAGCCCCTTTTGCTTCAAATCATGAACCTTATGGCGAAGTTCGAATACTTGAGCATCATTCCCAATATGGGAGTCAATGTTTTGTACACACTTCCATAACTTCGTAGCGGAGTTAAGGAGATAGCATGAGTAATTTGTGGCTGCATAGAGTTGACAAGAAAAGCCAAAACAAGAGAATTTGCACTCCAATTTATTAATATCAGTACCTATGGTAGGTTGCTTTGTGGTTCTAGTAAGATAACCATAATAACCACAAGATTTGATGGAGATAAACCATGAGCGTGACCATATAAGATAATACCATCAAGCTTGATAGCACATGGAGGGAATGTGGGAAGGGTGCCGGAGTAGTCACCACCAGTGGACGCGGTTGAGCTCGCAGGTCCAGACATGGTTACCACTTAAAGAGGCTGTAGAGATGGTTGGAACAAGCTGATACACCAACTATAGGTAGAAGAGGCACCAAAAAGTAGGAAAAAACCCTAAAAACCAAAAATCTATAAAGGGTTGGTAAAGCTCTATAATCAAGCCCTGAGATAGTAACATGGCTAATATATACCACAACTAGGATCAATAGCATCAATCAGAACCATCTTCAAGTCGATCAATGAATCAAACAAGGAAGAAAAACCCTGATATCAAAAAGTCAACCAGGGTAAAAACCTTGAAAAGTGATAAAAAAAAAAAAAAAAAAAAAGGTGAATTAGGTCTCTCAGATCATTAAAGAGGAGAGTCTAAGATATCAGGAAAGAAGATGGAAGGGGCTAGAGACCTCCTATGCTTGTTTAAGAAACTAGTACCGAGAAAGGAAGGATGGAGGGAGGCGTAGGTGGGAGGCACTGACCACCAAAATCGAGAGGCGAAACAAAGAGATGGGAAACCTTAGGATTTGGATCTAAGGCTCTGATATAATGTTGAATGGGATAATGACTTTTTTCTAATGGACACAGGCCATCTCTATTTCTAATATGGAAGAGAATATTCCAGATATAATGACAAAACTAAAATACCCCTAATGGACTATTCTACCCTTGTACCCATTTACAACATTACTTAATTATTTAACATGGATGACGGATGAGTCACATCACATACATTGGAATGACATAAGTCACATAACAACACAAGTACATAAGTACATATATCAAACTCATCCTAGAGACCTAAACTCTTTTAAGTGTTGGGCCATATCATCATAACCACCATATTGTTGCTAATGTTGAAGCATGTTTTGCTCTAATTGAATGTTGGCCATGTCATAATATGCCGGAAGTAATACTCGGAGTTTTCCACAACAGCCCTATAAACATCAACATACTGGAGGTACCCTAACCTTAGATATCTACAAAACGTAAAGAACTAGATCGAGATCCACCGAGCCTGGATGGTGTCGTCGCACCAGAACTTGCACAGATATGTATGGCTGGGAGCTAGAATCCTGAAGGCGCTACCCACAAAATCGGACCCAATGTGGGGGTATGACTGACCCTTACACTCAAAGGCAAATGGGAAAGAGGTGGCATATGGTTGCACATGTACAAACTGACTAAGCTGATTATAATGACTATAGTATGAATCGATGCTCCCCATGCTATATAAGGCTAACGATGTATACAATTGCTCCCCATAAATACCACTCTCCATACTCAAGCTTCTGAGAGTGTCAAGCTCCTAATCAAGATGTATATTGAGTCCATGCTATAATGCTCCTCACTACCACCAGGTGTGAATCGTAGACGAGACCCTCTCGTGTAGGCTACACGTGCACCGTGGTCCAAATCCTATGCGGCATGAGTGTACTGAGTCTCCCGCACCAGCTCTGCCTCCAGCTCCAGCTCCAGCTCCAGCTCCATGTAATGGTACCATTTAATTTCACTTTTTTATAAATATACTTGTAATCCAATTCATTGAGCAGATCAGAGAATGAATTTAAAATTTGAGTCGCATGGTGTGAAGCCTGTGGCGCATGTGATCTCCCCTTCTCTCTCATACCTTTGTAGGCACCTAATTTTGTCCCCTTTGACAACGATGATCTATGGGAGAGGAATGAAGCTTGTACTTTCACTCTCGAGGAGGATCTGGTTTTTGGCGAAACCCTAGACACCCCCAACCAAACCTCGTGTGCTGATTTGTGGAGTTTGGTTTAGCGTGAGAAATGTCAAGGATCCAAAGCCAAGCGTCGTTCAATAATGACCTAGAAAATGGTCGTCAATTCTCTCTGCCATAATATGACAATTAACCATGAATGAGTTTGATTTCCACATCATTGGATAGTACTCGAAAAAACAATTCCGTCGATATACTATATACAAAATTTTGATGCCTGGATAAGCCACCACGTATTCACAAAGTTCAAACCGACACTTGATCCAACCTAATACCTTTCGGCCTACCTTGGACCCCGAATCCATTATGTCTGGTGATGAATTGATGATGAATCGATATTTGACAGTGTCAAGCCGAGTATTAGCCAATAATGTAGGAATGACCAAAAAGATGGTTGTTGATCCCTCCCCTTGCATTAAAATGACAAAATCTCATGTTTCGCATTTTCCGAGAACTTCCGAGCCAAGAATGAGCTCAATTTCTGCAATACTGGATAGTACTCATCAAGATGATTTCATTCATATATTACACGTTAAAATCCATCATCTAGATTTCCCATAACAACCCCCTTAGAAATCAGAAACCAACAAACTGACCAAAATCAGCCCAATTTGCTTATTTAGAGGGGGGGAGGTAACCCACCTAAAAGTTGCGCAAATCCGCCCAACCCTTAGACGGGGTGGCCTTCCTTAGGGAAATAAAAGATAACCTCTATGTCCCAACCCTGAAACCTTATAAATAAGTGTCAGTTTTCATAGGAAGAATAGGAGAAAAATCCAAAGAAATTCCCATATAGTTTTTAAAATTCTTTTATTTTTCCGAATATTCCAATAAGCCCCAAAGTTCTACAGAATTCCCAGTAGTTAAATTCCAAAAACCCTAGTAACCTCAGAATTTAGGTAGAAATCCCCCAGAGAAGCCCAAAAAGTGTTGAACCTCTACAGAAATCCCTGAAATCCCAAAAATCCAAAATCATCACGAAGTTCTGCCAAAGCATCAAAAGTGCCGATTTCTCCAAGAAAGCGAGAAGGCAAACCCTTGCCCTTGAGTCGGGGGAATTCAACAAAAATCTATATCTGAAGCAGAAGGGATCCCTTCCATTTCTAGCTTTTGTCAGACACCGAGCATAGGTAATCTTCTAACCCTAACCGACATAATGCAGAATTCATTTTTTTGCCATATCTTGGAATAAGATAGCATGACAATTTTTTTTTTTTTGCTAGAAGATCAGATTAAAAAAACAAATAAATAAATAAAATAAAATGTACAAGGCAGAAAGATTGGGAGAACCCAGCTTTAAAAAAAAAAAGAAGCAAGAAACGAGTCCCCACCTTCGACATTGCCATTAGCAGGGACTCACATCTGCTACCTAGAAATTAGAAATTGCGACAATCACAAGCTCCTCATTGATATGGGGAGGGAAGTCAACCATTACTGCATGCCTGATTTGGCTGCATCCTTAGCCAAGAAGGCCGCAATAG
Organism: Macadamia integrifolia; assembly: GCF_013358625.1. NCBI lineage: Eukaryota > Viridiplantae > Streptophyta > Magnoliopsida > Proteales > Proteaceae > Macadamia > Macadamia integrifolia. The sequence continues at coordinate 7,147,786 of NC_056559.1, forward strand.
GATTCACCTCCCTTTGAGTGATTTTCCACTCAATTGAACCAAGGAAATATTGGAGATAAAAACCATTCCTGTGTGACAAACCAAGGAATGCATTTGGACTGTAATAAGATAATTGCCGCCACCGAAGCTAATTTTATCCACAGGTAGTTCACACCCATTTCTTTAGCATATTCGGATCCCTTTAATGATACTCCAAACTTCAGCTACGAAATTGTTGCTAATTCCCAAGAATGTCTTAAGAATAAAAACAATTTTCCCTCCATGATCTCGAAGGATTCCTCCCCCTCCTGTTCTTCCTAGGTTTCCTAATGAGCCACCCATCCACATTTATTTAACCCAACAGGGAGGAGGGTGACAGCAATAGATCTCCAAAATCGAAACTGAAGGGAACAATGCAGCTCATATACCCAGCCTTCTGCATACCACCAGATCAGCAGTTGATTTTATCGCAACCCTCAAACTTGAACACGAGTCTCTTACCTCCTTATTGAATGCGGCCAGGACCTTCCTTTTCCCTCCTAACGTCTCCCATTTCGCTCCTTCCAGATATTAGATGCCACAATCATCAAAGCCACCATCCACGGGTCCTTTAAAGCCAATCCACAACCCTTCCTCCTTCACCACTGAACCAGATCAGCAATCGAATTTTTCTTTTGCAATGCAAATACCAAAGAATCCATAAATATTCCCTAGATGTCTATAAAATACTTGCAATCTAGAAAGAAGTGGTTAATTGACTCTGAAGCTTCACCACATAGGTCACACTTAGTAGCCAGTTGAACACCTTTACCACACACCACCTCATCTGTAGGAATTTTTCCATTTACCCAGTGCCAACCAAATATGGATTGCCGAGCCATCAAATTATGACTCTATACGATTGCGGACCATGGAACCTTGGGGTTTCTTTTCTTGATATCATTTAAGTAGACCCAATTGTGAAGCATCCCAAAGGCTCAAGACTCCAAGCACAAAAGTCCTCCTTTTGAACAATCGGAATACTAACCCCTCTAGCGGCCTCCAATGTTTTTTTGTTTTTTAAATCTTGAGTTCACATCTTGAAATTCCGCTTGAAATCATATGTAAAATCCCCTACTCGAAGTGTGGAATTCTAAAACAGATTTTCCTCCAAACCTAACATTTCTTGAATGGAATCGGCCCTAACCACCTATCCCTCCAAGAATTAATAGAATTTCTGTTGCCAACGACCCACCTTTCATTCTTCAAGACAAACTCCCACATTTTTCTCACTCCTGGCCGTACCAAGAGCTCTTATACCCCCTTTTAATATTGCCATCAGCGTTCACAAATCTAACTTTAAAGAACCAACTCATAGTTGTATCTTCATGCTTGATTTGCCAGACAAACTTGCACACTAACATCATATTTTTCTCCCAGAGCTTTCTTATCCAAGCCCCCCTTCCTCATTTGGTTTACAAATCGTCTCCCATTTCACAGTGATCACTTTAGTGGTATCCACGTCGTCCATCCAAACAAAGTTTCTCATCCATTTTTCAAGACAAATAATAAGGGAGGATGGCCACCAATATACTAAAAATTAATTATCAACTGTCATTCCAAATATTATCGACCGAAACAGCTCCACCATACATGCCATCTTCCCTTTCCAGCCGAAAGTCTTGACTTTATCCATCACTGATCACAAAGTATCCCTTTTGACTCTACCTTTAATTTCCACACCCAAATATTTTGTTGGGAAATTGCAAATCAGATCCATGTAACCGATCCCATTAAGTTGGGATAAGGTTATGATTGTTGTAATGCCAAGCACCTCAGAAATCCTTTGCTTCTTGGTAGGGTGAATCCTTCCCAAAAATAATTTACTTTTGTCCCGATTTATCCCCTATCTGAAAAACTCTTGGTGTTTAGACAAAAATAAATTCAGGTTCGTGAAATACCTGAGAGAGGCATTCATAAATATAAAAGTATCGTATGAAAATATGAGATGACCAGGCACCGAGGCTCTCCATGGACCAGAAAGAGGAATGATTTTTGTTGTCCTTAATCAAGGTACTCAATCCTTTGCATAAAACCTCCTCCCATATAAGAAATAAAATAGAGAGACATAGGATCACCTTGCCTTAAGCCCCTTTCCACACCAAAGAAATCCACCGGACCACCATTAAGGAGAACTAAAACTCCAACTGACTTCAATAGAATGTGCACCCAGTTAATCAACTTTTTTCAGAGAACCCAAATCTTTTCAAAACACTAAAAAAGGAAATTCCAAGAAATCGTATAATACGCCTTCTAGATATCTATCTTGATTCCTATCCCACCACCTCTAAAAGAAGACTGCATCAAATTTGCAAGCTCCGATGCCAGTCCTATGTTCGAGTGTATCACTTTTTCTTTTTGGAAAGCCCCTTATTCTTCAAAAATAAGCTGGGAAGCAAGGAAGACACTCACAACGCCATGATTTTAGATAGCAATTTACAAAATCAATATCAATGATAGGAGTGACATCCTGTTGTTCCTCACCATCAGAAGCCCTACTTCCCTCAACCTCCAACTCGTCCTCATTCTCTTCCTCCCCTGAAACAGATTCGTACCCGGAAACAAACTCCTTAGCCAACCTGGAACCTACAAACCTTGCTGGCCCTACATCCATACCCATTTGGGTGTGAGTAGTTTCTTGAACACCACCTAAAACTGTCATCATTATCCATATCCAACTGGCCTTAACTCCTATTATGGGAAGAAGTCTTAAAACGTTCCAACTCCAAATAGGGCCTCCTTAATTGAGGCGTGATATTCTCTCTCGTTGGAATGAGATCCTCCAGAATAGGAACACCCCCCCCCAATGATGAGATACTCCAAGATTTAAATTATCTTGTTGAGATTCACCGCCAGAGCCCGTCTTGTTGCCGGCTAACCCACCATTGATTCCGGCCAAAAGATCCGGCCAAAAGACCCTTGAAGAGACCTTTTCTCAACCACTATGGTTGCAACCCCACCCCTTCTTCATCAACATAAATGGCACCAAAGATTCCACCATCATTTTGTTGATCTTTTTCTTTTTCCTCCACCATCTTTTTCTTTCTGCAATTTTGGATTGTATGCCCAACTTTCTTGCGGAAACCACACTTCTCCATCTTATCTTCATAGACTATTTATTGTTTGAACCAGAACAGCTCTGCAGTACCTGCCTAGCGGCGTTCCACCTGAATTTCATCAAGCCAGTAACCATCAATCTCCATCTCTACAAGAACGCAAGCAAAATTCTCTGCCAAGGAATTCCTTGCTTGACGGTCCAGCGCAATCAGCCTCCCTACAACCTTGGCCATCGATAAAAGAACTTTCTTATGCCAATACTCCAAAGGGAAGATCCAAAAACCTCACCCAAACAAGATTTGTGTTCACTTGTTTCTCATGGATGCTGAAATCAGCTGTCCACCATTGGAATTTAATCACTTTCCCCTCAACTTTGATTGGGCTTCTCCTCCACATGGCAGCCATGTCGCCCTCAGATTCAAATTGGAAAACGGTGAATCCCTTCCCAATAGATGTCATCGTGACTTTTCTTTTCAGATTCTACAACTCACTAGCCACCCTCCTTATGTCATCCAACGAGATGAATTTAAAGTTCACCTGCCTATCAACTCATACCGATACTTTTGCAAATGCTCTTCGTAAGCCTCTTTGAGGAATTATGATCTTGGTGAAGTTTCCTGCATGAATAGGCTCCAGTAATTCCTCCATATCCAGCAATACTCCTCCCACAACCTTGGCATAAGACTTCTTGGGACTACCTCTTCACCCCCGCTAATGACCTCAGACACACCAACCCAACCACCTTCCGTTGGCCTAGTCCCCTCATCCTCACCAAAGATTGGAACAACCACACCACCACCACCCCCATTCTGGGACATGCTACCCCTTGGACCGAGAACAAATCACCTATCATCACCATTACTCACCTGAGCCTCCACATAATGGGTCCTTCCCTCGCTGGTTGAAGGTGAAGCTCCGCCTCCCAGAAAGGGTCAAAGCACTACTCACGCTAACTTCCAAGGGAATCAAGGAATTGTGAGTCCCCCCATCCCTTTCAAAGATTCACCTAACATGATAATTAGTTGTTATGTTGTTCGCATGATAATGTAGTTAATCAAATATTGCATACATGTTGGCCTAGGGTTGTCAAATTATCGGGGGAGAATATTCGAAACACAAGCATCTAACCAAAAGACCGGTTTAGCCAGGCAAAGTGGGTGCCTAAAACGTTCTCCCATTTGTAACTCAACACAGACCCACACCTCTAAAAGAGACCATATATGAAGCCAAATCCGAGCTCGGTTCTCTAATCGGAATTGGGCACCCCAACAAGATTCTAGGCCCTCAGATCCTAGGTGGCAACTCCAAAGAATCATGTTTTCCCCATCCCCTCAACTGTCAGTAAAAGTGAAGACATCATTTCTAGGAGTAGCAGGTGTGAGGTGATATGTAGGGAGGAGTGGGAAAATAATACCCCTTGAGGAGAGAGGGAATGCTCAACCTAAAAGCAGGGAGAACCAATGGCTCCAACCCGAAAAGGGTCCTAGGTCCAGTTTTCACTGTTCTTACAACCTTCTCCCAACGATGCCCTCCCTCCTCCTTCATCTTCCTATTTTCTTCGTCATTCTTTTGTTTCTCCTTAGTTTCCCTGATTCAGGTAAGTCACTTAATGGGCTTATTTTATTGGAAATAAGCTTTGGGTTGAGTTATGTGTATGTGTTGGTCTTTTGATCCCATAGGTTTTCTTTGTAATGAGTCACTTTAATAGGCCTAAGATATGGGTAGAAAGTAGGAAAACGAGATTTAATTCATTAGTTTAGTTAAAGTCTTATTTTGAGTCTATATTCTTTGTTATTTCAGTTTCCTAGTCAGTTTAGGTTTCCCAATTAGTTAAGGATTGTGTTAAGCCTTTCATTTTTAGTGTTTGAGTCATTTTTGAATCTTCTATATAAGTTTGTAAGGGACTACAACATTGAACACGAATTTAATTGAATGAAAGTTTATTTTTGTTGTCTGCAGAATTATTCCCTGAGAAACAATGATCATCAACTGAGATAGCTGAGGGTGAGAGACCCAGGCTGAGATAGCCATTCCCCTACCCCCATTCTTCCCATTATTCTCTTATTTTTGTTTTGTTCATCCTATCCATCCTTGAATCTGATTTTTATTGATTTTACTAAAGATCCTACCTAGGATTGGATCACTTGTGACCCAATCTTACATTAATCCCTACTCTTATTTTCTATATTATTACCCTACCCCAGTTGTTACCTTGGCCGAATAGAGAGCATAGTTGTCAAGGCGGTTTGCCTGGGGCCTAGGCAACAGCCGCCTTGTTGCACTGCATGTCGCCTTGTGTTTTGGCACTTATTTATGCCAAATATCATTCAAGTAAATGTTTTTAATATTTGTTATTTCATTTACTTAAGATATTATTCATAAATAAGCAAATACCCCCTATTTGAATCCAATAAAAATGGTTTAAAAATCAAATTCCAAAAGGAAAAAAAGTCAACCCCCCAATCCAAGAACAAAAACTGGATTTTGGTTATAGGGACGATTTTCAACTTTTAAATGCTAGGGTTTTTCTCAATTATGAAAATTTTATAAATTCTATCATGTTAAAACATTGCTAAAAACCAAAAGTCCGGTAAAAAAATATTTTGTTTTGATATTCATAAAATTATTTTCATTCAGGCGATTTTAACAGTATTCGCGCACTTAAAAATAAGTTTGACTGAAGCATAACTTTGTCATTGCAACTCAGATTTAAGTAATCTTAGACTTGTTAGAAAACTGGTTTTATATTATAACTAATACAAAAAGTCTCATGTAAAAATAAAATCATTTGACCAGTCAAACTTATTATAGAATAAGAGCATTTCTCTAAATATTGATTTTTTATAACTTAATATGACTTAATGTTAATTTTTTATGATTTGATGTGGCTAAATGTTGATTTTTTATAACTTGATGTGGCTTAATCTTGATTTTTTATGATACAAGGTATATATAACTTACTAAATAATGTTAGAAAATAGGAAAAATAAAAAATAACACTTGTTCGCCTTAAGGCGGACGCCTTCTCGCCTAAGTGCTTAGGCAACCCTCCACCGCCTTGGTTCGCCTTGTCGCCGTGGCAACTATGATGGCTAATGTATGAACTCTCTCTGTTTTAATAATGCATCAGCACAAAAATAAATAGGGTAATTTGAAGCGCCACCCTCTGGAGAATGCCACAATTATAAGACCAACCCCTCTGTTTCACCAAATTAGACTCAGACCCCTTACCGTCAGTCACTGTTAAAGAATGATATGAAATTACATTTTTTCCCTTATGACTAAAACATTGATAAGTTACCAAAAAAAGCGCCGCCGGAGAAAGAAGCAGTTCCCAAAGATGGTTCCATCTGCTACGACTGTCAATGGCCTGCGTGTCCTCCATCCTCTTGTCAAATCAAGCATATACGACGAGAAGATGATGGACGAGATCATCCAGATGCAGATCAATGACAATCCAGCAACGACTCTATGCCACTTTGGGGGAGAGCGCCGCTAATATGGCAATCGCTCTTCTTTAATATTAGGTCTTCCCCTTAATCCCTCCATTCTCTGGGATTAAGAAGAAGATCATTAACAAGAACCTCCTCCTTTGGCTACCATTTCTTCAATCTTTTTGATTCAAGATTCAGAAATCATCCACTCGATCGTCGTGGTCAACCGGAAAATCTCCTAATCTTGGGTCAAGATTCTTTCCAAGTCATGACTTGAGAGATCATGCTCCGCCACCATTCCTTGAACCGACGACGTCAACCACTGCTAACAAGCCACCAGTCAGCAAGGAAAGAGAATTTGTGATTAGGGGAAGTCGCCCGAGGGACCGCGGCAGAGTGCGCCGGTGTATGTTGTTGTTGCCCATGTGGGCTGGTGAACCTTTTAGTCCTCACCGTGTACAAGTTACCTGTGGGCTCTGTAGGAAAGTGTTGCATAAGGAGAAGAAGCCGCTGAGCTTCAAGAGCGGTCTCCTTACGCATAGGCGTAGATGCATGTGCGATTTCCAAGAGGAGGTTTACATACATCCAGTATCAACAGATTCCAAGCTTTCCACAGCTCCGAAAATTCCAGATAATGACGACCCATCGGTCAAGAAGGTTATAGAATTCGAGAAGGAGATGTGGGATCGCTTCCATGGCACTGGCTTCTGGAGGAGCCCTTCTCAAAAACAGTAGAGATCATCAAACCCATCGTTTCTCATTCTCATTCTCATTCTTCCAATAGTCTCTTCCTCTGTTTCTTCTTTGTCTCTTCTTCCTCTGTTTCTTCAGAAGTTATTAATGGATGTGGGTCATGTGTGGTTGAAAGAGTGGTTTTTTTTTTTTCTCAATTTCAATGTACAGAAGGTAGGAATTGGGAAAGGAGGGCTTAGAGCAAGCAATTAGAATTCGATGATGGATGGATTGTGTTCTATGTAAACTTTTCCTTATCATCTCAGGGGTTGAGGCTTTTCCTTTAAGAATTAAAGATGCTCATTCAAATTTCCTTCTAAGAATCGCCGGTGTAAGATAGCCGATATCAATTGTCAAGGAAATTGATATCGAAGCTTTGGCAGAGTAAGAAATCGAATCCAGCATGAGCAAGATGACGAGTTTCGGACGAGTTCCGTCACCGGGTGAAAGAAATAGAAACTTATTACAAGGGTGTTTTAGGTACTTCATATTTAATAAGGGCATTTTGGTATTTAAAATAAAATATAATTGCCGACATCAGCATATATGGTATATTCCTTAACAGTGACGGTAAGGGGTCTGAGTCTAATTTGGTGAAACAGAGGGGGTGGTCCTATAATTGTGGCATTCTCCAGGGGGTGGCGCTGTAAATTACCCAAATAAATATGTTATTCAATGATCATGATCAATGATCCTGATCTAGTTATGTCTCATACAGAATTAGGTCTACTAGAGAAGTTATGTAATGACAATGTTTGCATGAGTGGAAGGTTTTTATGACAGTTGAACATAGACATGTGACTCTGAAACTTCCAGGGACCCCCTGCATTTATGCAAGTTCTATAAGTCATAAGACCCTTCTGATCGATGTCCTCAGTGGAGAGGGCTTACAAGGTTTACTCAAGCTTCTCTATTTTTAGATGTCACCGTATCAGTAAACACATTATAAAATGAATTCCTCCAGTCTGAATAGGCTGTTCAACTGTTCAAGTGATGGCAAAAGATATTAGTTGGAAAATGGAAGTTAAATTTCAGCATAAAAGGAGAAAAAAAAATTGTATATCAAGGTCTTGCACATGTAAATTATGCAAACACTCAGTGAACTTCCTCGAGAAAAAAATAGTTGCAGGACTTACATATTATGGCACCACTGCCCCCACAATTCCGGCATACAGGTCTTTCTTTCCCTTCCAAAGCAGCGGCCTCTGATGCAGCGATAGAACCATTCGAAATGTTTATCAAAGTCAGAGTCGAACATACACATGTAAGACACCACCGTCTTGTGATTATTGGTTGTACTCCCTGAAATTAAAAGGAGAAAAGGTATGTTTAGCATCAGCTAAAACTGATGGGGATCAGAATACAAACAGAAGTTAAATAGCCAAGGAGAAGTCCATTGGCTGGTAGAGTCCATATTAGTTTTCTTACTAGCTTTACTGGAATTCCAATACAAGCTTGTATCTAGGGTTCAACTACACCAGTTTGGCAGCTTGAGACAGATTAAAAATCTCCATCGACTGTGTATGCAGCAGAATTTTGTCATTGGCATACAATTTCAGTTTCGAGTCAGGTATATACGTCATTTGAATATTTTCAGTAGAATTTTGTCTTGCCTTTACTATTGTTCCATAACCAGCTATATTCTGAACCAATTAAACCATTTTAACCATCCTCCAGACCAATTCATTCCATACAGTCCACTAGAATTATCCAGGCAAAAAACCATCCCTCCTGTCACCAACCAATCTGCAAATTGCAAGAAACCTGCAAAAACCCCACAGGACTTATCTTACTTTTTGCCAACCAGCGAACATATATCCCCAAACAAATGGTTCCTTCTTAGCACCTCATTGATTCTTTTCCCTTTTTCATATTATCCTTGACACCCTATACCCATCGACCCTTTTAATTTTCTAGGATGGTTGGACCTGCAAAACTAATACCTAAATGACTACTGTACAAACCTATACATCCAAATCCAGTCCTTATAAATCCCTTTAAGTGTTAAAATCCTACATAAGAAACACAAAAAAGTATTAATTTACATGCTCCATATTTCATTTTATTCCAATATTTTACAATAGAATTCACGTAGCATGCCCCCATTTAGTCGGGAAAAAGCTTTGTTGAGTTGAGAATCATCCACAGATTGATACGTAACATGAAAAAGCAAAAGTAAAGTGACAAACTAGCCTGGGTAACTATTTTTCCTTAACTATTTAAACAATTGAAAGGAAAAAAGGAAAAAGAGGTGAAACAATTATTTGGTAACAACTATAGTCCTTCAACCTAGAGCATACGCCTTCTTCCATATTGGACAAGATGGCAACTGATCCTTTGCCAGTGCACATTAGCAAGTGATGGGTGGCAACTAGCGGATGTTCCAAATTCAATATTGCATTTCTTTTTCTTTTACACAATCTCCTCAACAAAAATATGCTTTTAAGAAAAAGAAGACAGATGCTCCTAATTCGATAATGCATTTCTGTTTCTTTTGCACTATTTCTCCTCAACAAAAAGATTCTTTAAGGGAAGGAAAACAAGAAAACAAAGTGAACATTTGATTTGTTTCACCCGGTGGTGGAACACTGGATTGGATGAGATGTCAAGATCTGTTACAGTATAACAACCCAGACACTTCAGTTCCTCCTGTATGAGCAGGAAATGTCATAGGTATGGCTATGGAATATGACAGACTAAAGCTGACCTGAATGTATTTTATAAATGACATAAAATTACACCCAACCCATCGCCTACAAATAATGCTAATACTAGTGCACGAGGCTCACGCCACCGAGGGGTCTGAGGAGCGTCATAATGTACACAGCCTTACCCCCACTTTGTGTAGAGGCTGTTTGCCGACTCAAACCCACAACCACGAGGTCGCAATGGAGCAACCTTACCATTGTGCCAAGGCCCGCCCTCAAATAATGCTAATACTATATTAACTACAAATTCATAACTCGTGCTTTGTGGACAAAGCAGATCTTCAGCTGGACCAAGCCATTGGTTTCCACAGAGATCTCAAAAAAATTCATGGATAAGCTGGTCCACTCAACATACTGGACATAGAAAACACAAAAGTGCCTTGTGGACCAAGTATGAACCTCTATGCTTCCCTCCTTAAAAGATGCTGTTAGGTATTAAAGGATTCATTAATAACACTGAAAAATGAAAACAAAGATCATGCACGGATTGAGCATAAGGAAGTTTACATGAACCGACTACCAGAAATTCAACCACTGCTACTACTCTGATATCACTTAGTTGAGTTAGTTCCCCCTTGAATTAATGAGCTTTATCCCGAAGCTACACTCTTCATGAAGATCATTCACATATTTAGATTGGAAGTGAAGATATTGACCATCTAAGGTTTGTTAGAAAACTTTAATTTAGGTCCAAGCACCTGACTATTAAAGAACTAGAGCTTAAGTTATTAAGAGGGTTTATATGTTTCCCAACAAGGACAACTCATTCATGGACCAATTGAGGTTGAGCATCAAAAGAACTCTTGAAACATGCCAAAGGGGACTGTCAATCATGTAGACCATCCCATTCCATTTGTATTGAGGACATGATCTTCATTGCCTTGCTGTTAATTCCAAAAATTAAGAGACTGAAACTAATCTCAAGTATTGAGAACTTCCAAAAGCCTCGACATATTATTGCACCATCTAAGGGAGAGGATATTGAAATACTATGTGCCGGGGATCCAATGATGAAAACACGGTTGAGACTTTCTTTTTCTTAGATGACCAAGGAAATTCACTTCTTTGCTTTCAAAAATTTGGAGTCAGTACTTCAGTAAATATTCTACACATGAACTGCAAGGAATATGAGTTGGGCTTTTTTTTCATTTCAGTTTGCCACATGAACTAGAAAATTTGGTTCCCAAGTTCTCCATACTACTGGCCCATGCCAATCCAGGTTTTATCATGGTTTATGATTAAGGAGACCAATAATACGGAGGATATAACAATAATCAAAACCAACCTTCTTCATCTTTAAAGGTTCAGATGAATCTCCCGAATTCCTCGGCGGGTGGCTCTCATCTTCCAAACTGGCTCGCAGATTAAGCCTATCTGGCTTCACATAGGCTGCAATTTAAGATAAGAACACGTCACCAACCTAGAACCAGAGTGAATAATTCAGCAGTAAGTAAGCAAAAGACGCAGTACACAAGGAAAAAAAATGTCAAAAAACTGATAATCACATAATGAAAATCCCAAAAGAAGCAGACAGAACATAAGGTTCTGAAAGGAAGTTCAGGTAAATCAGCAAATATCATAAACATGGCATCTGTACCAGCCAAATTAAGCTTTTTGAAGTTGGGTTTTAGCAGGAGGGAAGGATTAAAAATTATCGATGACCCTATTTCCATAACAAGCAAGGAAAGATAGAACACAATGTAACCAACGAAAAGGAATGTAAATTACTCGGATAAGAGGAGAAAACAGAACTCACAGGTCCTAGGTGGGTTGTGCTGGTGGTGATGGTTCCTCGGGAGAGCAAGACTTGAAACTGTTGGAGGCTGCGTAGGGGAGAGATGGGAAGCCATTCCCATTCCTCCAAACATCTCTCGCTTACGTGTTCTTCCGCTTGCCTCCTCTTATCTCCCCTCTCGGCTTTCTCTGTAAAGATTGAGTGATCCAGGAACCACCATTACCAATACCATCCTTCAAGAGTCCAGAGAGTTGATATAAGGCAGTGTTTGGTTCGTGAGAAAAAAAAAAAAAAAAAAAACAACTAATCTTTACGGACTGAACTGGGTGTAAATTTAAAAATGAAAGAAAGTTTCCTACTCGGGAGCTAACTTCTACACCTGTGCTCCTGCGTCCGTCTCTTTCCTCTCCCCTATAAATGACCTCTCTATTTTCCACGGATTGAATTGAGGCATTGATTGGGTCATGGGGCGGAAGCTATGCTTTGAGACAGAGAACACATCTCCATTTGAAAACAAACCACTTTTTGATTGATATAATTGGTCTCCAACTATATTGATACATATTAACAGATACGGCAACATGATACCAATGCAAAGAACCATGTTGCCCTTCTCTAGAATCTAAATTCGAGAAAGCTAGTTGCGCTATTCCATGGTGAGTTCACTATGGGTGTGTTTGGATGGCAAAAAAAAAAAATGAAACACGTAAACTCATCATCAGTTCATCAGTAATTTTTTTTTTTTTTCTGGGATGAATTAATAGGTTCCTGTTTCCTTCAAAGTCAAGGATACAGAGGTACCTTCACCAAAAAAAAAAAAATACAGAGATACGAACCTATAGAACAGATCCTGTTCAAGTAAACTCTAATTTTTATTTTTTTTTTGGCACAGATTTATCTTAGATGACCTGTAAAATTTGAACAAAATCAAAGTTGATCATGCAACAATATAATGATCAAAAGATTCATTATATTTATAAACAAATAAATACACAATATTTGACTCCTAAAAAACAAATAAGGGAGAGGGATCTTCCTCTTATCTTATTCCAGCTCAAGCTTAGCAATTAGAAGCAACATGGTCCTTTTTTAAACACTTAGCTTTTGTAACTATGATCAAACATTCTACTCTTTTCATCACTGACATGGATGTATATGTAATTTCTTTACCTCAGTAATGATTTTATTTTTCTTTTCTATTAAAAAAAAAAATGGAGAAGTATAGACACACTGCCCGCATGCATCAAGCTAGCCGGCAGAACCAATGGAGACACAATAGAAGGTATCATACATGAAAGGCAAGGGTTCATTTCCGAGAGGGGAAGACAGAGATAGACACATCGAGCACCAACTTGCGATACGCAGGTGGAGTACCCAACTTTTTCTCAATAAATAAATATACCAATCCATAGAAATTAAGACCAAGTGGTGACAATAGAACCTCTTGATCCACAAGATCTTACTATTCAACTGTACTGAAAAAGAATCTTTCAAACTTTCATGATACTCACTATTTCAAGAATCTAATGATAAACCATGGAGTTTGTTGTGGAAATAGCCAATACAACCCAAATTTAAACACTTTCCATGGGAACTGGGATCAAAATAAGAAAAAGGCTATACCATATTTTAAAAATTAACCATTAGTGTGTTCTATATCATAAGGAAATGAAGTCTGATAAGTACACTTAAACCGTCGTTCTAGATGATATCTGGTAAATGGGTGGCTTAGCTACATATTTTTCCTTATCCTGGTTTACTCTACTCCTGATTTTAAGTCTATGTCCCATGAAGACTATCACCGACTAATTATTTAGAATAATCTAATTCTGACTTGTCATGGTATTTTTGATCATGCAATAGAGAAGACCAGTTGAGCCTCAAAGGCACTAAGAAAAATTTTGCCTTGGCATACATGGACTTCAATACTGCAAAATGTACCCCAGAAGTAGAAGCAACAGCACCTACAAGAAGACTTGTAAGGTGCACTAGAATTCGAATGTGAAGAAATAAATGTCCAGATCAATTGTAAAACACTATGTTGAATGGCCAGACACAGACCATCAGCATCCAACCTCCTGAACTTAGGAATCATTTGCATTGAATTTTGCTAAATTTATTACTGAACTTAGGTTTTTTTCAAATATGGCCAAAAAGGATAAATTGCTAGTGTTGGGCCATGTTTGGTAGCTAAGTCCGAATTTAAAGGATTGATTTTCAGAATGAAAATTGAAATGTGACCAATCTATAGACTATAACCTGCCTATTCAACTGTTGAATTTGCCAAATCTTCCATCTGCATAAAACACAAATCATCTCCACAGTATGTCAAACAGAGAGAAGGCTGAGGTTGGAAACAAAAGAAAAATATGCTGCCCTACTTACAACACCCTGAGGAATTAATAAAACCATTTTGCTTTCCTATTGCCCAATGGTCCTTGAACAGTTTTCAGTATTTTTTGGTTTGCTATAAACCAATGGCCTATTTCAGAGTAATAAATATGTGATGATATATAAAAATTACATCATACACTTGAGCACAATCCACTGCAGAGCAGCAGAAAAGCTCCAGGAACCCAACTTCAACTTCCACTAACAGCTGTACAATTAACATTGATTGGTATTGAGACAAAAAGGAAGACCCAATAAAACCATGCCCTTTGTTTCTTTCCCTATGGCACATAAAGCCACTCTTACAAGTAAATCACTGCCATTATGTCAAATTCGAAACAGTGGTGGCAATGTTAAGCCTCCTAGAATCAAGATACTGTTCGTCCGAAGCACACAGATGCCAGATAGAGATTCTTTGCCCATTTCTCCTGTACATATGCCATGAAACCTTAAAAGTCAGCAACATATCACCATAAACTGATCCGGTCGCAATTACCATAATTTCCAGTCAATACCAATATCATGGGTCAGTGACTGATCAAATGTAGAACCTTTTAATGTATGAAAAAGGAGCAATCAGCATAAAAGGAAGAGTATTTCTGTCCTCTTCAGACTTCATTCAGAATGCGATTGTCAAGTTTAACAGTTTCAAGAAATTTGGAACCTTTGATTTTATCTTATCTTTACTTATAATTAATAATTAATAATACAATTCCTTAATATGACTCGAAAAGAGATTATTCGTATTAAGAAAGTTGCTAAAGAAGCCCAAGGCAAATCTAAATGAAAAAACGACAATCTTCTTCGGAACTTGGTGGTGGGGTGATGAGGTTCCGCAGCCATTAAAGCTAAGAAAATTAGTTTCTAAACATGGCAAAGGACTAAAAATTAAGAAGATTTAATAAGGTATAAAATTGTTAGAAATAAAGCTCAGAAGATTATAAGAAAAGCAAGGGCTAAGAAATAAGAAGATATTTATAACAATTTATGAGCAAAAGTGGGAAGTGGGGGGTGGGGGGTGGGGGGTGGGGGATATCTATAAAATAGCTAAAATGTTGGAAATGAAGAGTAGAAATTTCAACCATGTTAAATGCATTAAAAGTGAAGATGATAAAATATTAATAACTGATGAGGAAATTAAAGAGAGATGGAAAAACCATTTCTACAACTTAATAAAGATAAAACAAGTAATAGTGTTCTAGAAGGTTGCAATAACCATCAAGAAACCACGTCTTAGATAGAAATAAAAAATTAGGGTAATTGAAGTAAAAGAAGCTTTAACGAGAATGAAAATAGGTAAGACAACATATCCATACAGGATTCCAATAAAGGTGTGGAAGAATCTTGGGTAGCTAAGTTGTTTAATAAGATTATGAGCATAAGAAAAATGTGAAATAAATCGAGGAGAAGCATTACGGTTCAAATTTATAAAAAACAAGGGTGATATTTAATGCTGTAATAATTATTGAGGCATAAAACTTATAAAAAATCATACAATGAAATTATGGGAGAAACTCGGTTGAGGCAAGAAACTGATATTACGGATAACCAATTTTGTTTTATGCCAGGAAGATCAACAACAGAAGCTAATTATATACTTGGGAAACTCTTGAAAAGATTTAAAGGATGTAAGGAAGATCTTCGCATGGTCTTTTATTGACCTAGAAAAAGCTTCTGATCCCTAGGGTGTTAATTGGCAAGCATTAAAGAAGATAAGTATTTCGAGTGAAAATGTGGCCACTATCAAAAGAAATGTGGTGTGGTGACTAGCGTAAAACTGCAGGGAGAGAGAGTAGTGAGGTCCCAATTACAATTGGGTTACATCAAGCATTCGGCATCTAGGCAACCCAAGGTGTTGAGGGCATGGTTTAAGACCCTGGAATCGGGCTTGGGATAGGTCAAGGTCAATACCAATCTAATACCGATCTGGATCAGCCCATATTGGCTTGAACCGGACTGATTTACCCCTCGTTTCTTTAAAAAAATAAACTCACTTTTTTTTTAACCCTCAATCTGTATAGTGATACCAATACAAGATCAGTCTAGAATCAGGATCAGTCAAGGCCAATACCGTTCCAATCCAACCAATTCAAACCAATCCGATCCGATTCCTCAATCCATGGTTTTGGCGGGGTCCTAGACACAAGGCGAAACCAACAAGGTGACCAAGGCATTGGCCTTGACAACTACGATAACAAGGATCAACTTTAAGCACATATTTGTTTGATCTAATCGTAGATGAAATGACTAGAGCCATTCAAGTTCAGATCCCTTGGTACATGCTTTTTGTTGATGATATTGTTTTAGTGGATGAAACAAAAGCAGAGATAAATGCCCAATCGGACTTCCAGAGATCAATCTTGGAATCAAAAGGTTTTAAGACGAGCAAAACAAAACAGAATACATAGTGAGTTATTTTAGTAACAATAGGGCTGCTAATGAGATGGCGGAAATTGATAAGGGAGATACCGCAACGTGAAAATTTAACGTAGGGCTCAATCATTGATAAAGGATAAATAGAGGATGATGTTGTACACAGAATTAAAATAAGATGAATGGAGTGGATAGGTGCGTCCGAAGTGTTGTGTGACCGACGAATTTCTACAACCAAAAGGAAAATTTTATTGGACAGTCATACAACTCAACCGGCAATGATGTATGAAGTTGAATGTTAGGCAGTAAAGAAATAACATATAGACAAACTTAGTGTAACTGAGGATGTTGAGATGGATGAGTGGTAAAACTATAAGGATAAAATAAAGAATGAACAATTTAGAACTAAATTAAGAGTAGCTCCGATACATGATAAGTTGCAAGAAAGTTGTCTGAGGTGGCATGGACATGTGCAACGGAGGCATTCAAATGCTTCAGTACAAAGTGAAAAGAACCAAGAGTGGGCCTAAAATGACTATAGGAGAATTGGTGAGGAAAGACATGCATAGCATAGGCCTTGTAACAAGTACGGCTTTGAATAGAGAAAATGATCCATGTAGCCGACCCCATTTAGTTGAGAAGAGGCTGAGTTGAGTTGTATAATACAATTTCTTGAGCAAAAAAATCAATCTGCAATACTGTTTTTAAACAATTAAGACCAGGTCATCACCTTAACATGAGTACTTGGAAACTGTGATGTTCGCAAGGTCTCCTGAGTTTCATCACCAGGTCTGCGCTTAGGCACACTCAAGATAAGAGCCGCTTGATCCCATGTAGCAGCCGTAGATGTTATCCGATAACCAGAGTCCCAACGTCTGTGAATGCCTTCACTTGGATAGAGAAAGTCAAGCTCGACAACCTACATATGCCAATGTCAGACATTTACAATGCAACAGCTTAGTCTTAAAAAGAATAAAGATCTAAAGTCCATACAAGAAACCTATATTACACGTTAAAGGATAGATAACACTGCAAATATTGTAAATCATTCATCAACAAAGCAATTTCTCAGACTTACTTCCAGACAGAATAAAAATTTATATTTTTTCCTTTAAAAATATAACAAAAAGAAATATTTATCCACCATTATAACATAAAAGAATGTTTCCCCATGAATAGTTCTGGAAAGTTGATGCAGTAGCAATATCATGGCTAGTCCAGCATGACACGATCTGAAAAACCAGACCAAGACATAGCGGTCCTAAAACAGGTTTTTGGACCAAATGAAGCTAGTAAGAGATAATATTGTAATATTTCATTTCATTTTGTTGGGTAACGAAAGAGATAGTTTCCTCGTTTGAGTTGACTTTTTCGTTTCCCTGCTTAAGTTTTTAGTTTCCTAGTTTAGTAGGTTTCTATGTTTCGCTTATTTATACACATGTAATCTCAATGTTGGAGTTTTAGAGAGAGAATGAAAAGTTTGGTGAGAGATACAGTTGCAGTAACATTTGGAACCAAGATGACCATGATATCCTCCCTTTTACCCCTTCGACTCTGGTTGTCCCTTCCTCTCCAGTAAGCCCTTAGTTTTCCTTCCTATTTCATTGATTCCTTCGTTTTCTTCCACTGTCATTCTTTACTTCTCTCCTTCCTTCTGGTTTCTTCTTTCTTTCTTCCCCTGCCTTACAACCAGTCACAACTGGTCTTTGATCTCTTTCCTCCCTCTTCCTTTCAATCTCCTTTCAATCTAGTTTTTGGGTCGAAGGAAGCCCTCCTCTGGGCAACACAACCCCTGGAACCTCAGCCCCTAATTCCTTCCCAATCGTGAGAATGAAATCAAATTTTTGGGCTGGTCCTCTTGTTATCGCTGGACCTGAGTTGCAGAAACTGTAGTTCTGGTTTTGATCTCTGTTTTGGGTGCCCTTCAGCTGAAATCAATAGGCCAATGTATTAGCTTCCATCCCCAGATTGCGAGCCAAATGGAGTCCATTTAATTGTGAGTTGAACACCAGAAACTATTCCGGTTCTACCGCCCTGCTCGTATGGTTGGGAGATTGAAGACAAATCCCCTCCCCCCCAACCCAAAACGATATATCATAAGTCCACTCCCCTTCCGAAAATACCTGATGGAGGGCCGGTAGAGAAAGGGAGGAAATCACTCAGAATTGCAAGGGAGAAGAGAAGAATCACACAGGGGGGAGAAAAGGGGGTCACACGCCTTGCACCATACCCGACACCAAAACATTCAATTCAATTTGTTCTCAAAATCTGTCTAATAACTTGGGTTACATGCCTTTACATAATAAACTGAAATTAGAACTTGACTAATTAAAATCTAAAACTGAAATAACAACTACTAATTACTTCCTCAAGTCTAACTAATAAAATTAGAAATGAAATAAAACTCAAATTGGTAGCTCCCTACTTGACTAACAACTACCCAAAATAAAATATTACATCTCTGCTCAAATAAAATAACTCAATATTTCCTAAATAAAGTAACTCTTAAAATATCTTATTGATCCCAAGAATCCAATCAGACCCGGTTCGTCTCGGTTGAGATTTCCCCAAGGGTCAACCCGGTTCAGCCTCAATTCTGCATCAATACCCCTCCTTATCTATAATTCTAATCTGTCCTTAATTTATGTTAATGCATGGTCTATGGTTTAAGATCTCGCCATATCTCGTTTTTTTCAAAAAGGGGGCATGAGATGCATGGCAAGGTATAAATTGTACAAAAACTCGACTGAGATCTCGCCAAATCTCACCAAGATCTCACCAAATCTCACCTCGATCTCTACTTCTTTGAAGAAAAAACACTTAAGGAGCAAGGATTTTGATGCTTTTACCTGAGGATCTCCATTCCTACACTCATTGAAGCTTAAAGAGTAGAGAATATTGCCTCCTCATCCACATTTGGAGTTACTTTCTCAAAAACCATTTTAAATAAAAAAAAAATTTCTCAAACCCCTTTTTTCATGGAAACATCATCAGTACTTATAGGTTTACTTTGGTTTTTTTTATATGTGATGCATGTAACATTGATCTATGGATTCATGGAGGGAAATATATTTTTCTGTTTAAATAAATGATTCATATAACACTGACCTCAAGATGTTACGTGGCCTATCTTATGTCATTTTAAATTTTCAATGTATGTGAATGTGACTCATCAGTCATCAATGTTAATTGTTAAAAAATTAAGTAATTACCTATGATATCTTTTAAATCCTTATGATTATATTATGTCATGTGTTGATTGTAGAATGTGAATTGTGGAATAGAGCATACTAGTCTAGGGTCCGAAGAGTCGGAGACTACTTACACAGGGTACGAAGTCAAAGTACTATTTTAGGTTTGATTTTAAAAAAAAATAACTGATGTTTGCATTATGTTTAGAAGGCCTAAAATAGGGTAAATACCAAGAGTGAGGGACTACAAAGGCCATATGGCCACCGAGACCAACCATCGAATCGACTGGGAAAAAATACATGATCTCGACGAGATCTCGCCAGATCTCTCTTTTTTGGATCAGCGAGATGGGGTGAGAGCAAGACCTTAAACCTTGGCATAGTCTGCCCCCAACCCTTGATTAGTAATCCTATCATATCCCTTCCTCCTTTATACACCCAAGTAACCCTCTAATATTCTGTTTATTAACAAATCTCACATTCCCCTTTAAGGCTTGAAATCTTGTTGATTTTGGGTGGGACCCATAACTGATCCGAACCAGGGTTTCTGAATCCCGGAATGCATGAGTTGCCAAAAAAAAAATTTTTTTGCCAGGCCATCAGAGGGGGAGAGTTGAATGGGGCTCGGAAAATTGGTAAAGCCAGTTTCAATTAATACAAAATAAATATAATTGCCATGGGTTGCATTTGACAGTTGTAACTACCATTTGGTTGAATCAAGAAGCCACCAGGGCTTTCTGGTGAAGCAGCAATAAGTTTCTCTTCCAAAATATACAGAAGCTATATGGACTAAAAGAGCCCACTAAAAATGAAAGCACTTTACTGAGACTCACATCAAGACACCATAAAGACCAACATTTTCCAAGTAGATTAAGAAAAGAATGATTAATTCACAAGTATTGAGAATGGTAAAAGAACTAAAACTCAACCTGATCACTGAAGCCAGCATTTCGAGACATGACAACACCCCATCGGCTTCCAGCAGTTGCCATTGAGGTTACATGGAATCCTTCTCTCCACTTCTTGTTTATCCACTTGAATGGAAAGGAGTCACTGACTTTATAAGACTGCTGTGTGTATTGAGTCCCTACAGAATTCAGCCCCAAAAATTCAGAATTCCGCCCCGTAAGTTCAGAATTCAACAATGTAGATGGAAAATGAAATTGAAATTCAGAACAGGGTGTCCATGTTTGAGTCCTGACTCTTCAAGAACCCTCTTTTACCATCTGGGATTATTAACCCGAGACCTATAAAGCTAAAGTGGAAAGTTGAAAGTTGAAGAAGACAACCTTGTTGGTTTTAGAGGTCAAAACATTTTATGTCATCATCTTCTTCAACCCTAGATTCCTGGCAAGTAGCTGTGGTTCTTTCCATATGTTCAAATGCGTTGGACAAGAAGATCTGCTCTCACCATTGTTACTCAATTTCACAGAGAAGGCCGTGATGGCTCATAGAACAGTGGAGAGAACATGTTGGACGGTATTTTGTTGGAAATAGACTAACAGAACATACTCTGTTACCGTTAGCAGATGACACGTGAGCTTTTCTAGGAAGAATTGAATGTTAGGATGAGCATATTCTAATCTTAAAGCTCTTCCTAAATGATAGAAAAGCTCCAATAGTGTCATCAAAGCTCCAACAGGAAAATCTGTAATGACTGAATACCAATAAAGATTTTTTTTTTTTTTTTTCCTTTTGGGTGGGGGGGTGGGGATCCTATAATCAGAAAAGGCCTATGATGCTTCTTCTACCTATTATGTTGAGGTCTAATTCCTCTGGGCAAACCAAATCACCAAGAAAAAACATGGATCTTTGGCATGCCACAAGCATCCTTTCAGTGCTGCAGATCCCAGCTTTGTACTACTTTCGTCAATCTGAATTACTACACTCACAGTTTT
Source organism: Macadamia integrifolia (assembly GCF_013358625.1). Classification (NCBI taxonomy): domain Eukaryota; kingdom Viridiplantae; phylum Streptophyta; class Magnoliopsida; order Proteales; family Proteaceae; genus Macadamia; species Macadamia integrifolia. The sequence goes on from NC_056559.1 coordinate 7,169,323, forward strand.
CCCACCTCTGTGTGCGTGTGTGTGTGCGTGTGTATTTAAGGATCTCCTGATATTTTAAGACTTTAGCATGGTACTTGCTTTTTTTCAAAATAAAGGTCTCTGTATAAGAGTAGAGACCAATAATTAACACTTGATGAAACTAGTCTTCCACATCCACCAACATATGCATTAGTGGTCCAATTTTTACTTGTGACAAGCAATACATATAGCATCATGGGTCATCAACAAAATGCAATTGTTGAGATTCACCAATGGCTCCCCGCCCCCCCTTCCTCCTCCTTAAACTAGAATAAGAATTAGGAAGCTTAATGTGAAGGGCAACCTTTGGACATTACAACCAGAGAACTTCCATTGTTGGCACCAGCTATAGAACTGATGTAGTAATTCTTCTCCCACTGCTCCATAATCCATTCCTGTGATTATTTTCGGAAAAATCAGTACAAAAATTAGAAAGCGATTAACTCTTGCAAAAATTACAGAAAACAAAGATGAGTTGTGCAGACCCCAGGGAGAGGGGGGGATGAGAAATCATACCTTATGTAAGAAGTATGGCGACATCTCATAAACTTGGGATGAGAAACCAGTGCCAGCGTCCATGATAAGTGCCCAAAGATTGGAACAAGAAGCCACACAACTTATAAGCAGGCCATCTTCGTTTCCTCTTTCTACATGCTGTGCCAGTCGTGCATCGGCCACATTATAGTGGTATCTAATTGAAAATAAATAAATAAATCATCATTTCAATAGCCAAGAGTCAAGTTTAACGATTGATGTAATGCCCCATTTAAATAAAATGGTGGGGCCCATTGAATTCATTATAGAAAGGGAGAAAGCATAATGGATTGATTAGCATATAATATAACAAGATTAACCAGGCACACACAGAAAAAGATCAACCAATGATTGAGACACTGGATGCCAAACTACTTCCTATTTCCATCCCTGAATATTTTTAGAATACCATGATAACTAATAAAATATGGCAAGGTCTTAATTCTGTTGAAATTCTGAATATCAGCAATGGGAATCTTCAGCTATTTTATTCTATTGAGAGACATTCCATCGATGAAAGTCTCAAAACAACATATGAAACAACTTTGCACCTGAAAATACTCACCCTAGGTAAGCATACCTCTGTTTCATTGGCAACCTGGCATTGTAGACTGAAATCCACTGAGTGGCAGGAACTCCTAAACGGACCTTTTTCTTTGGTAGTACATCATCATCTTCATCAATGGTCAACCTACCCCGTTTCTGACCAACCTGATAAATAATCTGGTAAGGACTAAATTATAAAGAAGTGTTGAACACAAAATTTCATCCAAAATTAGAACATAATTTTTTTAGCTATATCCAGATATGTCCACTTATTACCTTCAGAGCACCATCAGTATTAATTGGCCTTATAGCAGGATTTGGTCCAATCAAACCATCAAACAAAGATATTAGCTTGGAATAATTAGGCTCTTCATCAAATTTCATATTCACCACAACCTCAAGAAATTGCTTAAAAGGCGGAGGGCAAAAGCAACACAACATTTCCGGTGAAGTTGCCATCTTTTTCTTGCAAACTAGGAATGATTTATTATCGCCCTGCCAGGATAAAGCCATACATCAAGACCACTAATTTATCAATGAAATAATTGCCCAGTCAGTACAAAATAGCCATAGGACATGTGGTAGCACAAAATACCTGATAACCCTGCCACGGTAACCTGCCCCGATGAAGAAAGATCAGTGTATATGCAAGAGATTCCAGATCATCTCTTCTACTTGCAGTTCTTCCCAAGTGGGCATGAACACTAGCATAACGAACAGTTCCCCTGCAACATTTAGATGGGATAGGATAAAGGTTAGAAGCAGTACCACACTTAACAGCATAAGTTATCACATAACCATATAAGCCCAATGGACCTCAATTTAAACACCAATTTACCTGAACACATCGGGACGTTGATCGTACTCTACATGCTGACCACTAGTGCTATCCCTCCATTTCGTTGCTGCAAGTCGTATGAAAACAATGAACTAAAGAAAGAAATGACAGTAAAAAATAACAATAAAGAAGATAGGAAACAACGATGCCTCCCCCTGGGTCAGCGAATGAACGATGAACTTCCTCACCTAATCCAAGATCAACAAGAAACAACTTCTTTTCCTGCGGCGTAGCTGGCTGACCAAGTAGGAAGTTCTCAGGCTTTACATCTCCATGGACATAACTAATGTCAGACACAGGAATCGTGTGAAAAATATGACATCAAAGAGAATCCATAGATAACAAACACATTTCCCAAAGCCTTGTTAATGGTCTTTCCTATTGAAATCGAATGGTTTTGAGGATCAATCCAATCTATGTTGTTATTGGAGGAGACCAATCCAATCTATCATATAAAGTGCATCAGACCATTCAGCAGTAATATTGAGTTTTTGCTAGCTGGTCAACCAATCCATACTGATCTGGATCAGTATTGTACAAGTAATGAATATAGATCTTTAAATTGTAGGGATACCGAGACAGCTACGATTGAAACAATAAATAATAGATACTTACCCCTTCGAGTGCATCTTTTCTAGTATCGATATAGACTCCACTGCAATACAAGCTACCATTTCTGATGACATCCTGCTCATTATTTAAAATCATATATATTAAAGGCGTGGATGTCAAAGGACCAGCAGCACATATATAACACTACTAGCATATATTGTTACGAAGATTCTAGTCATTATGAAAAATATTACAGACAGTACATAGTAGAAAAAAAATGATGCACAAAATCTTTGCAGGCTCCCTATATATAAAGCTAAAAGGAGAACAAATAACAGAAGGCATGTGAAATCTTTTCTTTACATTCACAATAGTTAGTCACTAGCATAAACGACGACTACCATTTCTGATGACACCCTGCTCCTTATTTAAAAAATATATATATTAAGGAGGTGATGTCAAAGGACCAGCAGCACATATAGAACACTATTAGCATATAAAGTTACAAAGATTCTAGTCATTATGGAAAATATTACAGATACAGTACATAGTAGAGTAAATGAAATTGAGTTCATTTTACTCTTAACTAACACCAATAACTAGTAGTATAATCTGAAGCAAAATTCCAATTAAAGAGAATATGCGCCTGTGCAATTTGGAGAACCATGAACCAGTAATACAGGATTTTGGGAACCAATAACCATCATATTGTATCACATTTTAGCTGCAATGGAAATAATGGGAAGGAAAGTGAAAATTTTCAAACCTGAAAAAGAAACTTTTGTAATCATTACCTAACACATGACTATCAATAACTCCAATTCATTCCCCAATTTGGTTACTAGATTTACTCTACTTTTTATCCAAGTCCCTTGGAATTTAAAATTAAAATAAAAAATATATCTGAAAGGTACAATTACCAAATATGGTAAGAAATTAAAGTACATTATAGAATAATGTTAGGTTAAAATGGCAATACATGGCATAATTGAACAGGGGGGATTGGGGCTCATAGGCACATCAAACCTGAGGATATCATCTGACAACAATATTTTCATTCAGCAAACAATATCTAATTCCGCACCACATGCAGCGGCTTGAACAAGCAATTCATCACAAGCATGCCTATGCATGTGACACAGCTTTCAACCAAAACATCATTAGCATGCCTATCGACATGAAAAATAGTTAAGCAGTAAAACTAAGGTTGCTCTAGCAGGAACAAGTAGGGGCAAATTCCACAACAATTAGCAAGTTCAGATGTTATATGTACCATCCCCTGCTAATAACTAAGATTGTACCAAAGAAAAATGTTAAATAGAAGGGAATATAACTGATAAAAAAAATGACAATGCACGGCAGTTTTAAATATCTTCTAGATTTACGTCTTAAAAAACAATTAAAAATGAAGTTGACAAAAAGAATCCCTCTGCCCTGTGGTCAATGGCATAAAGAAGTTGGAACATGCTTCTGAACACAGTAACCCACTCAAATAATCAATGACTCAATGTAAGGAGATGTGACTGTATGAATCGGAGATACTCACGCCTGCCCTGAATTATTCCATGTATCCCATAAGCTTGGCCCCAACATGTCCATAACCTGCATATATGTAAGATTTATTTCATACAGCCATTCATTAATTCTTCAAGACAAATGGGGGTAAAAAACACCAAGAGCTTGTAGGAAAAAGATTGTAGTTAAATTCCATATCAGGCAATGGAAATCACTAAGTAATGGAGAAAGAAAACATAAAAGGCTGGAAACACCAAAAGCATGTAGGATAAGACTCAGTTTCCATTTCAGGCAATGGAAATCACTAACTCATGGAGAGAGAACAGAAGATACAAGGTGACTGACCGAAAGATTAACAGAGAGTATGAATCATACCATTATGTAATAATCCCCTTGCCTCCCCTTGTAGTGTACTTTTGGCACTCCATGACTGCCACCAAGATTGCTGCTCAACAAGAAATATGCATCAATTTCCGAGAGAATTGAAAAAGAAAGAACAACAACAATGACAATAACAACACTAAAAATTATGGTGATGATAATCCAACTCAATAAACATACGTGTAAACCTGCCACTCGTATGGAGGACCATAGTTACACCCTTTGCTGGTTCTATGTTCAAATTTTAGCGCCACCTGATGGCAACACAAAAGCCAATGAAAAGCAAGTAAACACCATAACCATCCAATAAGAACACAAAAACAAACTCCCAGCATTAAATTTTCCTGAGTAAATACCTCCATAGGCCCACCACCTGTTGACCGCTCATTCCCTCCGGTTACACGACGACCCACAAATACCTGACCAAACCCCCCTTTGCCCAACTTCTTGTCAATCTTATAGACTGGAGATCCTCCCACCTGAACCTGAGGGGTAAATTGTACAAATAACATGTAAGACATACTGAACTCCAACGAATGTTCTAACCAACAATAAAATCTAACAATTGTGAGAAAAGTAGTGCAGAATCTGTAAAAAAATAAACTCAATAATTTTTAAAAATTAAAATGAAATTATACCTAACACTGATTGTAGCAGACGATGATTATGATAGTAAAACGAACACAACTCAAACAGTCGAGAAAATCAAGAGAAGATACAGTACGACATAAATAAGAAAGGAACAACTTGAATTCGTCATATTTATTTAAAGAAAATAAAGGTTCCAACTTACCCTTTCAGGGAAAGGAGCGGTGCTCCCTTCTTCCTCCTGCCCACCAACCTTGTTGGCACTAACACCACCGCTGTCGTCCATTTCTTTCTTTCGATTGTCCGCCCAAACCTTGTCCCCTAAATTGGCAATCCGATCTCCGGCTTTAACTTTACCTTCTTCTCGAACCTCCTTGAACCGATCACGCACAGAATCACCGTTCTTCTCCGAAATCACAATCACCGCCGCCTTGGACCGATTCCTCGCGGCCAACCTCGTTCTGGGCTTCCCTGCCCTCGTCTTAACACCGATTCGAACACCTTCCACTTTCGCAGTCTCCTTAGCAACTGTGGCTCTGGTTCTGATGCAATTACCAACCACGGGCTCGGATTTCTTCGCAGCTCGACCTCTCGTCTTGCGCCCCTGATCTACAATCGGAGCACGGGCACGACGTACCCCACTACGCAGCTCAGGCATCCTTGGCCCATACAATCCAGAGACCCCTCTTCTCCCAATCTGAACATTATCTTCTTACCCAAATCTTTGAATCACTCACCATTGCTGAAATTGAATCGATTCGCCCTGAAACCCTAAAAACTCCATCGTCAAAGGTTTCATAGATGTGATGAACACGAATAGAATACGGAAGATCCAAAGAATGTGGTGGCCGAATTTTAGTAGATTATTAGCTAGCGATGGCTTTCGCTCACTATAAGATATACCTTTTCTAGGGTTTTGCAGAAATTAGAAACGAAAGCACAATCGAAGTGTCAGAAGAAACATACCTGAAGAAGGATGTAGAGAGAGAGAGAGAGAGAGAGAGAGAGATAGAGAGAGACAGACAGACAGAGAGGAATCGGCACGTTTGACAGCGCCTTGCTTTTTTGCCCTTTTTTCTTTTATTGTAATATTTAAATTATATTTTTGCCTAAATACCCATCCTGGCTACGCTACATTAACCCCAAAAAAAATCCTATATGTAGTGATACACATCCTCTAGCGCAAATCTAATTATCAGAAATACCTTGGACTGCGCTTGAGAGTCTTGTGTGCTGCATCTCTGAGCCTTGTTGAATGTTACATGTGTGTATCAATGGAGTTGGTAACTTAGTGGTGAAAATGCCCTCAATCCATCATTGTTCAAGTCAACTGGTTGTGGGTTCAAGTCTTAGCATATCCACTATCGTCCATTGGTCCTGCGGAAGCGCTACTTGCCCCACGGGGGCTTGTGGGGACTACGGTCTATTAATTGTTAAGTGTTGATCAATCAATTTGGATTGGAAGTGACTGTGAATAATCCTAATTTCAATCAATTTGATGTGATCAAATCTGGGTTTTGTTAATAAAATCCCTAGATTTTTAGATCTAGCTAATGGCAGCTTCTAGGTTTTTTTCGAAATGTAAACAGATTGAATATCGATCATATTCGTATTTCCCCTTGTGGAATACGAATCGAATTCAAAATTTTATTATCCATTTACAACCCTAACTCTTGTATCCTAGACTTTCATCGGAAATATTATACATATTAATTTTGTTAATTTTTATTTCAATCATTCGTACAAAATATTTACGCTCAAAATTGTTGTTCCAAATAATAATTGTACTACTATGTTATTAGTTTGTACTTGTGACCATTCAGGCTTTTTTTTTTTTTTAAACAAAAATAGAACACGTTGCAAGAGATCCCACAAGGGTCCATATACAAAGAGTGAAATAAAAGTGGAGGAGGGATACTGTAATACCCTACTTCTTAAACCCGATCTGATTACATGATTGACCCGGTTTAACTATGCAGGATCCGAACTGGAGAGAGTTAGAGCGGGCCCCTTATGGATTATGATGGCAAGGGTGACCTTAAACACCGGCTGGCCCGACAAGTCTGAGCCAGTGCCAGAAGAGACGGGAGTACCCAAGCCGTGTACATTCACCTATCATAAGGCCATGTACGGATAAAACAGGTATTGTAGCCGTATATTAAGGAGTATATATATATTACATCGTATGCCAGGGGTGGGGTTCGCGCTGAGGCCCGAACTCTGTCAAAATCCCAAGTTTTGGCCCTCAGGTGGGCGGACAGGTGGGCGGATAGGTGGGCGCACTCACCCACCTGAGTGACCCATCCATGTGAACTATTTAGTTATTTAAGAAGTATATATATAGCATTTATGATTTTATTTTCTTTTCATTTATGACACTCGTATGTTGGTGAGGATAGTAAAGAGGAGAGAGAAAATAAAGGGAAGAAGAAGGGAAGAGAAGGAAGAGGAAGAAGATAAGGATTTCAGCGGCGCCGAAGCTTGATCTTCCCATTCCGGCGCCGGAAGAGTGATCTTCAACACTAGATCTACATTTAGAGGTAAGCAAAGTGGGGTTCCTTAAACATTCACCATACCCAAGTAAAACCCTTGATTCGAGTAGGGTTTCTTGAGATATTGTAAATCCCCTTTAAAATGATAAATCTAAGGTTTAATAGATGATTTATGTGTTGATCTTGAAGAATTTGAAGAGGTATTAACAAGGTTGGAGAAGCATTGTGGGTTTGAAGTGATTTTGAGGGTTTGCAGGTGTTCTTGAGCAAAGAATGTAAGATGGTTTCCCATCACTTGAATCTAACCTAGATCTAGGTTAGAACCATCATATAAGACATTGAAAGTGTGAATAATGGGTTGGGAAAAGCCCCATTTGAATCCCCAAAGAATGGAGGAAGTTGGGAAAAAACAGCAGTTTTACCGCCAAGACCGGTGGGCAAGACCGGTGGGCCATCTGGCCCGCCTGTGAGCACCCTCCTGAGAGGGCAGGGCCCTCAGGCACAACCGACGGGCCAAACCGGCGGGCTAACCGGCGGGCCACCCTACCCGCCAGTCTTAACAGGCCCCCTGGCCCAACCGGTGGGCCAGACCGGCCAGCCAACCGGTGCGCCAACCTGCCCGCCGGTCCAGACCGGTGGGCCAGACAGGTGGGTTGTCTGACCCACCTGTGAGGCCCCAAATGTGATTCTTGCATCCGATTGGACCCAAATCGGATGTGCGACCTTCTTTTAACGTTCTAAACATGATTTTGTCATCGGATCTCGTTAATTTTGATCATAAAATGGTGAAATACTAATCCCGCTCACTCATGTTAGGTTCACCAAATCCTACGCTTCTCGCGTCGGATCTCACCCGTACCGAACGGGAATCCTTGTACACTACAGGTAAGTGGGGAGAGGATGTTTGGCCTTGTTTTAAGGCATTGTTTGGCATTCATTTAATTATATCTAGTCTAGTCATGCCATCATGAATATGCTATGTAGATTAGTCATCCTCACATTGTTATGCATGTGTGCTATATTTACTTTCTAAATGCCAAATGATGAGATGTTTATGTGATGAATGTTGACATCATTGTGCATAATGCATTAATAGACTAGATGCCGTAGTCGGCTTCGAAACGAGTGCATTGGTGGCCCGTGGTATAGGACGCAGTGGCACTATGTAATCGTACTATTGTCATATAGGAGCATGCGGTTTATGATTTTCACCGTCCCATGCTACGACCCTTCCCAACAGGGGTTAAGGTGTTGGGTTACCATTTGGGGGGAAGCAGTGATCGAGGTTGTCAGGTCACTGTGGCGGTTAGACATAACGCCCAGCGGGTCATTAGGACAATCGGCAACCCCGGTAGTATATTCAAGAGGGCCAATCGTACTGCTTTTAAATTGCTGGAGTCAGCACCTTTAATTTCAGTCATTTACTTTTCTGTTGAGAGCCGGTGGTCGGCATTGTTTTTACTTTTCGAGTACTCACGGTGGGCCTTCTCCGACAACCCTATGGGCGTATCGCGGGATGGAGTTCGCGGCTCGTACTCGGAGTATACGCGCACTGTGGCTGTAGTAGCACTATACCAAAGACTTAGTAATGTTGCTTAGGTGGATGTGATTTAAAATGTAATGCATAGCATGTAGTGCATATGATTGTGATTGTTGTGTGTAAGGATTAAAGTATCGGTATCGATCATCGTATCGTCGGCCAAAATTAAGATACGTATCGAAGGGTATCGTATCGTATCGGAGATACGCTAAGATACGCTAAAGATACGCACATAAATGGATAGAAAACACTTTTTTATACATTTTTGCATAAAAAAAATAGTTAAAAAAAGTTATATATAACATGTGTTATGCATAAACAGTAAATTGAGAGTATCACACTAAGAATCCAAGGTTTGTAATTGTCCCATAAATGTAAAATTCTTGTTCCTAACCTTGATTTCCACTTTAGTTAGAGAGAAAAATGGATGATAGCAACTTTGGAACAAAAACACCTAAAAAAATTGTGTTTTCTAAAAAATTATCCATTTTGACCATTTTATGACCGTATCGGTATGTATCGGTGTGTATCGGTCGATACATATCGATACACACCGATACGTACCGATACATACCGATACATACCGAAACGTACATTTCACTTCAATTTTGAAATTTTCATAGAGTATCGATACGTATCGGTGAGTATCGATGCGTATCGGTGGTGTATCAATGCGTATCGGTGTGTATCGTAGGATACGTATCGATGCATAAGGGTTTTAAAATTTTCATGTATCGTATCGATATGTATCGTGCCGATGCCTATCGATACAGATACGTATCGACCGATACGGCACGATACGCACCGATATTTAAAACCATGGTTGTGTGGACTGTTGTGTGGTCCATCTTTCCACTTACTGAGCTAGTGAGCTCACCCCACATGTGCACCCTCTTTTTAGATGATTTTGCAGGTCATCCATCTGAAGAGCACGGGTCGGGTCCCACGGTTGAGTTCCCTGAAGAGGACTGGTGAGCCCCTGAGGAGTTAGAGCACGGCACTGATTGCCCGTGCGAGAGTTGTGCTGCGGGCTCGCAGTTCTGATGCTGAGCTGAGCTCCATTGTTGAGGTCGAGCTGAGCTCTACCATATGATGCCGAGCTGGGCTCAAACCTTGATGCCAAGCTGAGCTCTAGCCTTGATACCGAGCCGAGCTGTATACTCTAATTTTTTTATGGTTTCCTTTATGTACTTGATATGTGAATTGTACTTTTATTGTGTAAATATCATGCCTTCGGGCCCACATGTATATAACTATTGTATCACAATTCGGGTATCAAGTATTATGGGAATATTCACAGGTAAACCTAGCATTCCGCTGATCTGATAAGCTTTTATTAGTTGTGTATGCTGTGGTGGAATACAGTATCAGATGATCCTGACAGGTTTGGGTTAACCGGTGTTAACCCGGTCACTCGCCCGGTTCAGTGTGAACGGGGTGTGACAGATACTATCCCAAATAACAAAAAGACGGTTTTGAAAACCAAAGGAAGCTAACTGATCATCTACCATATTGCCCTATCTCATGGTGAATATCATTGAATCAAATCTATAGCAAGTACAATGGCAATCTTTAATTATATAAGCTATCTTCCACGGAATATGCACAGATTGATACTTCAACATATTAATAATCCCCAAATTATCACTCTCAACAATCAAATGAGTAAGGTGCTTTGAAAAACTAATGACAAGTGCTTGTCTAATAGCTAGAGCCACTGCCTCATAAGGGTAAGGATGACCAGTATATTCTAATAACCAAGAGAGGAAATGACCATTGCGGTTCTGAAACCCGCCACCAATTCCAGCTGATCCCGGGCAACTGAGACATGAACCATCAATATTAACCTTTATGTAATTCAATGGAGGAGGATGCCAAGAGATGTGATTAATAGAGATCGATTTAACGTTGGCTTCTGAACTTGTAGGTAAGACTGAGCATATGTAATAATTCTGCTAACTAGAGAAGAAGCATTGGGAATGATCTTTCAGAAAGAAGCCTCTAAATATGCTAACCAGATCGAGTCCAGATTAGGTATTCGTACGAGAATTATTCTTGTACAGTGTTCGATCCACATTTGGACTCCATTTAATCTCTCTCATTTTTAATTAGTTATTATTTTCAGTGGGGTCTAAGTGTGGATCAAACACCGTACAATAATCATTTTAGTATGAGGACCTGATCCACACTCAACCAGATATGCCATAGAACGCTGGCCATTAAACTATCCTTATTATCTTTATCAAAGTTCTTAAGAGACAAACCCGAAAGATAGCTGATTCAATCTTGAATAGAGAAGCCACCTGAGCTGGAGATGAAAACCCACAGCCAACCACAAAGCTCGAGCAAGAGGGCAATGGAGAAATAAGTGATTTCAAGATATAATTTGATCAAGGGTACATAGAGGACAAAAATCATCTATCTAAATGCCCCAGCGATGAAGTAAACCGGCATGAGGGATTCTATAAAGCATCAGTTTCCAAAGATTAAAGCGAACCTTTGGAGCAGTCTTGAGGTGCCAAATCTTCGGCCACATTGAGTTGGAAGAGGAATCACGATCCAATAAAGCAAGTATATAGGCAGAGGCAACCGAAAAACATCCATTACTTGTCGGATGTTGATTTGCTATATAGTTAAAGAAAATTGTGAATATGTGCAACCTCATTCCGATATTTGTTGTGGTGGTCTAAACTTTGGCCACCAACAACCACAAAATAATTACAACATCATACTTTATGTATTTATTTGGCCACCAACAACCACAAAATAATTACAACATCATACTTTATGTATTTATTAAATTCCAAAGAAATCATTCTTTATGGAACTTCTTTAGGGTTAGAGATTATTAAAAACTTCATAATTCTCACATCAAATAGAAAACTCAGTCTGAAAAAAACACACACACATATAGAGAGAGAGAGAGAGAGAGAGAGAGAAAACTCATTGAATAACACCGAATAAGTTAGAGTACTATGTCGAAATATCAACTTGACCCCACACTTTTTAAAAAATATCACTCACCTCCCCTTAAATAAAAAGATTCTATCTAACGTACCCAACCGTTTGAAATGACCATTAAGTCATCTAGTTGTTCTCATAGTGCCTAAATTCCCCTCCTAAACATGAAATATTCATTATACCCTTAATGAAATAAACCCCTCTTCCCCTTCCCCTTTCTCTTTGAACTCTATTGAACCCTACTTACCATTGCCTCCGAGAATAAGAAAGCTGGCGCAGTCCTTAAATGCAATTCCCAGGTGGAAGGCATTGCCGTGTTAACCCTAGAAGACAAAGGTTTGGGGTCCGATTTTATTTACTGTTCTGCATCTATCGAATTCGTGAATTCAATTAGTAATTATTGGTTTTTGTTTGATCTTCAAGAAGGTGATGTCAGGATTGTTCGACTACAGGCCCTACGGCAGTGAGTTTGTATCACCGAACTTACGGGTTCCATATTGTGAGTCTTTATTGTAATCGATTGATCTTAGTTCTCACAATTTTGGCGGCAAATTAAATAAATCAATTCCTTCTGATCTTTCCCCCTTTTCTTCTTCGCAATTTGGATCCTCTGATGCAGCAAGTGTATGGTGACATAGTATGAATTACTGAAATGGTTCTTGTTTCATTTCAATGCATGTGTGGCTAAAGCACCAATTGTCCCATTTGAGTTTGACAGTGGTTAGCGAGTCTCTGTGTGATACCTTACATTCTAAATCCGGTCTAATTTCCCCTGTTGGTTCAGTTTGGTCTTGTAGGACCTAAACCCGAGCAAGCTGAGGTTGGTACCTTATGGAACATGATGGTGAGGGTGACTCTGAACTCGAATTGGGCAGACAAGTTGGAGTCAATACCTAACGAAGTCCATGTGCCCAAGCCGTGCACTTGCACATATCACCGGGCCATGTACTAACAATAAAGGTACGTAGCTGTAATTTATGTCAAGTACGCATGTTAATCAATTATCGAGGGTGAAATGTGTGTCGGGGCCGAGCCCCATCGAAATCCCAATGATTCGACTAAGTTTTGGCCGATTGGTGGATGGTCATGGGTGAGTCGGACCCACTAGTGTGACCTACCACTCTGGTCATTTATTGTTTTACGAAGTGGAACGAAGGAGAGAGAAGGGAAGAAGAAGGAAGAAATCGGGAAAAAGATTATCGTTGTGCATCACCAGGGTCAGATCCTTTGAATCTGACACCGGATTAACGACCCTCATCTCAAGATCTACGATTTGAGGTGAGTAAAGATTGTATTCTTAAACCCACATGAAACCCTAAGTGAAATCCTATGATTTGGGTAGGAATCTTTTAGATCTTGTTAATCCCTCTTGAGAATGTGAATCTAAGGTTTAATAAAGCACCTACATGTTGTTTATGAAGGTTTTAGAGGAAGAAATTACAAGATTTGAGAAGCAATTGTTGATCTCTTGAGCTAGAAAGAAGATTTGAGGTTTTTGAGGTGTTCTTGAGCAAAAAGGTAAAACCCAAGCTTGAAACTTTGAATCGATCATAGATCTATGTTGGAATCATGATATAGAACCTTGGATTTGTGAAAAATGTGATCAAATCGATCCGTAGTGATTTCCCTAAGGTGGGATGAAGAATGAGAGTGAACAACAAAATCTCGGTTCTGAGTGGTGGATGCCTAAAAATGGTCGGACCCACCAATCCAAAGCTTACCTATCCTAGATGGGTTGCTAGCTCAATTGACGAGCAAGACCCGTGGGGACCTGGCCTGTCGGTCCTTACAGGGCCCCTAAGTCGAGCTGTAAGGAAGGACCGATGGGTACCTCACCCGGTCAACCCGTCAGTTGACCTACCAATCCGACTCTTTGGGTTCCTATTGGGCCCAAATTAGTCGAGCAACCTCCTATGGTGATTCTAAACATAATGGAATCATCATATTCCGTTGGTTGTGAATCTAAAGTGGAGATATACTAAACTCGATCTCTTTTATGATAGGTTTCACTAGAAACTCACGTCATCGCACGCCGGATCTTTCTCTTACCAAGGGTGATCACTGTACATAACTAAGTACGTGGGGAGAGAACATTGACTTTATTTATGAAGTGTTTTTGCATTATTCCATTATTATTGCAGACTCACCATGTCATCATTTCATTATTATGTGTAACTTAGTCATTCACCAATACCATTTGCATGCATTGACGTGTGCATTATGAAACTCAATTATGACTTGATATGCTGATATCTTTAATTGTTAAATGCTCATTATTGTTTTGAGTTATGAGATGGTAGACTTTAAATTATTGAGTATGATGAATTGCTAGACTACATGGCGTAGTCGACTTGGAAACGAATGCATTGGTGGCCTTTGGAATATGACGCGATGGTACTATGCAGTCGTACTATCTCATATAAAAGCATGCGATTATGAATGACATATCCCTGTGCTACGACCCTTCTCAGCAGGGGTTTAGGTGTTGGGTATATCACTGGGGGGAAGGCCAAAGTTGTGTACCAATGATGGCGGTTAGAAGTACACTCAGCCGATCACTAGGACGGTCGGTAACTTTGGTGATATAACAAGGGGGTCAATTGTACTGCTTTTACTTTAATGCCGGGCAATGCCCATTTTACTTTTCGATACTCATGGCTAGCCTTCTTTGACAACCCTATAGGAGTATCGCGGGATGGGGTTCACGGCTCGTACCCAGGACATATGCACACTGTGGTTGCAAGTAGCACATAACTTATGACCTAGAATTGTTGTCTATGTGGATAAGGATAATAAAATAAACTTGCATATATATATATATATATATATATATATATGTGCATTTGTATTGCGAATGATTTACTTGGTATTTCTTTTCACTTACTAAGCTCGTACCCAGGGCACACCTTTAGATGATCTTGCAGGTTATCTAGTTGAAGAGCTAGAGCCAGGACCCACTGTGGAGTTTTCAGTTGAGGACTGGTGGGTCTCTGAAGATCTTGGGCATGGGGCCAAGTACCCGTGCGAGAGTTGTGTTACGGGACAGCAACATTGAATACCAATCTGGGATTCTTTTATTATTTTATGATGTTACCCCTTTTGTACTCTAGATGTTTAAATTGTATTTCTTGTATATATATCACGCCTACGGGTCCACATGTAAAATGCATTATGTAATACAATTTGGGTATCAAGAGTATTGGGGTGTTTACAGGTATGTACATGTGAGACTTCCACTGAAATACAGAATTTGCTTTGTTTAGTGTGTGTGTGTATGTTGTGTCGTGGTTACTGTATCAGATGATCTTGATAGATTTTGGGTTAACAGGAGTTAACTCGGTCAACGGTGCGATTTTGTATGAACGGGGTGTGACACTCTAACTAAGGCTCAATACCCCCGCCCCCGCCCCCTTCCCCTTCCACTTCTCCATCTATGTTTCTAATTAAGTGCAGCTATGGGAATAGTGTTTCAACTTTCAAGGTGATTGCAACGGCGGCTGTCCATTGTTCCTCTTCGTCACCATTCGGCCAGAGATTTCAGTGGCCGTAAGTCCATCTGAGGATATCTCAGTGGTGGGAATAATGTATCTCGTGTTGTTAGGGATTTTTTATGAGGAAGAGAAACTATATCTGAAAAGACCTAAGAAACTCCATCCCAGTTTATATATATATATATATATATATAGAGAGAGAGAGAGAGAGAGAGAGAGAGAGAGAGAGAGAGAGAGAGAGAGAGAGAGAGAGATCAGGGACGCACCATAACCAAATATATAATGGAGATCAATAAAGCCACTTGTTCAGCTTCGGATGTTCCTTCTCACCCTCACCCTCTATGGCTACCGTCAGCCTCCTCCTTCTTCTTCCCTCCTGTACTCTCTCTCTCTCTCTCTCTCTCTCTCTCTCTCTCTCTCTCTCTGGGCTTGTGGTTAACTCATCTCACTCCATATCGACTATATATATCGAGTCCAATGTCATCCAATCCATAAACCCACAAAAGTTAAAAGACTCGTCGATCGTTGTCGAAGTCAAACGTGAATGGATCAACAGAGACGAAGAAGAAGAAGGGCGGTAGGGTTCCGTAAAGTTCAGAGAGAAAGGGGAAGGGAAAGAGGGGTTTATTTCACTAAGGGTATAATGGGTATTTCATATTTATGAGGGTAATTTAGGCATTATGAAAAAAAAATTGGTTGACTTAACAGCCATTTCAAATGGTTGGGGACGTTAGATAGAATCTTTTGTTTAAGGAGAGGCGAGTGATATTTTTGAAAAGTATGTGATCAAGTTGATATTTCGACATAGTTTAGAGGAGGGGAGTAATATTTACTCAGTAAGTTATTGTTCTCAATTATATATGTATATCTAGTGGTTGACCATCATTGACTTATCATCAACCAATGCTTCAATATAATTAGAAATTGAACCTAAAAATGGTTTGCCATGATACACGAGATAAGGTATCAACTATAATCTTATATATCATATCTTGCAAATAAACAAATGTGATGCTATTTATGTGTTCTAAAACACATATAATAATATACAATAGGATGTTATTCACCCAATAAAATGGATTGAAGTAAGCGAAGGATTTGTGATTATATAAAGTAGCTCTCTACTTGGAATCACTTATGGTTATGAACAAATTTAAGCTTTACTCTTGAAGCTCTCGTAAAATGGGTTGGATAAGTAGAAGCATTCTTAATATAGCCAAAGAGAATTGTAATTAATCTTTTAGTTGTTTTCATTTCGATCTTCATATGTAAGCTGTGTTTATCAGACATCATTAGATATTATTGGCTATAACTTGACAAGAATTTTGTGTGGTCTAATTTTTTTCATTTGTTTGTTAGACCCTTTTGGTACTTATATTTGCTACAAAGGTTAACAATTCCTTACCCTTCTTAAGATGAAGTTGTTGATCCTTGAAAACACTGATTACTTCTTATATCAATATAAGAATGGATTGATATGGCTTTCTAGTGTCCACCATACTTTTTTTTTTTTTTTTTTAATTATAATTAGCAAATAAATATTAATGGACTAAGGGCCCGTTTGATAACGTTTCTGCCGTTTCTATTTCAAGAAACGACAGAAACATAAATTTCCATTTCTAGAAACAGAAACGAAATTGAAGGTGTTTGATAAGTCATGTTTTTAGAAGTCGATAGTAACCAATGAAAGAATGGCCACAAGTCGTTTCTTGAAACTGAACTTGTTTCGCCTAAGTCGTTTCTTGAACCATAAATAAGTAAAAAAAATTATATTTCTATTTCTGAAAATAAGTGAAACGAAACAGTTTTATCAAACGCTTTTTACTCCGTTTCTGCTGTTTCTGGAAACAGAAACGGTAGAAACACGTTTCTTAAAACGTTATCAAACGGGCCCTAAGTTTCCTTCACCAGTTATATGCTGATGATGTGACCATGTGATTGGACTCTTAGATCATTACTACACTCTCACCCCTAAATCAAAACTCAAAACTACCAATGCACATGTCAATTTGATGGTACCAATGGACATGATGAGGTGAATCCTTTTTCATCGTGGGTGAAGGGAAACTCGATCAGTCCAATATTTAAAACTCTCGAATTATTGGTGGTTTGAAAAACATAATTCTAATACAAATATAATATTAGATAAAGTAGAAGGAGATGGTATTTTGTGCTAATCTAAACCTATAAAATTTTTATTACAAAAAAATAAATAAATAAATAAAACATTGCAAAATTGTACTTCTTTGTGTTGGTGATTACCACTTTACTCAAGTTTTATTTACCATGACTAATGCTTGTTTATGTCATTGTGATGGTTTGTGTTAGCTAACTATTCTAAGTCACTAGGAAGTATTTTCATCGACCCTCCCCACCCAGAAAAAAAAAAATGATGAATGAAAATCCACAACTAAGGATGTGTTTGGTAGCCAAGAAAAGAAAAAAGTACATTTTTTGTACTTTTTTCTTTGGGTTAAGAATTTTCTTTGCACTTGGTATGTCTTCACCTAAAAGAAGATTCCCCTTTTTAAATTCAAAATTACTCTTGGGAATTGTGAAATTTTCTTTTGCTCCCCCAAAAATTTTATTACCAAAAACACAAGAAAACATGAGAAAATATGAGAATATAACAAGACAAAAATGATTGATTACACAATGATTTCCTATGTATCTCTCTCTTTCTTAAAATTCAAAATTTTTAGAATTTTTTTCTTTTCTTTTCTTTTATTTTCTAGATTCTTTTTTCTTTTATTTTCTTCTCTTGGCTACCAAACATAGCCTAAAAGAAAATGGATGGGAACCTAGATCTACACTGTGGCAGATACATGTGTATGATATATATATATATATGGTGTAAATGACAATGCAAAATAAAGAGTTGTTATAAGGTATATATTAAGTCCCTTGCTTACATGTCAATTTCCAACACTATTAGAATTGACTACATAGCAAAACATAGCATGAAAAATTAAGGATACCAAGATGATGCAAGGGGCTTATAAGAGGGATGAATAAACATATAAGGAAGTAGATGGAAAGGTAAATGGTTGGACGATGCTGAAATTTAACATGTGACTTATTTAGCTTATTTCCTATATATCAACCAGTCAAGAATATCACATCACTCTACCACGTGATAGAAAATTATTCTCACCTACCAATTTTATTTGTGGATTACGGACAACAAAGAACTTTGTTTAGAAAAAGGCCTGGGATGTCTAGAATATTGATGAGCTTGAGTAAAGGTTTATGCTGGAATGCAAATGTAACAAACTTTTACTTTTTTGTAAAGTAAATATTACAAGTGTTATGTTACCCAAACAAAAAAAATATATAGTATATATATATATATGGCAAGTGTTATAATATAAAAGATGGCAATAACAACAGGCATAAGGCCAAGCTTGAACAATGGGCCATTTATAACAATATTTTTTTGGTACCAAAAGTTTGAGTTTAGATGAGGCTTT
The DNA here is from genome assembly GCF_013358625.1 of Macadamia integrifolia. Lineage (NCBI taxonomy): Eukaryota > Viridiplantae > Streptophyta > Magnoliopsida > Proteales > Proteaceae > Macadamia > Macadamia integrifolia. The sequence continues at coordinate 7,188,249 of NC_056559.1, forward strand.
TTTTAAAAATGAAATTCTTAGGTAAAGCTCTCCTATATTTATCTATCAAGTTTTGAATCAAATGGAAAGTACCATGTGACAAAGCAAAGATTTAAAAAATGGTATAGAAAGTCAATAGAGAGATAACATGGTTTAATAACTGAAAATACAGAAGAAATTATTATTTGGTCCACCAATACATGGGCAACCAAGCCATTTTTCAATGTAGCATAAATCTGACAATTGTAGTTTTGACATGGCTGGCATAATGCCTAATTTGCTGTACTTTTGTCATAGTATACCTTGTTATTTATGATATATATCAGCTACAAGAAGGGAAAAAATAAGATATATCAATTGTAATGACTAACAAGTTATCTTTTTGCATGACGTTATGTATAATATGGATAAGTTTTCTGTATGTGGAGTGTAATGATTATCACATACGGTTTCGTGATAACATGTCATTTTTCGTAGGGGTGTCAATCGGTCAGGCCGGTTCGGTTTTGGTCGGGCTTAATCGGGCTTGAAGACTTTCAAAGGCTACACTGTGTCTGCCCATTTAACTAATCGGGCTTAGTTATTGAGGGCATGGTACACTTTATATTCGGTCGGTCGGCCTCGGGCTATAATCGGGCTACCTTTATCGGGCTTTAGTTGGGCCTTAACCGGGCTACGGACATGTTTAATGTTAAACGGGCTTTAACCGGTTTTTAAACGGACCCTCTTTAAAATGTGCTCTTATATTCCGGCCCACTCATGCAAGCCTATAAAAATGACAATAAATCAATAAATGATACCAAATATAACCATTATTTAAAATGTGAACATGTCTTTACTTTTTAGTTTATATTATTTAATTTGGGGGGTAAAATAGATATTCTACAATCATTAAAGGGTCGGGCTAAGTCGGTGCATAATAGGTCGGTCTCGGTCGGGCGTTATTCGGTCGGTCTCGGTAAGGCGCCCGACGGTCCAAGTAGCAAAATCGAGACCGACCATTTATAAACGGGCCGGGCTCAAGCCCGACACGTTTAATAAACGATCCAGGCCAGGCCGGTCTATAAACGGTCGGTCCCGGTCGACTTAGTCGGGTCGGGCCACGAATTGACACCCCTAATTTTTCGTCTACAAATGTCTCTCTGAACAATCTTAATGGAATAATGGACGGGTGTTTATGGAAGCATAAGAACATGTAGCGTCATAAATTTGTATATAAAGCCTTCACATAATTTAGGCTTAGTTTTTGTAAACACATTTTAAGGACAATAATATTACAATGGTAAGATGAGTTTTATTTTACCAAGTAAGAACCTTAATGGATCCCTAAGCTTGCTTCTATTGTACATCCATACAATACTATGAGTACAAGCAAGACATGCTGAGGTTGAACAATTGATAAATTTTGAACCAAAGAACCTAGTGTAGCCTGCCTCATTTGGTTAAAAAAGTTGAGCTTAAATTCAGCCTAACTTGTGACCCTTGATGGATATTATATGAAAAAAATATGTGCTTGTGTATATTATAGGAATACAATTCTTGCTTACAAATATACACAATCAATTTATATACAAATAATAAAAAATATATAAATAAAGAATAAATTATCGGATGTAAATAACATTTTCATGTAAGGATCCATTATTTACTTGGTAAAGATCATTAGAAACAGAATGTTGAGGTAGATTATAAAAAATAGTTAAGAGCAAGTTTTTTGATTGGTACCAATATGTGGGTTATTCAGATGGTTAGAGCGAATTGAGAATTGTGTGGATAGGTGCACAATCCCAGGTTCGATTCCCTATCTGTGCATTTGCGATTTAAGTGGAGACCGTGGTTGTGGGTTACTGCACTAGTCTCCCCGATGATTAGTCGATGTGCAGCTGGCCTGGGCACCATGTTAACCAGAAAAAAAATAGGTTTTCCATTTGGTATATTTATTTGTATCATAGATTAATTTGTATAGGGATGAAATTGGTGTACAAATAGACCACATAGTCCCCTACTCATATGTTTGTTTTCAACCCAACCAAAGTTTGCGATCATGGCCAAATGAAACATTGAAAATTTTTGGACTACAAAGGAAATGTATCAATTAAAAGGTATATATGGATAGATTCTACTACATAAAAAGGGTAAATGATTGAATTTTGATGTATAATTCGATGCATGACTAACTCAAACCATTGTATAGAAATTTAACTATTAAAATTACCACATCATTCTTACATACAACATAAAATAAATGTGCGAAATGAGATATAATTATGCTTGACCCAACCAAATATATTTATTTTTTTACTAAAAATCATATATATATTTTGCCATGGGAGCAAATGATTGAGGAATTGGGGAGGGGAGTTCATATACAAACCATGTAAAAATCCGTTCTTAGACCCACAATTTTTCCACCATTGTAGTGTTCATTAAGTTCCAATCTTTGTGGATATGTTGTTTGCTTGCATCATTATCTAATAATCAGTTTTTTTTTTCACAATCGTGTAATCTAATTATTTAATAAAATAATTTAAATTTCCATTGATAAAGAGGTGAACTATTCATCCTCCCATCAATTAATTTGGGGCCACTCGATAGCCAAACCACTTCTCAAAAGACTGGAGTTGGCTCGGGCTTCACTTCCAATCAAAATAACTAAAGGGAAATGTTCTCTGAGCTGACCATAGAGGATATACTAGTATCCTATTTTTTCATTTCTTTATCCTCTTCACATGAAATTACTTCTCTACTACCTATGAAGTCTCATCACTTCCCTAAACCTCTTGCTTAGAAAACCTTATCCCGTAAATAAAATAAAAAAAGACCAAAATGTAGTCACCAAAATATGGATGTTTTTGTCATTTTCCAAGAGCCTTTGTTTTTATTGTTGAATGCTCAATTAAAATATTAAAAAAAAAATGAGAAGAAGAAGAAGAGGAAACACGACACCAGAATGCAGATTCCATTATACACCACCCACACTACCATTCTCTAATTTCTATTTTGATTCATGTGAATAATAATATCATTCTCTGCATTACAATTGGTGTAAAAATATAGATTTATCCACATAACGTCATGACTCTCTCCCCAAAAAGAAAAATCGCTATGGCAGAAGTTTTCGACAACATGTCAACACCGTCTCTTAGGGTAACGACATTAACTCCTGATTTTACGATTCTACCCCTTACTTCGGCCTCGTATCTCTCGTCCGTCATCACAATCGCGACACGAAAGTGTCACGTTACCTTAGAAGCAGCCCCCGTTAATACAGGATGGGCGACACATGCTATGGTGAGCTTGGAAGACTGAATTAGTGAATTTCCAGTTACCACCACGGGTTTTTGATCAGGTATTGGTTATCCTGAAAAACCGATAAAATACCAATACCAATCGGTATGGAACTCTCCAATGTCACTAGAGGTTTAGACGAATTCAACGGGTAGGGGGATTTTGAGATGTGCATTAGTGGGGATGTCAATTCCAAATCCACACCTGTAGGCTCGACCAAGCATAACACGTTTAGGGCTCGATTTGGATTGGCCTGACTAATAAACGTGTTGGGTTTAAGTCCAACTCGTTTATAAATAGGTAGTGCATAGTGCAAGGGTTAAGCCCGATGACCCTCTCAACTGCCCTGACCTATTCACAAGCCCGACTCAGACCGACACATTTAGCTCGACCGTTTATATATGTATTTTTTTATCAATTATTGGTTGTAATTAAGCATAATATCTTTTCAAAATTGTTGATAATTTAATAAAATAAATTAAAGTAGCCTAACTCTAAGAAAATAAAGACCGTTTAAGGACTGTTTAAGGCTTTATTGGTACATTACCCTATTTAAGGCCCGATTAGGAAAAGCCCGACTAAAGAACGGAATCCGATCGAGCCCGACATGACATTGACTGAGACCGACTCATTCCTTAAATAGGTAGGTCATGGTTCGAGGACATAGGCCCGGCTAGGCCATATTGAGACCAGTTCAGCCCGATCGATTGACACCCCTATGCATTGGTATTGGACAGCATGCCTGGGTATTCCCATCCGTTAAATTTGGGTTGGGCCTCCAATAGCGTTGGAGAGGATCCAGTTCCGATAATTTGATTTTGGTTGTCGTTTGACTCTTTTACCTTGTTATATCATTATATGATGGGGATATTATATGTTTTTTGAGCCGGTAGCGAAGGGTATATTAGCACAAATAAAATTTCGCTGCTGTCCAAGTTTCAACTACTGGTAACAACCAAAGAAATGGAATCCTAGGGACAGGTTTGAAAATACCCATCTACCGTGAGATTCCATTCATCTAGTGGGTGGTTGCAACTCAGGCAACAGCCAAATTTTGTTCTATTAGCATTCTCTTTCTTCCTCACATAAAATGACATTGATCGCTGACATCCTATATTCGAAACAGATTTAATTATCACTCCGCTAAGCTACTTGCTCAGTTAACACTATCCCTTGTTTTATAGATCATTACCTTCAAAATGACATTTGTTTTAGTCTTATCCGTAGAGATTAAAGTCTTACTCAAATCATTTAGAAGTGGAAATAGTCGCCGGCGCTAGCTTTCAAATGATGCATCATTAATTTAAACGACCCCCCCCCCCTCTTAAAAATTGATGCATCATTAAGTCATTAACAATGTTGACTACTACTGGACAGGTTGGAGATGATTGTGTTTTTGAGATCCAAATCTCCGCTCAATGTAATAAAAGTTGCAATGCATTTAATTTACAAACGAGATCCCCTTAATTGCACCAGCCCTTCCTATGTGCCTCAATGTTGTTAGTTGTGCAATGCCCGCTAGAGATACCGACACACTTGAGAAGATCCAAGGGATTTAGGTAATGGTATGATATTGGCCAAATATTTATGGTTATTAATGTTGATTGATATCGACACAATATGGATACAGTAAAAAAGTGCCTCTTTGATTTTTTTTTTTTCCGTAAAACCAGCTTGATATGCACTAGCTAATTATGTTGATCCATATTATCAGTATCAACGGTGACCAATATCGATATAGTAAAAAATGACTTTTTATTAGAATCGGTATCGTTATCGGCAATGATTGATACTAGCACTGTTATCATGAACTAAAACTTAGGTCTCTAGCGTTGAAGATGTCCTATCATAGTCTGAATTATTTAGCCATACGTGTATATTTTATGGGAAAAATAAATTTGCCCTATTAGCTGAAGAAGTGACCAGGGACGAGGCACGCAAAAAAATGACGTTGGCCCCATGCCCAGGATGCTGAAGATGTTGGTGCATGCCCTCTCATTGGTCCTACGCATGGGTGTTTTCTACAGCAGAAGGATAGGGTTCTTTCACCTACATTATATATGGTTAATTGATGATATATGTCCCTTTTGCTTTCATAAATACCCCTCGATGAGTAGGTATATGGTCCGAGTTCGCCTTGATATATCTTGGTTGTTCTACGACTGAATTTAATGCAACAATAGCTCAACCAGCAAGGCCAGATGCCACATCAAAGGCACCATCTGTGAGAACATGAACTGATTTGTAATGTGCAAGGTGTGCAGTTAGACTGTACATAGTTGAATGAGTGAAGAAGGTCTTGATGATAATTCAGGATTAGGTCACTTCGTGGTTACATCGCTAGAAAAATAACAAAGAATCCAAAGGTCTTTATATCATTTCTTGAAAGAAAAAAAAAAAAAAAAGTTGTCGGATCCATACTAATACTCTCATATTTTAGCCATGTGGATCCCATAGGTTCCGTTTGGTTGCAAAATCAGTTTCAGCTGATTTTGACTGATTCTGGCTAATTCGGATTTGAATTGGCACTGACTGGTTCAATTCCAATTGAATTCGTTAATGGTATTTCAGTTTTGAAGGTATTGAAAAACTCATCCTAAAATGGTCCCATCTTATTGAGTAATTGGTCCCAAAATTAACTCCTATCACTATACCATTTAATAATGGGACATGATAGGTTTCGATTTTAGGAGATTACTTTTGAGATGAATCATAGTTTTCGCCTCAAATTTACACCTTTACGTTGAGCCCCATTCAAATATTTATAACTTATCGAGTTGTCTAACTTTCAAAAATGTAAAAACCATGTACATTTACCATGTGCCAAAGCTCCATAAGATAAATTACATCGATATAGGGTGATGTGGACTTCTTGTTATCCTTTTATTATGCCATGTAAGCATGTTAACCTTCTTCGATGCCACATATGCATCCCAAACCCTATGTTCAAAGAAAAAACAGTGCATCAGACCATCCTCACAAGTGGCATTGGTGGATCCCACCTCAAATTCCAATTCGACGGCTACAAGAAGTGGTCTGTCATTGGACTGATTTACAAAAATGATGCTCTTGACTTGACAAAAAAAAAGTAGGGAAAACTACATGATTATCCACTTTTGGGTTTTCATTTGCAAAATTATCCATTATATGTTTTAATTAACAAAAATACATAAAATTGGGTTTGAGTTTACAAAAATATCCAAAACAGTGCCCTTCCCTCACTTCTTATGTTTTTTTGACCTTTTTAACCCTCTCTCTCTCTCTCTCTCTCTCTTTCTTGACACAAGACACATGGTTTGGCACTTCCTTTCGTTGCGCCCTACAGAGGGAAACTTGAAGAGCTTGAGGGATATTATGAAAATTGGATACATTGAACAGACGACAATGGTCACCAATACCAATTCTGTCGATTTACATTTGTTTGTCTCTACTCCCTTGTAGATTCTTGCCTCGCCACAATTCCATTGACGATGCTCTGTTCGGTCCATGGATCTTTTCATCATCTTCATCATCAGCATCAATTCAACTTTCTCTATAGCTTGTAATACTTTGGAAAACCCAATTGAGTAGGGGCCTGCCATTTTCTTTAGCTCATACACAGAAACCATGAAAATACAAACACAGAGAGAGAGAGAGAGAGAGAGAGAGAGAGATTTTAGCACCCACCAGCTATTGAGGAAACTCCCAACTACGATTCTGAGGAAGAAGAAGTGAAATGTGACTGCTACGTTCACCTTACACTCCCAAGCTCCCAAAATCTTGCTCTCTGATGGATTTTCACCATTTTCAAAATTCCCCTTCCGAGCTAGTGTTTTGGGACTCCTGGTTTCATTTGTTTTGCTCAATCTCTCTCTCTCTCTACTCCATCTCGATTATCTTTCGATCTTGGTTTTCTCAGTACGGAAGAACAAAATCATGCTCTACCATTATATATATATATATATATAGGATGAATAATAAGTAAAACTACCATTATCTTATTCCCCTTCTTCTATCCACGTCAATGGCGAGCCTTCAGGTTCTGCTCCGTTCTCCTCTTCGTCATCTGAGTTCGTGCGGGAAGAAGAAAACCAATAATGATCAGAGTAGCCACATGAGCTTCAGCAATGGTAGACGGGTATTTCTTATCGTATGAAAATGTCGATATCTGATGTAGCATCGACCGAGATGAGAGACGATGCTTGGTCTTGCATAGCCGTGCTACTTCCATAACAGAATCATTTAATGGTGGAAGAAATTTTATCACTTAACATAACAAAGGCGCATCAGCAGGGAGGATGGTCACAGGGAAGGAGAGGAGGGGGGGTTAGCAGGGATGGCTGGGTAGATTTGCAGGGATAGAGGAGCGCTCAAGAGGGAAGGCAAGGATGGGGTCAAGAGTAAAAATGTCTAAAAATGTAGGTGAGGGAGGGAGAGACACTGTTTTGGGTAGTTTTGTAAACCTAAACTTGATTTTGTGTAATTTTGTTGACTGAAACATAAGATGGGTAATTTTGTAAAAGAAAACCCAAAAGTGGGTAATCAAGTAATTTTCCCAAAAAAAAATCGTTATGAACTACGGATAGAAACAAAAAAACAAAAAATCATATCTTGTTAAGAAAACTAGGTAGATATCCATTCAATCCAATCCAATAGAAGCAAATCCAAATCAATATCACATGCATCCACATCCGTCGAGACTGAAAGTAGTCTCAATACTACAATAACAACAACAACAACAAAAATAATCCAAGTCTTATCTAAGGATTAAAGCATCAGTATCAGTTGTCATATCGGTCAAGCAAAATTAAGATATATATCGGAGGGTATTGTATCATGTCAGAGATACACTAAGATACGCTAAAGATACGCACATAAATTGATATGAAACACCTTTTTAAACACTTTTGTATAAAAATTTTGTTAAAAAAAAACTATTGATAATATGTATTATGCATAAACACTAAATAGAGGGTATCACACTAAGAATTCAAGGTTTGTAGTTGTCCCATAAATGTAAAATCCTTGTTCCCAACCTTGATTTCTACTTTAGTTAGAGAAAAATATGGTTGGCAGCAACTTTGGAACAAAAACCTCTCAAAAAATAATGTTTTATGAAAAAATATTCATATTGACCATTATATGACTGAAGCGCACTGTATCGATATATACTGATATGTACCGATACTCACTGATACGTACTGATCAATACATATTGATACTCATCGATACGTATCAATCGATACATACAAATATTCACTGATACATACCGAAACATATATTTTACCTCGATTTTATATTTTTCACAGAGTATCAGTACGTATCGATAGTGTATTAGTGCATATCGGTATGTATCGTAGGATATATATATCGCTATGAATGGATTTTAAAAATTCAATGTATTGTAACGGTGTATTGTATTGATCAGGTAAATTTAAGATACGTATCGAAAGGTATCATATCGGTATCGGAGATACTTTAAACCATAGTCTTATCCCAACTTAATGATGTCGGCTATATGAATCAAAACATAAAAAAGTAAGGAAAACTGGATTAAAAATAGATAGAACAATAAGAAGATATGAGAAATGACGAAAAGCGAAATATATAAGATATGAACAATGGAACATGATAAATGAAAGATAAAGATGCAATATAAAAAGTGAGAGGGTGAGCAGCCCCTTAACCGCTTAAGCCACAATTTGATTACCTGTAAGGGTGAGTTAACCTAATTTACTCCACTTTCACTTTATGTGGCAAGAACAAAAAAAAAGTTAATTAATTTACTCTTGGTGTAGGGGGCTGTTCTAAGTATAGTATATATCGGTATCAATTGTCGGAGCCCAATATTAATTCGTATAGGCATATAGCCGATGATACTAATACAACATCGATACAAATCGGCCAACATGGTAAAAGAATGGACATTTCAACAGTGTTTTTTTTTTTTTTTTTTTTTAAATCAGAACAACACAAATGGAGTCAACTGAAAAGTATGTATCTATTAGACTAATTTGAGCTCTCACCGTATTCATGACCAAAAAATTTTTTTTTTTTTTTTAAGAACAATTTGGTGTATTCTAGCATGATTTTTTAGCATGGATCGAGGAATTGGTATTGGATTAACTGGATCGATTGATTAGTATTAATATCGGTAGAGACTGATATAGATTCTTGACGAATCCTAGATCAGTGGATCGATACGAATTAAGGGTAAAAAAAATCAATTTTTTAAGCAAAACAGTGGTAGATCCATCTCATCCAAACCAATACATTCCAATATGTATCAGTATTAGATTGGTATCGATCAAGACCAATACCAATCCTGATACTGATTACTAAACCCTTATCTATGATGAGAAGATGTATAATTCAATCCCTATATCGTGATTAGAGATGGTTCCCCATTACATCGGTATATTGTGGAAGTTTGGTGTTATTCAAGAGAGTTGGAGAAGCTAATTGCGAGTTCACAAGTTGCATGTGGTTGTGGAGTTCTTTCGTTGTGTCTTTTTTAACTCATAATTGTCTTGGATTCATCTTTAATATAACTCCAGAGGTTTCTCTGAGTTCCAAATAATATTCAAGGTTAATGAAAAAAAAAAGAAAAAAAGGTCATCTCACTGAGTATGAGGAATTTGTCCTAAGATTTAAGGGGCTGACTCATAGGAGCTACGCAACAAAATTAGGTCTTTTGCTATTAGGAGATTTTATGGGCCCGTTTGATAACGTTTCAAGAAATACGTTTATGTTATTTTTGTGTCCAGAAATGGCAGAAATGGAACAAAAAACGTTTGATAAAATTGTTTCGTTTAACTTATTTTCATAAATAAAAATATAAATTTTTACTTATTTATGGTTCAAGAAACGACTCAGGTGGCCGTTTCTGGAAAGTACTCGTGGCCATTCTTTCGCTGGTTACTATCAACTTCCAGAAACATGACTTATCAAACACCTTTAATTCCGTTTTTGTTTCTATAACGGCAAAAATGTTATCAAACGGCCCCCTCGGAGCCTTTTTGTACCTTCAAATATTTCCTCCCTTTTTCTAGTGTTCTCGTTTGATTTTTTTCATTTAAAAAAAGAAAAAAAGAAAATAAAAAAATGAGGAAATCTCTCATGCCACATCGATAACAACACGTATAATGGTAATGATCCACATTGAACCTACATGGTCAAGCGAGGAAAACAAGTCAATAATAAAAAAAAAAAAGTCGATGTAAAAAGGCTCAGAGAAAACTTCTTACCATAATCTATGATGGGAAACCTTTGTTTTTTATTGTCCATCATAGAGTCACGATGATATAATATTTATCTTAATCAATAAAATAACATGTACGTAATAAGATTACCAGGAAGAAAGAGAGATTACAACTTGAGACCATTAACGCTGAGCCTATCATAGTTTTCTTAGCTGAATGTTTTGCTAATTTATATGTGATATTTACTTAGAAATCTAAGAGCCCATTTGATAACGTTTCAAGAAATGCGTTTCTGTCATTTTTGACAGAACAAAAGACGTTTGATAAAACTGTTTCGTTTCACTTGTTTTCATAAATAGAAATAGAAATTTCTACCTATTTATAGTTCAAGAAACGACATGCTTCGCCGTTTCTGGAAACGACTTGTGGCCATTCTTTTCATTGGTTACTATCAACTTCCAGAAACATGACTATCAAACACCTTCAATTTTGTTTGTGTTTCTATAAACGAAAATTTATGTTTCTGTTGTTTCTTTAAACAGAAACGAAAAAAATGTTATCAAACGGACCCTAAGCATATGTAATACCTCATAATCATCAGTAGAACCAAAAATCTTCTTAGTATCAAATTCAACAAAAGAAATTCTCCCATATTTGTCCATCCTTATGAAACTTGGATCCCATCAAATCCGCAATGTTGCTTATGTTCAGATCATTTTGAAACAATATCAACCTATACATGAACTAATTCATAGGCTGCGTTTGGTAGTCATTCAGAAAAAACGTTTTTGCCATATTTTCGTTATATGGGAACGAAAAAAGGGGAATAAAGTGTTTGGTGTCAACTTGGTTTTTTTTTTTTTACAAAAAGGGAAAAAAAATCAGTTAGAAATGCAAAATGATGGAACGAAAAAACCTTGTTCCGTTGTTTCCGTTTCGTTTCAAATACATAAAAATGAAAACTCAGGTAATCGTTTTTAAACAGGTTCACTAAACATCGTTTTTTTTTTTAATCAACATTTTGACGCATAAACTGAAATTCTATTTTTGACACTAAATGTCGTTTCTAGAACTGAAGAACTACCAAAAAGAGCCTTAAATTTGAAATGTTTTAAACATTAATCTATGTATGAAATAACATTAATGTTTCGTGTGGTTTCTATAATTATGAACCAACGTTTTTCTTTTATGTCAATATTTTAAATACATTTGGTTTTCAAATGGGAATCACGGTTCTAGAGCTTTAGACAGGAGTCCTCAGAGGTGATGCGCTGGCTGTGGTTTTTGATTCCTTTCTTTTGGTATATTTTGCATCTTATGTCTAAATTCAATGTAAAAATAGTCATATAAAGGACTATATTTTTTTATTTATTTTGCTGGTAATGTAAGGACTCCATATTAGTGGGTTAGGTCCTTTCTATACTTTCTAGCTTATAAGGCTCTTAGGTCTCATTATAAATGACATATTTTTACATCTGAATTTTTTTTTACTATAACATCAATTTGTGAATTCATATGCACACCCTCTCACATTTCACATGTGGACCTTGTATATACTCATTAAAATCCACCCCCTATTACACAATTGGGATTCGCATGTCCTCATACGTGGAAAACTGCACTTTGGTGTTGGAATGATCCCTATTCCCTAAGTTAACAAAGGAACATACCTCAAGAAATAGAGATCAAGTTCAACACCACTTAGGATCTGTTTGATTTTGTTTTCAGAAACGGTTTTTCCATTTTTCTATGCTCATAAACGGAAAAACATCAAAAAAACCATTTGATTTTTCTGTTTTGTTTCACTTGATTTTGGAAACAAAAATATAAATTTATGTCTATTTATGTGTTTGGAAATAGGAATGAAGAAAAAAGTTAGAGTTGTTTTTCTGTTTCTAGAAACAAGTGAGAGCGATAAAAATTGTGAAAAACTCAATACTTCACTCGACTTACTCAAACCCCAACCCAATAATTGTTGAAACTTCTCACTATCCAGATGCGGCAATTCCAACATGGTAAAGCATATCTACAATTCTAACGTCATGCCTTCACTCGTGAATTGCATTCCCACAACATCGTACCTTCACTGATGTCTTGAACTCGATCATACTGTTGAAAATGTTTCGGGAAACAGAAAAATCAAACACCTTTTTGCAATTCAAAAAATCGTTTATATGTTTTTTAAACACAGAAACAAGAGAAAACAAAATCAAACGGGCCCTTAGTGCACTTTTGCTCTATATGTTCCTTATATCAAGGTTATAGATATTGATATCAATATAATAATTAGTATCAAAATCTGTTACATTCGATTTAAAGCTCGTACATATCAATTTGGTCGATATATGATACGATACTTAGTTTTTTTTTTATTTATTTTTTTTATAAAAGTATAATTATTGGAGAGGAATTTTATTTTTCAAAAGAAAGGTGTCGTCATCTAATACCATAAAAACAAAATATATAAGAAGATGTCATCATCATTACATGCGTGGGAGCATAGAAATTTCATCATTTCATCCATCATATATTATCATATAAATATTTTTGGGGGAAAAAAAAAAGGTTGTCAAAATTGTTTGACCCATATGTCCTAATTTTTCCAGTAGTAATTAGAAACCAAAGTCCCCTCTGTTTCAGCTTTTAGCAGTGCACCCACGATACGGGGGCATTCGATGTTGGTTTCTCTTCTCTCTCTCTGGACAACACAACACAAAAATACAAAGCAACAAACCTCATCAACAAAACCCCCTCCGCAGCCTCCTTTTCTTCCCAAAATCTCAAAAAAAGAAAAAAAAAAAAAATCGATTTTCTCCGATCTTCGGAACATCCGATCTGATAAAAACATCGCATTCCAATTACGAAACAAACAGGATAGAGCTCCCGATCGATTCGTTCGGATTGGATGGGTATTATATTCGAACTCTATAACGTAATCGAGCGTGCATCGCGCATTTTGGTATTGGATTTTCATCTGTGATGGTCTTCCGATTGGATTTCGATATATATCAGATGTTGAATCCGGTGGAATTGAAGGAGGGATGGAAGGACTGAGGAAAGGATCTTATAGAACTTGAAGATGCCCGGTCTAACGCAGAGAAATGCTCAATTCAGCATTGCTTCATCCACGAAGTATTCGTCTTCATGCTCCGACGGATCGGTTTCGGCAAACGGAATCTGGTCGAAGCATAGCGAAGACGTCACCTTCGATCAGCTGCAGAAGGTGCTAGATTTTGTTTCTAAAATATATTTTTGATCGTCAGGATTGTCGCTTCAATTAAATTTGTGATTCGTTTTAGTATTTTATTGGTTTCTTTGTGAAATAAAGTTGAACGCTTGTGAGTGTTGAATTGGATTCTAAACTTCTAATGATAGACTCAGTGTGTTCTTTTAGTTTTTTGGCGTGTTTGGTTGCCTGATGGCCCTGGAAGAGGGGTTTTTATTAGATTTTTTAGTATTTGATTTGTCAGATCCCGTTTGCATGTATATGCACGCATTAGGAGCTTCAGCGGTTCTCTTTTCCAGCGAAGCGATGAATTTTTTACAAGAGGAAGGAGACACTATACAATCATACGTTATTCCTATATTTGGTTACAATCAGACGTTATTCCTATATTTGCAAAACCTTCCTCTCCCTCCTTCCTAAATTCGTTCTTCCCTTATTATGTGATGCTACATGATAAATTTGCTGCTGCAATTGGGATTGGAAATAACAAGACTGTAATGACTAAACTCACAGCTAATGTAGAAGAATTGATGTTGGCTTCCTTTCACTACTATCTTTTATGTAATGGATAACTCACAAACCGATTATACTTTGACCCAGTCACTGACAACATGATCCCTATACTTGTGATGTAGTTCTGGAGTGAGCTGACACCTCAAGCCCGCCAAGAGCTCCTGCGGATTGATAAGCAGACACTCTTTGAGCAAGCTCGTAAGAGCCTTTACTGCTCTAGATGCAATGGGTTGCTGCTTGAAGGTTTTTCACAGATTGTCATGTATGGGAAGTCTTTGCAGCTGGAAGGTGCCGCTGGGATCCAACCCAGTAATAGAGGAGCCCTAAAAATCCAGAACGATAGTGGGGGCAATATAATGCGTTCGAACTGTCAGGGTGATATCCAAGACCCATCTGTTCACCCTTGGGGAGGTCTGGCTGCAACAAGGGATGGGCTATTGACACTTTTGGACTGCTTTCTAAGCGCCAAATCGCTCAAGGCAATCCAAAATGTAGGTTTAGTGAGTCTTGATCAGCCAATTATATACCTGTTTCATATGATTGTTGGTCTTTTTTAATTGGTATTGACCTTTTCCCCCCTTTTTATTTCAGGTCTTTGACAGTGCACGTGCAAGAGAGCGGGAGCGTGAATTGCTCTACCCTGATGCCTGTGGTGGTGGAGGTCGGGGATGGATAAGCCAAGGAGCAGCTAGTTATGGTAGAGGGCATGGAATAAGGGAAACATGTGCTCTCCATACTGCCAGACTTTCTTGTGACACACTGGTGGATTTCTGGTCAGCCTTAGGGGATGATACTCGGCGCTCTCTTCTACGGATGAAGGAAGAGGATTTTATAGAGAGGCTCATGTACAGGTGGGCTTTTGGTCTGTGATTTAAATATTTATCGTTTAGTGCTTCATGTCAATAAGGTTATGCTAATGAGAATAAACATGTGATGGGCAGTGGGAATTAGGAAATTGTGAAATTCTGCTAAATAGTTCTGACAATCAAAGATGTCTTCCTCATGGCCCTGGGAAAGTTTACAATTTAGAGGACTTCAAGGTTATATGGCAACTGGTATCCGAACAGAGTTCACAATACCTAGCATTCTCTAATAGATGGCTTATGTTAAAACAAAGATTTTGGATGATGGAGCAATTAGGCAGGCCATTAGCAACTACCTGGTTCTGATTGGAGCAGCAATAGAAAGGTTTATTAATAATTTATGCATAGATTTAGGTGCAAGGGAAACCTATCTGGCTTCTGCTACGTTTTAAAAGCAGAAAGTATGTCAAATTCCCCCTCCCTCCCTCGCCCCGCCCCGCCCCGCCCTGCCCTGCCCTGCCCTGCCCTGCCCTCAAACTAAAATAAAAGGAGAAGAAAAAAAAAAGGCTTTGAGTTCTCCACCATTAAGGTATATTTTTGTGGAAGCCGCTTCTAGAAAAATAAAATTTCTAGTCATTTTTCTTTTTTCTCACCGTCATTGACCCATGCTACTGTACTTTCTGAACCAATCATCATCAAAGTAAGAAAATGGGAATTTTCTTGGACTTATACACTTTTCTTTTTAAATTAAGTTTTGGACCAATTAACATAGGGGTTATAAAATTGGCTTACTGCCAATCGTAACGAATGATCATGTGCATACTTTTCATTTACTTGCTAGAAAAAAGATTTGTATTATGAATTGAAACTTGTGAAGAGTCGAGCTTCAGAAACTGTCTGCAAATCTTTCTCATTCTGCCCCTCTACTTTTATGTGAATGAGAACTAAATTTATAGTGAATTGCCAAATTCTCTTTTAAGTATGGGATAATTGGACGAATGTGTATGATTTTAGAGAAAATCACGGTGCTGTGGTACTCCTGGGGAGACCAAATTTCTGGCTTTTTGCAGCTTGTCATGCCAAACTACTGTCTTATTCAGACTTTTATTTTTGGTGGCAAGAGATTGGATACACTGATTACTCCTCAATAATCCCAAACTTGTTTCTGGTGAACACCAAGTTCGTTTTTGGGGCATCAGACCCCCACATCTACGATTATCTCGATTTCCTTAACTGGAGCATTTGGTGTTTTGTGTGTTGTCTCGTAGTTGGTTGTTTTAACGGTCTTAAGAATTCAATGTTCATGTCACAGGTTTGACAGCAAGAGGTTTTGCAGAGATTGCAGAAGAAATGTTATTCGCGAGTTCAAGGAACTGAAGGAGCTGAAGCGCATCCGGAAGGAACCTCGCTGCACCAGTTGGTTCTGTGTCGCAGACACGGCCTTCCAATATGAGGTGCTTTCTGGAGCAATTTTCTGCAACAAACTTATTTTTTCCTCCTGCCTTGCCATCAATAGTGGGTGGTTCCTTGTTTCTTTTTCATGTTTCAACTTTTTTGGCCTGTCCAGTAAACTACATTTTGTTAGATTCTTATGCACCGTCTTATACATAAATATTATTTATTTTACTGTTAAGTTTTGGGACTAGGTTGTGGAACATGATTTTGTTATTAAGGAGCTTATTGGAATTGTTAAATTTTGTCTTGATGTTCTGACCAGTGGGACCTGAAGCCATGCTTTAACATTTCACAGGTATCTGATGACACTGTCCACGCTGATTGGCACCAATCCTTCGTAGACACTGTTGGAACATACCATCACTTTGAATGGGCTCTTGGAACTGGAGAAGGAAAATCTGACGTTATAGAGTTTGAAGATGTTGGTATGAATGGATGTGCTCAAGTGAATGGCCTGGACCTTGGTGGTTTGAGTGCATGTTTTATTACTTTGAGGGCTTGGAAACTAGATGGCCGTTGCACGGAACTTTCTGTTAAAGCCCATGCACTGAAGGGTCAACCATGTGTCCATCGCAGGCTTGTAGTTGGGGATGGATTTGTAACAATAACGAAAGGAGATAGTATCAGAAGGTTTTTTGAGCATGCTGAAGAAGCTGAAGAAGAAGAGGTGATTCTAGGACTTTCACTAGCTGATTTCTATTATTCTCAGTTGACCTTAATTTTCTATTCTTTCCTTATTTTTTTTCATGCTGCTTTCTTTTACGAAAATGTTCATTGCCTATAGTGTTTTACAGTTTTGACCATTATTATTTTCCTGTGGATGTTGTCATTTGTACATGCAGGACGATGATTCCATGGATAAGGATGGAAATGAGCTGGAAGGAGAAAGCTACCATCCTCAAAAGCATGCGAAGAGTCCAGAACTTGCTCGAGAATTTCTTCTAGATGCTGCTACTGTTATATTCAAAGAACAGGTATGTCGTATTCTACTGGGAAGTGTCATACTTAATTGTTGTTGCTATTTTATTCATACATCAAATAAAATTGTATCTTTCTTTAACTTCATGCACTGGGAAATAGAGTTTCATTTATATCTGCTGGAGCTTAAATCTGAATCAGGAAAGACCTGATTTTCTAGTGCCTCCCATTCCCTAATGATGGCTATTTCAGTAATTGAAGTCAATATGAATGTCTTTTCGTTGATCGACTCAACCATACCAATCCCTATTCCAACTAATTGGAGCTGATCACGTGAATCCTGTTCTTCCACTTCACTCTACTTAGGCAGGTCTTAACAGTGAAAATGTCTTGGCAACCTTCATGCTTTTGTCATTAATAATATTTTCACAGTTTCCTTTATTGTTTGGCACAAGGAGATTAACTTGGGAGATGGTTACTAAGTGGATATTTTGGAAGATGCTAAGAATTTGGGTGCATATAGCAATGGAATCATATAGACTGAATTCAGGAATACTAACCTGACATCAAAACCTTAATAGAATTTTGACACGTCAAATGGATTAATTGCTCTACTGGTTGCAATTATAAGTTCAATTCAAGTGATAGAGTGAAGTGGAAATGAAACCCTTTTGAAACAGGGGTCTCCCATGCTGGCAACAAAAACGTTGCCAACACCAGCAACAGTAGCACCACCAGCAAATAGGCTGATCTGATGCTTTCAATGAGATGCAGCTTATTCCCTTTCTCCTTGATCGGCAGCCCACCAAAAAAGAAAAGGCTCTCATTGCTTAACTCCACCACTCTATGTGGCCTGTTATGGTTGGGCTTTGAGGAAATCCCCTCGCAAGGACTGCCAAATTTGAAGCTTCCCATTCAATTTCTTATGGATTCTGGTTTGCTAGTATTTCAAGGGACTTCTTTTTGAAAATCAGGCTTTGGGATTGGCATAGGGCAGATCATGCACAAGGCTTGGAATTGAGCTTCCTTTAATGGAATGTATGACTTCAATGTGATGAGAATTATAATGTTGAATGGGAGTAACACAGGAATATAATCACCACCATTTTGTGGTGCGATATTTCATTTTGAGCACATTGGAGCTGATTAGGGAGTTGTCCTGATCAATGACAAGCTTCGCGAAAGTGTTTGAGGTGGTATGGCCATGTTCGAAGGAGATCTGAGGATGCAGTAAGGAGGAGTGATCTGATTTAGATTGAGGGAGCCAGAAGAGCTAGGGGCAGGCCTAAAATGACCATAGGCGAAGTAGTGAGAAATGACTTGCATAGTCTCGTGGTCTTGTCCCAAGTATGATCTTGGCTAGAGCCTATTGGAGGGCATGGATCTATGTAGCCGACCCCATTTAGCTGAGAATTTCCTAACTTGTTGGTTGTGCCTCTTGCTGCTTATTCTCATCTTCCTACCCTCATCTTTCCATCTCTTCCTTCCTCCTTTTTCTGTTTGGACTTCTTTCTATTTTGTGGTATGGATCCATGTAGCCGACCCCATTAAGTTGGGATAAGGCTGAGTTTGTTTTTGTTGTTGTTGTTGTTTGATGGTATATAGTTATGGGTTTTTATTTTTAATAGGCTCAATTATAAGGCCCAAATTTTAAGTCCAAAGGGGGTACACGAAATTAGTATTTTAATTAAATATTTAATACTAATAATGGGACCCATTAGTTATTAGTTAGGAAGTTATCTTGTTAGATAAAGTTTATCCCATTTGTGGGACTTAGTTTGGAGGAGATAAGGTTCATTTTGACTTACCTTAGGCCTCTTTCTAAAGAGTCTACGTGTGAAAGGGGTTCTTTATCTATTTAAGTTGTTATTTCTTTTATTATATAATTATTTGAATCAAGTGCAAAGCTTAGGTTGGTTAGATATCTATTTGATATCTTTTTTCTATTTGATATATACATGCTAGAGGCTAGACCTCACCCCCCAATTTGGAATTATGGGATAGAGTTGTTTT
Organism: Macadamia integrifolia; assembly: GCF_013358625.1. Taxonomy (NCBI): domain Eukaryota; kingdom Viridiplantae; phylum Streptophyta; class Magnoliopsida; order Proteales; family Proteaceae; genus Macadamia; species Macadamia integrifolia. Next base: position 7,207,625 of record NC_056559.1, read on the forward strand.
GTTTTTGAAAAGCAAGTTGTGTGCTCTCTCTTTTTTCTCTCCCACAATTTCTCTTTTCTTTCCTCTCTCGTCTCCTTATTTTCTTCTTTCCCTCCGTGAGCAAACTCTCCATCATTTGATCTGCATCAACTTGGTATCAAAGCCAAACTTAATCATAAGTATCATGGACCCCACTCTCTTGTTTGCTCTTCGTAAAAAAACTTCAAGTCGTGCAGTAGAACTTGCAAACACTAGAAGCATCTATCAAAGAAACTCGGCAACAATGTGAAGAATTTAAGTTCCAGTTGTTTATCACAACCGATAGTATGGGATCTTTGTTCAATAAATTGATCTTAGTCGTTGAGCAAGGGGTGGAAAAGCAAAAAGACAAGTCTTCAATGATGGAAGACTGGCGCAGGACGGGTTTGGAAAATCTGATACAAGTCTAAGAATTAAGTAAATTTGGGTTTGGGAGGTCTACTAAAAAAACTGACTACACATAATGCAAAAAATCAGATTTAACAACAACCATAAATGATGAAAATTTCCAAAATACTAGTGCAGAAAATTCATTCTAGGATTCATGGAAATTTAGTAAAGGATACATGATAGGCATTCTGTCAAGCATTTCCCATTCTTTTTCAGTCTCATCATAACAATGATGTGGACCTCTGGTGGGTAATGAAACCTATGTCGTCTATAGGCTCTCTATGCACTAATGTAAGGCTAGGTCTCAACAACCAAACCCCATACTGGATCACTAACCAACTCAAACCAGGTACTAATTGTAGGTCTGCCAATAGAATATAAAATCAGCTTACTGGACCCAAACCAATGCTTAACAATCCCTTTTGTATATCCAGCAATGCCCAAGAATAGTAGGATAAGGTCCTACTAAAGAAACACAGCAAATAACAAAGTAATACCCCTAGCCGCAGGTCACAAATTAGGTCAAACCTGTGAAATTCTGAAACCATTGAACTATTGCCCTGGAGGGGCTGAAATCATGATCGACGGTGTGTTATGAAGGCCTTAACAAACCCCCAAAATTATTCATCCAAAAAAACCCCCAAAATTGGGCCCAGAATGGATGGCTGCTTAGATATGAAGGTTCTTGATTGAAGTCATGAAATAGGGAACTTTGAGGAAATCTTCAAGAACATGAGGATGAAGCTTCAGCAGGGACTCTCCTGATGGTCTGAAGACTCTGATCAACTTCTCCAAATCCCACCTCAAGTTGTTGGTGAGGGGCTGAGACTTGCTCCCTCGAAGTTGCCTCAGTTTCTAGAGAAAACTATGAACCGCAGGTCTTGGAGTTGGTCTGAAAAACCTCAGCAGTAACCAACCGATGGAACTTGATTTTGGCCTTCAAAGATTGATGATCAGATGCTGAAACACCCTAGATAAAGAGAAAACAAATAGGAAAAGAAGAATTGATGGAAGGTTGAGAAGGGGGAATAAGAAGATAGATGTAGGCCTCTCACCCTCTCAAAGTTTGAGGCATCCCCACCCACTCAATCGATTCTCTCAGCCATGAAGATTGACTTAAATTTCATTAACTCAAAACCCCGTCCCAAAGAGCTGGTATCGATTCCCTTAAATAGTCTTGGAAGCCTTTTCAAAATAGAAAGCAAATAAAAAGGAAACAAGTACAAAAATGGAAACTATTCCTATCTCAAACTTTCCTAATTGAACTTAATTGTTTAACAAGAAAAAAGAATCAATGACAACTTCTAATTCTTCCAATCGAACTCTTTTTCTTGTCCATTGTAACTTGTTGACCAAGGCAGTAATAAAGACTAAAAGGAAGCCAAAACTGAAATCGATGGAGCTCCTTCGAGGCCCCTACAGCTGCCCAAGAGACCTTCCAGAAGTTTCTGACCAAGGTAGGAAGAATGGAAACAAATTTTCACTCCACAGCCTTGCTACCCATGACAGAAGAAAGGTCCACGCAAGCTGGGAAAATAGCCTGGAGCCTGCGGCTTGATATGCTGGAAGTTTGGCCTGAATTTCGAAACAAGCATTGAAACACTTTGACCCTATTTTGAAGGCATGATCTACATCACGCACAAATTGACGTGGTTGGTCATTAGGGACTTCACTCCTTTGATTTCCATCCCGTCTTCCGGCATCCTCTTGCTGAATTCATTTTCCCTATCTCTAGGAACATGCTCCCTAGGCTGCCTTGCAGCCCCAATAGTTCTCACACGCATATCTTGGGCCTCAAACTGGTTTTGAATCTCATCCAATCTGGCATTTGTGTGACCCAACTGTTCAGCCAAATTATCTAAGTCCATTGTTCTTATTTGGAATGTGGTTGGTATTAGGCTCCACTATGGGTTGACATACAACAAATGGGAAGGCTTTAAGAGGACACAAAGGCCTGGAACCTGGCTCTGATACCAAATTTGGTGCATAACAGGTTTGGGAAACCTAGAAAAGTGTCCCAACTAAAAAGGTAGGAAGGCTGGGAAAGGTATCCAACTCATTCATCTCTGCATACATGCAGAGATTCTTAACTAGTATAGCCATAAATAAACAAAGAAACAAATCGTGTGTGTAGGATTTCATCCTAAGTATAAAAGAGCAACCCAGTGCACGAGGCTCCCACTACCGTAGGGTCTGGGAGGGGCAAATGTAAGCAGCCTTATCCCCTGCTTCACAGGAGAGTCTGTTTCCAAGTTTCAAACCTGCAACCAACTGGTTGCAGTAGTGCAACTTATCCGTTGTGCCAAGGCTTGCCTACAAATTTTATCTGAAGTATTCAAAGGAAAATTTAATCAGAGAAACATGATAGATCATTACTTCCGTTTGCTGTCCCACAGGTTAAAAAGCAGTGAATAAGTGTTGAATCACTACCTAACTCCAAAGATTATGCCCTTAGTTTTTCTTTCTGTTAAATGATGAATCCTGTTGTGTTTGAGGCTATAATTTAAGGAAAAAATAGGAAAATTGGGACTAAGAGGGTGGTAGCATAAGAGGGAAGAGTTAGGGAGAGAAAGGGGGTTTGGCTTCACACCAAGGTTTGTAGAGAATGGGAGAAAACCTCACAAGTTCCAACCCTATTTTCATTCCTTGTCTTCCTTATCATGAGTACAAAGGGGCCTAATAACATTTATATATATATATATATATATATTTTGTGGTCAAACACACAGAATTTTATTACTAAGCAAATTGGGAGAAAATGTCCCTACAAACTGGAGAAAAAAGAATAGTTATTCCTAAAATAACTACCCACGTAACTACATATTAAACCTAAAAATTGTTATTTCCTAAAACAACTACCCAATACCCGTATTGCTACGACATAATAACATCACAACAACAAAATAAGATACTTTGGCCCCAAATATTAGTACAACAAAATATTAAAATAACTACTCATAATGCTGGTCATCTAGCCATAATGAAGTGACATGTGGCTGCATATGTTTGCTTCTCCTCTGATAATTCCTAAATATTGAAGTGATGTCCTCATCAAATACGAAGTGGCTCTAGTTATCATTGAATAACCACCCATGGAGGAGCATAAACTGATTGATCTTTCGATTGAACCAATCATATTTTTGCTTCTAGCCTTCCACATTGCAACTTCAACAATAGATTCCTTACTGCATATTTTGTACCTTTCGATTGTGGTATGATAGGTGATTTCATAGAATCATAGGGTCAAGAATGGATGTTGATCATTTGTTAAAGATCCACTCATTATATAAAACTCGAGGGTGAGTTTCTCTAACAAGAAGAGAATACTGCAGGAATATGATCACCACCATTGGATGTGGTTTGATCTTTATTTTGGGATGTTTTGATAGTATATGGTTATTTGCTTTTCTTTTAAGTGTTTTTATTCTATTGGGCTCAATTTTAAGTGCTTTTGATCTTTTGTTTTGATAGTATACTACACGCAACTCACGTGCGTTACGTCCATCAGCAAGGCAATCCACTACCAGACCTACTACAATGTAATAAGGATTTGGTAGAAGATAACTCGATAGCCCCGCTAAGCATGAAAACATCCTTGGCAAATGCTTTCGCAGTGGTTCGTCTTTCATAAATCCAAGAATTTCACCTCTGACTATGAAATACGAATGCCCCCGGCTGTCCCTGTTAATCATTACTCCCATCCCGAAGGCCAACGCAATAGGACTGAAATCCTATGATGATGTTATTTTCTAATGGGCTCAATTTTAAGGCCCAAATTTTAGGCCCAAGGGGGTCTACAAAATTAGTATTTTAATTAGGTAGTTAGTATTAGTAGTGGGGCTCATTAGCAATTAGTTAAGAAGTTATCTTGTTGGATAAAATTTACCCTATTTGAGGGTAATTTAGAAATATAGAAATAAGGCACTGTTAACTCATCCTACAATCAGGATCAATAGGCTGTCCAGAAAATAACTTTCAATGGTAGCAACAGGCCTTTGAATGTTTCTCAGCAATAGGCTGAATCACAGAAAAATAAAATAGAACAGAAGAATAAACAGAAAATAAAGAAGGAAAGAAAGAATAGGGATGGGTCTCTCACCAACGGCTTCTCACCACACTCTCTCCCAGAGCAATTGTTTTTCACAGAAGCATGGTTGTAAAAACAACTCTTTTTTCCCTTTCATTCAAATCGTTCCCAGGACTCTTAGTGGTCCATTACATATATAGTGATAGTTGCTAAAACCAAAATGGAAATAAAGGAAAATAGAAACTCTTACAAAGCAATATTGAGACTGGTACAGGAATCTAACGAAGATCTTAGCTATTACCAAAGTGGAAAGTACCAAAGAAATAAAGTCTAAGCTAACAGAAAAATAGAAATTACTAAACGTAGAATTAGAAACCAACTAAAAAAGCAAACTGTAAAAGATCTTGGAAGCATTTTTCTTCCAACGCAAACTATCCTTGGGTCCCACAAGATCTTCTGAGACTCTTCTACTGCAAGTAACAAATATTACAAGTAAACCTCCTTGCACTGTTCATGTGAACAGTAACTCGTGATTAATATTTTTTTTATTGAATTCTGTTTTGATCCTTTTTTTCTTCATGCTTTGATCTACGTCAGTGGGACTTAGTTTGGAGGAGATAAGGTTCGTTTTGAGTTAGCTTACGAATCTTTCTAAAGAGAATACAGGGTTCTCTGTCTATTTAATTTCTTATTTGTTTTACTATTTAATTGTTTGAGTCAAGTAGAAAGTTTGGGTTCGTTAGACTTACATTTTATTTAGTTTGAGTTTTTTGTTTCTGTTTTATCAATACATGTAAGATGCTAGACCTCACCTATGATTTGACTATGGAATAGGGTTGTTTTGTTTTTTAAACGTGAGTTATGTGCTCTCTCTCCTCTCTCTCTCTCCCCCTTGATTTCTCTTTCCTTTCTTCTCTCTGTTTTCTCCTTATTTGATCTGCATCAGGGAGCTAGGGCAAAGGTGGACCATTGCCGGTCAAATTGTTTTGGCCACTTTTGAGACCGTCATTATGCACTTTCTAGATGAATAATCCGCAGCTGTGTGTGTATGGTAACCATAGGATACAGCCCATAAATGGTGAAAAATATATTGATGGGAGTTACATTTTTGCTGGGATGTTGAATGGTGTATAAAGATGCTCTTGCTCATCCATGGTAAAGGATATAAAGATGTTCTACACTTCTACCATTGCTTCTTTTCAATGGATGTGCCAAGTCTGCTGACTGAAAATCTTAATGAACAAAAGAACTTCCACGTAAATGCCATTTCATAGTTTGAGTCAATTCATGTTTACCCAAATTCAGCAAGTAAGTAGTTAATTCTAAAGTGTGCCCTTTTCAGGTAGAAAAGGCTTTTAGAGAAGGAACAGCCCGTCAAAATGCCCATAGCATATTTCTCTGTCTTGCCCTAAAATTGCTGGAAAAGCGTGTTCATGTTGCATGCAAAGAAATCATCACCTTTGACAAGCAGGTACTTTAATACTCTGTAATTTAGGATAAGATTTGCTTTTGGGAATCAATTGTCAGCAAAAATGAGCAGAACTTTCTCAATTCCTGAGACATCCTTGCCTGATGCACCATTTGCCTCTACAGATCAAGCTTCTGGAGGAAGAAGAGAAAGAAAAGCGTGAAGAAGAAGACCGCAAGGAGAGGAGGAAATTGAAAGAAAAAGAGAAAAAGTTGAGAAGGAAAGAGAGAATAAAAGAGAAAGAAAAGGATAGAGAAACGAAGTGTGTTGATTCAAAGCAAACTCCTCTGAATCCTGATATTTGTACGGAAGAACAATCACCGGTTGGTGAGGAGGAGTCAAGTAACACTATCAATTCAGGCGATTCAATTGGTGATACTGGAGATAGTTCGATAGCCGACCCTCCTCAAGATATTCAAGATGAACAGCTCTCATATGAATGTGTGGATTTGACAATGCATAATTATAAAGATGATAGCGTAAGGCATGTGTATAACACCTCAGATGGGGAAGTCAATGTAAGGGATGCGAATGGTTTATTTACAATTGAACAATCGAAATCTTCTCGGCGGAAGCTGAGATTCAGGAGAGAATTTCAGTCAGTCCCAGCTTCCAAATGGTGTGATAGACGCCGAACTCCAGTTACCAGTGTCGATGGGCCTCTACTTGATGAATCTGATCCTAGAGTACCTGATGCATACGTGGAAAATCCATACAGATGCAGCAATGGGAATAGACAACCAAGAAACAATCCTTTGAAGTCCGACACCAAAAACGGTGTCCTTAAGTCTGGTGAAAAGTACCACTGCTCCAACAACAGGATGCGCGATAGATATGACTACCGTTCCTGTGGATGCAATCAAAATAATGGCTACAGGTCAAAGGATGGCTCACATATATCTGTCATCAGATCATGCCGGGAAGTCAAAACTGTGAACAAGTTAGACTCTCCATCAGATATATCCAGGCCATTCTCTCGCAGTAACAAGTACAATAATGGATGTCACATACCGGATAACTGTGTAATTACGAAAAGCAAGGTGGTCGCAGGCAATGTGACTCCAGGTAGAGATTTTCTACACACAAAGAAAGTCTGGGAGCCTCTTGAATCACGGAAAAAGTACCCTCGCAACAATTCAGATTCTGATGTTACCTTGGGATCTACTTTCAAGGTTGATGAATGTAAGGAAGGTAGATGTAATGGAGTTAGGTCTGGGCAGCAACAACCTGATAACCCTCTGGAGTCACTCGGTGAGGTGTACTCATCTAAACAATCTGAAAATTCTGGAAAAGCTGGTGGTTTGAATTACGATACCTGTCAAAAGGATGATACTGGGAGAGGATCACAAAACGCCAGCCAGGGCATAGAGAAGGGCCGCCAAAATGGATTTGGTTTGGGAGACAAATCTCCTTGTTACTCAAAGGACGTTGCTTCCAGCTCAGATAACTGCTCTTCATGTCTTAGTGAGGGAGAGAGCAGTTCAGCCTCTTCAAGTATTCAAAATGTGGAATCTTTGTCTACGTCAGATTCAGAAGATGCAAGCCAACAGTCAGATGGAAGAGATGCTTCAACATGTGGTCAGAATGGTTTTCTTGAATGCCAGAATGGGGCAGTAGATAACAAGCGGAATGCTAACGGAAGGGAGTCCCTTATGAGCAAGAAAATGGGAGTTCCAGTTACCACCAGCATGTCAGGAGGTAGTTTTCCTGGGGATCCACCCATTAAACATGCTCATAATCCTGATAGTGGTAGAGTCACCTTTGATATGGGTTCTCAGCCACACTGTGTACCTCCACCAATCCATAACCAGAACCTACATTTCCCTGTGTTTCCGGCACCTTCAACAATGGGGTACTACCATCAACATCCAGCTTCTTGGTCGGCAGCTCCTGCAAATGGGCTACTTCCATTTTCCCAACCAAACCGCTATCTCTTCACAGGTCCTCTTGGTTATGGCCTATCAGCAAACGGACCTTCACACTTCTGTATGCAGTACAGTGGTCTACAACCTTTGACAACCCCTGTACTTAATGTTGGCCCACTTCCAGTGTACCAACCTGTTAATAATGGCAAAGGCTTGATGCCAAAGGACCAGAACCAGAACTCTAGATTATTTGGTGAAAAAAGAGTGACCAAGTTAGCTGATGCAGTGGTAAGTGAATGTTCTCTTGAGGGGCCAGCTCCAAATGACCAGGCTTTACTGGAGACTCCATCACATGGGGAAGATGGAAAGCCTGGGCACACTGCTAAATTGCCTAATGACAGTACAAACTTCTCATTGTTCCATTTTGGTGGGCCAATAGCTGTGGCAACAGGACACAATTGTAATCCTGTGTCCTTGAAAAAAGGCACTTTAGGGGATTTTCCCCTGAATTCACCTGCAGGTCCTGCTCGAGTTGATTCTTGCACCAAGGAGACAAATGTTGAAGAATACAGTTTGTTCGCGTCAAGTAATGGAACAAGGTTTTCATTCTTCTGAAACAGTAAGCAGAAGGTGGAGGGAGGCGGCTGAAGAGAATTTGGTCCCCTTTCCCTAATTTGGTTATAAAAGATTGAGCTTGTAATTCCATAGACAATAATCTTTTTCAAGAATCCCAATTTTAGCATATCTTCTCTTCAGTTGATTGTCATTTCAATTGTCTTATTGTTTTTTCCCCATTGGTAGAGAAAATATTGCGAGAGTGGTACATTGTTGAAGGTTTTTCTGTATGAGGTAAGCCTTTATTACTAATTAAGGTATTTGTTGGGTGATCATCACATGAACTCAGGAGCCATTTTTATCTAGAATTTTATAGAGCTTTCCATTTGAGGACAATAATATTATGTTGTAAATTCGAGGCAATTCGCTTGTTTAAAAGATAGTAGATTTGGGTGCACTTCCTTGGTCAGATCCTTGAGATTTAAGTACCCATTTCCTCAAGTTGGAGCTTTGTTTCTTATCTGGGAAGCTAATCAAACTAGTGGTTTAATTTGGTTGATGGATTTTAATCAAAGGAAAGGCAAAGTTTGACTCATTAAGTCACCCCATGGAACTCCTCTCTCTCTCTCTCTCTTTCTCTCCTACATAGTGAAACATCATATTCTTCGCCCAAAGACGTAGCACACCACATTGATGTGTGAATCTCGTTAAATCTTTGTGTCGTGCGGATCTGATTTTGTTTATTTTTGTATTTGTTGGTGTTTGCTATAACAATCTTGAAGGCTAGTGAATTATTATTCTCTCTTATACGAAGGGGGCAGTTTTCTTACACAATCCCCTTTGGGCAAAACTCTGGCTTCATAAACTTGGTCTGTGGGATGGGTGTAAAACTCTCTTATCACATAGACCTGCCCATGTTGGTTGATGTGGATATCATGAGCATAATTTGCTACGGGCTGTGCTCATAGGATCTTCTTCTATCCCCTTCTTTCTTCAACATCCCAAGGAGTTCCCTATTCTCCATAGGTTCAGAGAAGCATCACATGTAAGAATAACAACAGTAACTATCCAGTAGCAAGATTGCTATCAATAACAGAAACTAAAAGCACACCATAATTCCAGAATGACTGCACATCTGTTTCTGATCTCATTTGTCTAATCCTACACATGAAATGGCCAGTTTTTACTCCATTAGAAGTATCAACCATCTATTCCTTGAGGTTCCTGTCTTACAAAACTTCAAAACAGAAGGATAAAAACCAAGCTTGTCAACAAATTCTGCGATCTCAAAAGAATGATTGGCTGCAACCTTCTCCAAAGTAACTTTATCAGGCAAGTCACAGACAATCACATCAGAATGGTGTTGCCTTTGTTCTTCCAAAGCCTTCCTTCCTTGGGAGTAGCTAATGACCAGTCTTGCACCTGTGCAGTTTTACAGTCAGAACCTTAAGGAAATAAAACAGAGAGAATTCTCACCCAAGCTAAAGTGAACAGTGAGTCATGAACAAGAAGCAAAAGTTGGCAGGGAAACCAATCAACCAAGTGGTCAATGAAATCTTCAGTGCCAATTGAAACCAAAACCCGAGAATTCTCTTTAATGTCCCCAGCAGAGATTATCCATTTAGCCTTATCATGTTGTTCATTGGAATTTACATCATCAGATTCAAGAAATGACCAGTCTTTCTCAGCAAAATCTTTGAAGTTGATGACAGAGATTGTTCCGTCATTTGAGTAGGCTGGAGTATTCAATGGACTGAGGAGATTCAATGAACTGAGGAGCACAAAATGAACAAAATGAAGATCGTAGTGACAGAGGAGAGAGAAGATCTGACTATTAATTTGGGATTACCACCTTGTTGATGACAGAGATTGTTCCCTCATTTGAGTAGGCTGGAGTATCAATGGACCGAGGAGCACAAAATGAACGAAATGAAGATCGTAGTGAAAGAGGAGAGAGAAGATCTGACTATTAATTTGGGATTAATACCTTTTAATTTTGATTGGTGACTATTGTCTCTTATGCTAATTTATCAAAGATTTGCCAATTAATTTGAAGGTCCATTTAAGAATGCTAACTTAAGAACATACCTTAATAATTTTAATTTATGAGGGCGATGGTGTTTATAGATATTAATTAAATATAAGGAAAATTATCTTGTACCACCCCTAAAATTGAAAATAACTTGGAGTAACACCTAAAAATAAATATAATGTCTAGTAGACCCCTCACTTTCATCAAATTATATCTAAAAAACCCATTTCGTTAGGTTTAAAGCATTAAGTGATGATGTCATCAGTCATTTTTTCGCTAAATGGCCAATCTACCCTTATGGGTATGTTTAGTTACTATAATGACCTTCGCATCCAATTAGTAAAGCAAAGTTTGGGAAATACTTTCCCAAAATCAACAATCGCATCTTTGATATCCCTAACCTCTAGTCGCCGCTATGCTGCTCTGCTCCGTTCACCTGCGAAGACCATACGAAGGAGGAAGCGCCTCTAGTCGCCGCTATGCTGCTCTGCTCCGTTCACCTGCGAAGACCATACGAAGGAGGAAGCGCCTCCATACGATGAAGCTGAGCACCTGGTGAAAGCTCTAACCTCTGCTCAGACTTCTTCTACAAGTGAAAAGCCATTACCTCTGCTCCGTTTACCCTCGAGGACAAAGGAAAAGTGGAAGCTTCTCAGTACGACGGTGATGAAGCTTCTACACAACGACGACGAAGCATCTGCTCCGTTTACCTTTGAGGTGAAAGCCCTAAACTCTAGGTGGATTTTTTCTCTAAAATCCCTCTATCTCTCTGTTTTTTTGAGAGCAAAAAAATAGAATTTATGGTGTTTTCGAAAAGTGATCATAGAGATGAAGATCGGCCTTGTCTCTATAACCCCTACCAAGATTTGAATCTACCGGTCCAAACCCTGTATCAGCTCCCCACATTCCCTGAATTCCTTTTCCAATAAGTGTCCCTTGTGAAGCGCAGATCCTGGGGGGAGAATCTTACGTATTACACCGACTGTGTCTATCTCACTGGAGCTATAGCCGGCGCAGGCAAGAGTTTTGTTGAAGGTGTCAAAGCATTTGAAGAGGGAGACAACTTGAACTTTGGATCAATTGCATCCTCTAAGTCTTAGGTCACTCTGCAGTCAATTCGGTAACCGAGCTGGTGCTATTGGCTTGTTATACATGGGACTGGAGAGCGGGCTAGTTGTTGTTAGAGACAGGATGATGTCGTGAATAGTGTCTTGGCCGGTCTTGGTACCAGAGCCCTGTATAAGGCGGCATCGGGGCCAAGTCAGCCACTGTTGCCGACGCTATTGGAGGGTTGATGGTCGGAGCTGTGGTTATTGGGAAGCAGGTTTTGAAGATATATGTTCCCATCTAGGGTTTGTTCTCCTCCTTCCTTCTTCGTGTGTATTCTTAATGAGTTATCATATTTGAAAATTTGAAATATACATGTCACTGGTTTCTATCTTTCCCCTTTGCATCTCCATGTAATTGGTGGAGTGCGTGAATGTTGTTGAATAATTGAGCCATCTATGTATAGGAAGAAACATTCTATTCTATGAGTTATACTGAATTATTAATTCGAGAGTCGGAATTGGAATCTCTGTTGTCCCTTATGAACTCATCCGACTGGTTGATTGCAGGTTAATTCCTCTCTTATTGTTCATGATTCAAGGTTCTTACCAATAACCAACCCCACCCCCCCAAGAAAAAAAATAATAATAATAAAAACTGGCTTTATGCGGTTGTTATGATCAAATTCATAGAATAAAAATGCTTTTTCTGGGCTTAGATAAAACTTAAATTGCATAAATTATCTTCTCTCTCTCTCTCTCTCTCTCTCTCTCTCTCTCTCTCTCTCTCTCTTTCTCTCTCTCTCTCTCCTCCTCAGATGCTGGGCTGGGGATGGTTTGCTCATGCGGGGAAATTGTTTGTGTTATACTTTTGGTTATTGATAATTGGACCTTTCATATAATGGTTTGGAAGAAAATGGGCTCTTTTTAATAGTTTAAGTATGAGGGTAAAAGGGACATTTCTCACTTTCAATTAACGGTGTTACAAATTAGGGGTGTGGTAGACATTATTTCATTTTGGGGGTTAATCCAAGTTATTTTCAATTTGAGGGGTGGTACAAGATAATTTCCCTAAATATAAAACAAGTGGTATATGGTAATTTGGACATTTTTTGTGATTTGAGGAGAAAAATGACGGTGGATTGCATATCTTATATGATTTAAATTAGTGTCTTACTATTTCACCAAAAAAAATAAATTAGTGTATTCTATTATATTATTGAGTAAATGTATCTTGGGCACTCACATAGGGGGTGTTTAGTGTCTTCAATGCTTTCAATGAAAGTTGAATAGTTCTCATTCAACCTTGGTATGACTCGGTTCATACGATTGTGGGGACAATATGAACCTACGGGACTAGTCAGGCCGAAGGCTTGGATACCCAACATTAGAAAAAAAAAAAAAAAGTATATGTAACTTGTGTTAGAGATTTTTTTTTTCCTGATTGGAGCCGGTGAGGAACCAGAATTGATCTACCCAATAGTCAATGGTCATGGATCTTAATTAAATTTAAAACCGATAAGATTATTGATCCGGTTTTGATCCTAACCCCTTTGGATCAGAACCGATAAAGAACCTGACCAATAGCCTAGAACCGGCCGGAACAATTGAGACCCTTAATTTAGGCCAAGCCAACCATGGCACGAGGCGTAGAAATGACATCTCCAGCTATCCAAAGTACCAGTCCTTCATTCTAATCCTACGTTGCAAATTTTCCTAAGAAAAAAAAAAAATCTTGCAAATTTCAAATACGAAGCACTGTAATTTTTTGGACCGTTAGCCTGACCCAGGTCATGTCTGCTCTGGTAATTGTGTCAGCCAATTCGAATTACTAAAATAGGACCGTTGGTCCCTGGCCAATCTTTTTTTTTTCTGTTTGGTAGGTCCCTGGCCAATCTCAACCCGTTTAAAAACTTACATTTATGGGCACAAGAAATTTCATATAATAGGAAAAAAAAAGAGGGAAAGAAATTACATATTCACTAGATTTTCTTCACCCACATTTCATATTGGCTATAATCTCTTAATCCATAGATTATGATGGTTGGATGAGACTCATGGAATGATTTTAAAGGTATTTTGGGACTTCATGCAATAGGGCAGGCATCGCAATGGTTAGATTTTCTTCATCCACTGTCAAAAATATTTTTTTCTCATGATGTCCAATAAATGTGTTTGGAATTACATATGAACATGTTAATATTTGATTGATCGATTAATAATCTATAATTAGACACCGATAAGAAACCGAATATTAATAGGTCTAGGCTTCACATTGGTCAAATTGTACTTGTTTTATCAACTCGATTCCATTAAAGCCTACTAGTTTGGGTCAGCTTTTGACACCCTTAATTTATCGTATCTTACTATCAACATGGATATTCTTTTCCATTTTTACGTAGTGGGAAACTACTTGCACCACAATATCACGTTTCCAAAATTTATGCTAATCACCAACTTACCTCAACTAAATGCTCAATGGGTTACAGATACGGTAAGCTTACCCCTCACACACACACTCGTACTAGGATATAGAAATTCTAATCTAACAGTCACAAGAGAAACCCTTGTGAAGATCGACCTCAGAATGGGAATCCACTCCAAATCGGCTAATCCGAATCGACTAAGCCGCTATTCACGTCTTAATTAAAGCCACGTACGGACCGGACTTCGGAGCGTATTCCAATCCGGTTCATGAATTCCTAAAATTCCGGTTTCCCGCTCACCACTCTCTCGCTCCATCCTTCACAAGTTTTAAATCCGTTACTGTTTATAGAGCTCTCTCTCACTCTCATAAAACGTGTTTTCCCCCCTCGCTTCAGTCACTATCTCACGAGTGTAACGACTCTTTCGCTTCTCCTGCTCGCTTCTCTCTTCTGCAAATCTCTAAATCGCCGTTGCCGGTAAAAATGCCGTCCACAGGAAAGAAACGTACTAGATCGAAGGGTAAGATAGCTCCGGCGGCAACGCCAATAGTTGATGAAACTGACGACGGTTCGTTGAATAGCCCGATCGATTTGGGGTTGTCGGAAGACGAGAAGTCTGTAGAGAAGCAGAAGGCGGAGGAAGAAGTGAGGTCTACAAAAGCTTCTCGTTCTGCAAAGAAAGCAAGGAAAAAAAGGCTGTCCACCGGAAAGAAACGTGCTAGGTCGAAGGGTAGGACAGCTCCGGTGGCGACGCCCACGGTTGATGAAACTGACGAAACTTCATTGAACAATCTAATCGATCTGGAGGTGTCGGAAAACGAGAATTCTGTTGAGAAGCAGAAGGCGAAGGAAGAAACGAGCTCTTCAAGAGGTTCTCATTCTGCAAAGAGAGCAAAGAAAGCTGCGTCGAAGGGTGAGAGCCGCTTGTATGGAAAACCAGTTCCAGTGGGGGAAGCCCACGAACGTTGGCCTCACAGATACAAAGATTTGGTTAGGGGAAAAAAAAAGAAAATCTGATCTTCATCTTATTCTGCATTTTTCTTTATTGGTTCTAGTTCAAGTTGTTCTTTTCCATTTCACAACCTCTTATGCTTGTTGGACGCTTGTCAGCTCTCTTTCTTCTTATTTTTCTGACCTTTGCTTTTCCCCAGAATAATAAAAAAGTGAAGAAGACCGGTCAATTAGATGGCTCTAAAGGGTAAACTCATGTTTACCATTAATTAAAGCGCTATTGTTTTTCCCCCCTTTCCGTCTTATCTCTGCTGCTAGCTTAGATGTCTGTATTAAATGTTTTCAAACATATATGGTTACTTAATCCTTCTTTGCTTATTTCATTACATTATTTGCTTGTTGCAGTGACGATCAACAGGAAGTTCTGCGGGCTCGGTGCCATTACGAGCAAGCCGAAGTTGATGGATGCATTTACAATCTTAACGACGACGCTTATGTGAAAGTGAGTTCTGTCACACTCCTCCCACACGCACACTCGCGCGCGCGCACACACACACACACAAAATCTGAAGTGAGGCTTTTGAATCATGACACGTTACCACCGGATTCTACATTAACTTTTAACTTGTCCGAAAAAAGTCTTGTGCAAGGAGCTCTGTTGCTAGATTCCACAAAAATTAAACGATCAAAGTGAACCAGTGCCCATATGATTCACAGAGACCACTTTTGATTTTTTTTATTTTTTTTGAAGGATCCTATGAATATGAATTGATTATGTGTCTCAGACACTGAATTGGTTACATTACAATTCTAACGATTCATCCGGATCTAAAGCAGTTGATTCGGTTTCAAAATATCAAAACTTGTCAATGCCACAGTACTCTTCTTTCTCTTTGGGGCTTTTAAATTTTTTATTCCGGGGTCCTCTTTCTTTCACTCTTCAAACATGGTTTTAGAAACCCTCTTTTGGGAAGTTATTTTCTTCACAACCCAATGAGAATGTTGTAATATATGTGCACGTTCTTAGATCATCATTACATGATTTGACTTGATTGTGATTATATTATATTAGATGGCTGATTGGTTCTTTCTTTATTTCTGATTTTTCTATATATATTTTTAAAAATTTTCCTACTTTTTTGGGAAATTTTTATGAATCCTATGCTTCATGATTCAAATCCCGATTCAATTGAACAAGACCTAATTGGGATTATAGGATTCAATTTAGCAATAGCTATGCCTAGGAGAGGACAGAAATATGTGAAGACTTGTTTTATTGTTATAAGTGGAACTTCTGAACTAATATACATTGTCCATTTATTTCCCTTCGGTCCTCCATTGTTATTGAACTTGCATTAACAAATACCATTAGTTGGTTTCCATAGTAGCATGTTTCTCTGATTTAGCACTTCGTTACCGTCTGTTTTTTACTTCTCATTATTTTTTTTCTTCTTTGTTATCCCAAGCTTAGGGTGAAGAAGGAGCTCCGGATTACATTGGTAGAATTATTGAATTGTTTGAAACTGAAGATAGGCAGCCTTATTTTACTGCACAGTGGTTTTTCAAAGCTGAAGATACTGTAAGATAAATTTTAATTTGGAATCTTTTTCTGCTCCACATGGATTTTTGGCTTAACATATTTGAGACCTTTTGATGGTTTTAGGTCATCAATGATCATGCCGGCCTAATTGACTGCAAGCGGGTATTCCATTCTGCATTGAGTGATGACAACCCATTGGACTGCATTGTTTCTAAAATAAGAATTGTACAAGTTGCCCCAGATGTATGGCTGCCTGCTGTTCTGATTCGTTACTTTCCTATTTTGAGTCATTCAATGCATATTTAATTGTGTAATATGCTAATTTTGCGTTGGTTGATAGGTAACTCTCGGAGAAACGAAGAGAACTATTCCACCTTGTGACTTTTATTTTGATATGTCTTACTCATTGCCTTACTCAACAATTGCAAACATATCCCCAGGTACACTCTCTTCCCTGCAACCTAGTATATTCTTTGCGGCCTATATTTTAATTTTCTGTTTGTTCCACTCACAAGTGATACACATGCGGTGCACTGGTTCTTATTAATGACATGTTTGATATCTTTCAGAAAATTCAAGAGCTAGTACTGAATCGACAATATCTAGTGAGACTAGTTTAGAAGGTACGACAGATGAAAGCAAGTCCAATGCTGATTTCACCTTACTAGATTTATATTCTGGTTGTGGAGCTATGTCGACTGGTTTATGCCTTGGTGCTAACTTATCAGGCATAAACCTTGTTACCGTAAGTTATTTGTACTTACTTGGGCTTGATATATTTATATGCTTTTATCTACCTTTATGTATTTATTTTTTCACTTGGGCTTGACATAACATGAATCTTACCTTTGTCTAACAAATATTTGTTTTTGTTTGCACTGGAAAATGCATTCGATCTTCAATTTACAGAAGTGGGCTGTTGATATCAACAAATATGCTTGCGAAAGCTTGAAGTTGAACCACCCTGAAACTGAGGTATAGATCTTGGTTCTATGCTGTTCATTTATTTTTGCTTTTGTGTCATTGTGCATACAGATAATGCAGCCTGCAGTATATCTAAAGTGTTTGGCTTTTAGGTGAGGAATGAATCTGCTGAAGATTTTCTGCAATTGCTTAAGGAATGGGAGAAGTTGTGTAAGGAATTCGACTTGTTCAAAAAAGAAAAAACACCAATAATTAGGGAAGAAGATGAAGAAGAAGAGGAAGAAGATGGATCAACAGTTCCCAAAGGGGAGTTTGAAGTTGGAAAGTTGCTTGCCATTTGTTATGGCGATCCAAATGAATGCAAAAAGCGTGGAATTTATTTCAAAGTATCTTCCTTATACCAACAAAGTTATATTAGTTCTTGTGCATCGATCTACCTTTTGTTTTTGGCTATATTTGGAGCTCTTATGTTTCTTCTTTTCCCTCCGAATATGATAAAATTTGGGACACTAATCTTTGCATCTAAGTTAATAAACACATAATTATGTTATTCATCAATATGTTTTGCATGAGGTGGATTAGGACTTTGGACCCCACATTATGAGTCCACTAAAGTGACATATGGGCTCTCAAATGATACAAAGTTATGATTATCTTCTTGATTTTACTAAAGTGACATATGGGCTCTCAAGTGATACAAAGTTATGATTATCTTCTTGATTTTACTGGCATAACATTACTTGATTTGAATGCCCCTTCGTTTTTGGTGACAATTGTTTTATTATCAAGAAACTTCTTTTTTATAATGTTGATTTTTGTTTTTTGGTAAAGAATACATACAAATGCAAATTAGTAACAAATAAAGGGGCTATGGTTTGGTTCCCTTTGTATGGGGATTTGGTAACACATCCATGAATGTCATCAAATCCAAGTATATTTGGTAATAATTCATAATTGCTTGGGAATAGGGTAAGAACAATGAAGGTTTGCTGCCTTAGGTATATTGATTTTGGTTTTATTGTAGTTAAATATATGTCCATGAATTTTGCATGATTGTATAATTGTTGCTTTAAAGACCCCTTTTTTTGGGGATGGGGAGGGGGGGGGGAGGGGGAGGGTTACATAAGCCAGTTTTTTCATAAGCCTAATGCATCACTTGTATAATCCACCAAAATGTGCTTGTTTGTTTAGGGAAAAGTCTAGGGTTGGGTAGTATATATGTTGGACCTTGGCCCTTGGGTTTTTACTGTAATAGGCACTATGACCTTAAGGTTGGATACAAGATTAGCTAGTTTGATCTTACTTAGTTTATTTTCCAATTTAATTGTGGGTGTGTAGGTCTAATATCTGTTGGATTTAAGTGAATCTTTCTTTTTTTTATTTATTTGCTTTATTAGATAATTCATAGGCTGGATAAGGAATCAGTTATGGCTTTCCATTCCAAGTTTACTTTGTATTTAGGATTTGTCCAAGATAGACTCGATTGTGGATTTCCTTAGCAGAATTGAACTCCATAATTTATCTTGAGCCTTATCATAAGATTTTGAAAATTCAAGTTTTTTGTTGCAACTCTTCTTTTGCTCCAAGAAGCACTTTGTGTTTGATCACGGGAAAATGGATTTGTATTTTTTTCCTGTTGACAACTTGTGGTGAGAAACCTAAGTGGTTCAAAATGCAAAAGCTACGCTTCTTTTTTGCTGCTATTATGTTACTAAGTTGCTGTTTTTCTCATTCATAGCCATTAAGATGTAAGTTAAACCTAGGATTTCTGCAGCTAGAACCCCCATTTCTAGAAGTTCATGTTCTACACTTTTTTTTTTCATGCTGGTTTATTCTGAATATTTGGGATTATTACAAATTTGATTATTTGGTGTTGACCTATTTTCTGACACAGTTTTTACCAGAGGAAATTATCATATTACCACCGTTGGCTACTGTGGTTTTATGTTGAAGTATTGATTTCTGAGATAGGTTTATGTTCTGTTTTGACATATGATTGCAATACATATTGAGGAATCTTCAAATCTCTTTACTGCCACTTTTTTGGTATAAGAAACCCTCAAATATATTTAGGCTGCCTTTAATTTTTCAAAGACTCGGAAGATCTTGTTTTTATTTAAGTTGAGGGCACAAATGTTGTGTTGGTTTGATTTCTTTTTTCCAAGGCTTTTGTGTAGTGCCCTTAGATTTGGAGTTTATTAGTTTAAATATAACTTCCTTCAAATTTATAGTATAGTTGATTTAGATAGAGATTGAAATCTAATAATTTTTGCTTAAGCAGTGTAAATTTGTTTTTGTTGTTTTGGCTGATTTCGTCTAGAACTTAAAAAGTTTGTGCTAAGTTTTCCTCCTTTTGTGTTACGAGATACCAACACCCGAAAGTAAGGCTTGATTGCATGGCTTTGATTGTGGGTTAATAGATTTCTATTGATTACCCATATCGATGTTGGTAGGGTGTTGCTAATTATTACTATTGCAGTTGTGCCGATGGTTTAATATCTTGGAGATTTTGCCATATCTCTCTTTTTCAAAAAGTCGAGACGAGATGTATGGCAAGTTACAATTGTACAAAGACTTGACCAAGATCTCGAGATCTTTCCTCTATTTCGCCTCTCTCTCTAGTTTTTTGAAGAAAAGACACTAAGGAGCAAGGATTTTGGTGCTTTTACTTAAGGATCTCCATTCCTACACTCGTTGAAGCTTAAAGATAGAGAATATTACCTCATGATCCACATTGGAGTTACTTTAATTTTCACTGTATGTGAATGTGACTCATCACTCATCAGTGTTAATTGTTAAACAATTAAGTAATTATCTATGTTGTCTTTTAAATTCTTATAATTATGTTATGTCATGTGTTGATTGTGGAATGTTGATTGTGGAATAGAGAATATTGGCCTAGGGTCTGAAGAGTTGGAGACTACATACATAGGGTACGAAGTGAAAGTACCATTTTAGATTTGATTTAAAGAAAAGAAAAGAAAAAAAAAAAAAAAACTACTGATGTTTCCATTGTGTTTAGAAGGCCTAATAATTGTTAAATATCAAGTTTCAGGGGCTACAAAGACCATATGGCCACCGAGACCAACCATCAAGTCAATTGGGAAAAAATACATGATCTCCGCGAGATCTCCTTATTTTTTTGGATCAGCAAGATGGGGACAAGCGAGAGATCTTAAACCTTGGACTTGTGCCTCCGAATTACAATATCTAGTTGCTAGTTGATATACCATTCTATTTTTACATACATGTGCCAATTATGTTGATATAGTTCTGAAGAACTAGAATGCCAGAAGCATACCGGCCATCAAACTGGACCAAGAATGGATTAGTAGACCTAATTTGAGTGCCCAATGTCTTGTATGGGCCACAGGCTTTGTAATTAATGGATTACTTTTGTAATGAGATCATCTTATATAAGCCTAAATATTGGACATAAGTCCAATACGAGATTAAATAGCGAGTTTCTGTTTTGTAATGTTCTGGAATAGCTTCTATTTTGTAAGTGATTCTCCCTAACATGCACAGGGTTTCCTGTTTTGCCTGTTTCCATAAGTGGGATCATGCCATTGATTTGAGAAATAATTTTGCCTTGAAGTTATGTGTCCTATGAGTGATGGAGCATGGTTTTGTGGAATTTGAAACTTCTCTATTAAATTATGTAGTACGAAAACCTTGGTGGGATGCCGACTATGGTTGGAGTTTGTGTGATGCCTTCTCTGCTGTAGGTGAGATACCTTTGTATCTTTCTTCCTTTTTTAAGATCTGTAATTAACTTCTCCCTTGTTTCAGTTTCCTCTTTACTATCATGCTCTGTTTTGGGTTCATCTCTCATATACTCCATTCCTTTGTCAACGAGTTGCATTCCTTATCCTATATTGCTGGACAGCTTTCAAGCTTTCGCCAGTTCCCATTTGGAGCAGAATAGTGTCTTCTAGTGTATCCTGCAGCAGAATCCCCTTTCGTGCTTTACTTCTGACCACCCCTTTTCTGTTGCAGTATATTGTTCTGTAAGCTGGATGAATGTCTCAATCAATCTGTCTTATTTGCCACTAATTCTGGTTTTGTTTTGGAAACTTTTTCTTATGGTTCTTTATCCTTATTTAACTACTAATCTCTCTGTTTCTTAACCTGATAATAGCTTCTGTACCTAACAATCTGATTCTGGTGTAGTATAGTAGTAATTAATTTCATTCCATCCACGTTCTATTTTTTTTCAGTTACTAATTTTTTTGTGTTGATATTCCCAAATAGGATTTGTTGGCCTTCTATTTCTTTTCAGTTTCTCAAACTGATTTGACAAGTTTCTAGTTTCTGTTTATGGTCAGATCTCCTGATCCAGCCATTGGATTTTGTTCCCTCTTTGAGGGACTGTTCCTTGCACCAAAGTACTCTGTTAGAGTACTCTACTCAGTTAGTATTGAGAGAAATTATAATTTTCCAATTCTACTCAATAACTATTGAGAGATATTAGAATTTTTCGGTTTTGGTTTCTTAAGCCCTACGATTCTGTTCATTGCTGGCATCTCTATTTAACCCTTATGTGGCCTATAGGATTCCAGTCTATATGTAATGCCTTTTATTTGTAATCAGAGCATTATGTATCAAAATTTTAATGATCGTGATTTGATCATTTATATGGGCTTATTATCATTTGCTGTCGTCATATTTAATGGGATCGGGGTGGTGTAGGTAAGTGAGCCTTACGAATTAGCCTGGCTGGGTCAGTAGATATTCCTTCCATTGAACCAGCCCAGATTTGGTTCATATTTGCCACTTCTTGTTCTTCTATCCAGCTCAACAGAGGGTTTTTTCTTTTCTCCGCATCAAAAAACATATTTCTCCTCCAGATTTTGTCTTGAGAAGATCCTCTAGAAGGCATGCCAGCTGTCCTATCAAACTGGAAAGAAGAAGGCTCTATAAGAAACCTGCCAGCCGTCCGTTGATTTATTCCAGCAAAGGAAAAGATTTGTTTCCAAATTTGTTTCTTTTTTAGATAGCAAGAACATCAGAATAGGAAGTATTAGTTATTGAGTTAGAGTTTATTTGTTTCTTGGTCTCTAAGTTTTAGGTGTTCAGTTTCTATTTTCATTATTTCCTAATTTGTAATGAGTTTTGTATTGGCGTGTATAAGAGGCCCCCATCAATTGTAACGGGTGACACATTAATAAACAAAGTTGCTTGCTTGCAATTTGTCAGCTTAAGATAGGTGTAGTACATCAACTGAGAGAGTTAAGGATGAGAGACCTAGGCTGAGATAGACATTCCCCTACCCCCTTGTTCTACAATCACTTGCCACCTTCTTTCCTTTCTTATCTTCTGTTTATCATTAATCCTTCAGTGCTAAGTTGAAGCTAAAATCCAGACTTGAAGACCAGCTTTGTTGAAGACCAAGAACAGACCAGAATGAAAGAATGGTCCAAGCTATCATAAGGTCTTTCTTCACTTAGCATCGAACATCAAATCTCTCAGATTTGTTGGCCATTCTCCCAACCTTTTTGAGGTTTCGTTCCATCCTCCAAAGGTGGACTTGACCTGCTTCTTAGAGCTGTTGGAGGCCTGCTCAAGCTACAACAAGAAATCTCTCAATTGAGCCCTCTAAAACCCTCTTCTATTTGTGGTGTGTCATCATGATTGGTTTCGTACCTTCTTGGTGGATTGAAACCAAATTTGGAGGATAGTTTTGGGGATATTGTTGGCCTGCATCTGAGTTTTTAATTTGAGTTCGGGATGGAGCTTGTGGAATTATTGGGGTTGTTTGCTTAGATAAATTTCCTTAAATTAGAGTGAGTTTGTCTACATTTGGAAATTGTAACTTAAACTGTTTGTTGGTACACACTAATTGTTAAAATCATTCTCAACGCATCTACACCTAATCGAAAGTGGTTCAGAAAAAGAAGATTTTGTGTCACTCAAGATTTTTACAGCTATGAACTTCAGAGAAGTCTATTCAAGATATTTAGTTTAAACTCATTTAATATTAGTGCATATGAAGCTCTATTATTTGAAAGCTTATAGATTGATAAGCTTCTTTGAGCGATCTCTAATGGATGATTTTGAGTCTCTCCATGTTTATCTTAGCTTTTATGTTAAGCTCTATAATTATAGTCTTCAATTGAATTTTTAATTTTAGGTACGTTGGAAGGGCTATGGGCCAAGTGAGGACACATGGGAGGGTATTGAAGGTCTTAGGTAAGCTATTTGTTTTATATTGATTTGATTTCTATTTGTTTTGATCTTTTTGAACTTAAGATTTACTAACATGCCATTGGTATATTATTTGCAGCAAATGCCAAGAAAGTATAAAGAACTTTGTAACTAAAGGTTTCAACTCAAATATCTTACCGCTTTCTGTGAGTTCCTTTTTTCTGTATTTAATTTATTAATTGAGCTTAATTTTGGCTAGTATTTTGTTCTTATTTACCTTTTTTTTTTTAGGGTGACGTCGATGTGATATGTGGTGGACCTCCTTGTCAAGGCATTAGTGGATTTAATCGCTTTAGAAACAAGGAGGCACCTTTCAAGGACCTTAAAAACCATCAATTGGTGGTTTTTATGGACATTGTTAATTTCTTAAAACCCAAGTTCGTTTTAATGGAAAATGTGGTTGATATTTTGAAGTTTGCTGGTGGGTTTCTTGGGAAGTATGCTGTGGGCCGGCTTGTTTCTATGAATTATCAAACAAGGCTTGGAATGATGGCAGCTGGCTGCTACGGCCTTCCGCAGTTCCGCATGCGCGTATTCCTATGGGGCGCTCAACCTTCTGAGGCAAGTTATATTACTAGTAAGAATGAATAATGTGAAGAGAGCTTTTATTCATTTGTTGTTTTCATTCTTGTAGAAGTTGCCTCAATATCCATTGCCTACTCATGAAGTTGTTGTCAGGGGAGGTGTCCCAGTCAATTTTGAGGTGCGAAAGTTTTAATATTTTGTGCTTATTTTTTCATGATTGTTATTATGCTTGACATATTCTCCTTAATACAGAAAAATATGGTAGCATATGATGAGAAAAACCGAATCATATTGGAAAATGCACTACTTTTAGAGGATGCTATTTCTGATCTTCCCCCAGTGAGTATAACACTTGAATGATTGTGCTTAAAGTTTCAATTGATTAGTACAACATTGTTTTGAAAATCTTCACTGATGTTGTCAGGTTACTAATGATGAAAGTCAGGATGAGATGCCATATGGGAACGCACCTAAAACTGATTTCCAGCGCTATATAAGATTGAGTCGGACT
The DNA here is from genome assembly GCF_013358625.1 of Macadamia integrifolia. NCBI lineage: Eukaryota > Viridiplantae > Streptophyta > Magnoliopsida > Proteales > Proteaceae > Macadamia > Macadamia integrifolia. Next base: position 7,232,110 of record NC_056559.1, read on the forward strand.
GGTATTGTTCATCTCCTCTAATTGAATTTGTTATTTTTTTATTCCATAAATTATTTTGTAAGACAAAAGTTGGACATTAATCCTATTACAGGATTATTCTTCTTTAAAATTTTTTGATGAGTTTGTTGGAATTGATGACTTAAGATTAGAAAGATTAGATTTGGCTGCTTTGATAAATCCTCACAGGAGTGTTTTTGCTATAGAGGATGCTCCTCATTGTTGTAGTAGGAATAATAGTTTGTCCAATAGGTGTAAAAAATTCAAGTCCCCCCACTAATATAAGAAGAGTTGATTCCCAAATTTGTTAGAAGAAATAATTAGAATCCCAATTCAACCAAGAAAAGTGATCATAATTTTGTTGAAAAATTAGAAGAATACAAGCCTCATAAGTTTTAAATTTAAAATTACTGAGTGACTGGGTTCCCTTGCATTCTAAGTGGTGGGTGGATCTGCTGATTGCCAATCTTGCTAACCAGTTTGGATTGCTCACATTTACTAATATGCATACTAATCTTTATAATACATAAAGTAATAGTGACTCTGAATTGGCAGTCAATTGTAACCATTCAATTAATTAATTACTTGGCAAACAGAAGTGGAACTGGATAAAAAACCAGGACCTGTACATCTGTGGTTGGTGCTTGATGCAGCCATGCGTTTTGGCTATCTTTCTAAATTGAATGTTTGGCTATGTAGTTAAGTTTCCTTTAAGCCATAACTACTAGACAAACAATAACTTTTTTCACATGCATATTTTTATGAGTGGTTTAAGTAATTTTATATAGCTATAAACTATAATTTTGCCTCTAACTAATGGTTTGCTTCAATAACAGAGTTGATGTCTGTTGCTAGTATTGAGAAAAAGGAATTAAGCAAGTCATTACAAAAGGCGCTATTTGATCATCGCCCTTTGAAATTGAATGAGGATGATTATCAAAGGGTTTGTCGTATCCCGAAGAAAAAGGTTTCAGTGCTGCTAAGACATTCATGAAAACATTTTTTCCTATATTTCATTGTAATTTAGTTGTTGGGGCTTACTTTATTCTGTTGTTCTCAGGGTGCAAACTTCAGGGATCTTCCTGGCGTGTTGGTTCGTCCAGATAAGAAAGTTGAGTGGGACACATCTGTTGAAAGGGTGTACCTACCTTCAGGGAAGCCTTTGGTAATAGTTACTTTTTGTTGTACTGTCAGTTGTTTGGTCCTCTTTCTTCATTTGTTACCTTAACAATAAATATATTGTAGGTACCTGATTATGCTATGACTTTTGTCCGTGGCTCGTCATCTAAGTAAGTGATTGGTTATCTCTTTTTATATTTGTATTTCTCACGTTTTAAAGTTTCTTTTAGCCTTCTTATATTGGCTAAAATAATGCAGGCCATTTGGTCGATTGTGGTGGGATGAAATGTATTAGCTTGATATTAATTACTTTGGATTTGTAAACAGGTTCTGTTGCACCCGGAGCAGGACAGAGTGTTAACCATCCGTGAAAATGCGCGACTGCAAGGGTTCCCAGATTTCTATCAGCTTTGTGGACCTATAAAAGAAAGGTAACAATTTCATAGATTTATGCGACCTTCAGTTCTATTGTTCATTTTTGTCTTCCCCTTATACATCCTAGAGAAGATAATGTCTTGTTTTCTTTTGGTCTTGAATTGGAATTCTTACAAGTTCTTCATTCAAATTTATTTCAGATATATACAGGTAGGCAATGCTGTTGCTGTGCCAGTCTCTAGGGCACTTGGGTATGCATTGGGTTTGGCATGTCAAGGGAACACTGATGAGCAGCCTTTGCTAGTTCTACCTCCTAAATTTCCTAGTCATATTGAGCGGGTATCATGTTCAATTGAAAGTGATGATGCTAATTGTTCCAGTAAGGATGAGTAATTTTAGTATCTCGTAATGAGAAACTTTATTGTTTGAAACGATTCTCTATCAAATGTTGTAGTTTTTCTTGGAGAACAGAGACTACATGTTGTACTCGAGAGAAGTTGAAGTGCAGAGCCCATGTTCTAAAAGGTTATTTGAATATGTGGATATGCCAATACGGATAAATGATGGGCAAGGAGAAGGTGATAAGAATGGAAATTTACACTGTGGAGCAAGCTATTCCAACCCGTATTAGTGTTCTATCTTCTCTGTTATCATGATGTCTTTTCTCTCAGTGAACAGAAACACTATGTTGTATTCCAAAGAAGCAGTTATAGTCAATGTTCTAAAAGATTTTTGAATGTATTCTCATGCAGAGCGAATGGAAATTCCATGAGCTAGTTGACATATTAAGAAATGGATGGCTGTCTAGTTTGTGGAAAAGAATCTGCTGTATTTCATTTTGTAAACCGCTTCACACATTTCATATTGCTGTGTCCATGGTTCTAGAAATGGAAGTTGAGAGAACGAGCATTCGGTGAAATGCATAAACAGAAGTACAAAACTATTAGAATTGAGAAATTGATCTGTAAGAAAAGATTTATTTACATGCACGTTGGCATATAGTTGCCTGTGTAGTTTATGGAAAGAATTTATGAAATGAAAGGTTAGATAGGAGGACTTACGGGAAATGTAAAAGTGGAAATGGAATCCAGTACCCACCTTGGCAAGTCACAGGAAGTTGGTTTCTGTGTATTTTGAGACAGTTTATCTGGGCATCCATTCTTCTGGCAATCGAAATCTTTGATAATGAAGGGGCATCTTGAAGTGTCGTAGAAAGGTGATGACGAAGCTTTAGTCACCCAACTCCCTTGGTATATGTTGCAGTTGCTTGATTCTAATGCTGCGTTTATGTTTCTAAAATCCTCATCTGATTCTGGTTTCGCAGTGGAAAGGTGAAGTGATGGCGATATACAAAATAGAAAAGCCAAATAAGAGAAATAGTTCTGAAACCCAATTCTCATCTCCCTCAGTTGTGCACTAGAAGAGTTTTGATTTATTTCTCAATGTCTTTGGTGTATACAATCTTTGTATTGATACCTCTAAACTAACTACTCTGTTATAGATTAGCTAACCAAGTGAGATAACCAGTGATATTAGCACTTGTAATGAAATGATCAATGCGTATAACTCAAATTGCCGTACACAAGAAGCACTAAAATATTGTTGACCCATTTGTGACATTGACCATGGAACAATAGCCCAAACATCTCCTCCTTTGACACACTAGTGCTGTGTAATGCCCTTGCCATTTCTCCCCTATGTTTGGTTATGAAGGCTATTTTTTGCAAAAGAACCATGCATTACCAACAGAGATTATTATGAATGATCATGTGCCATTAGTTTGAGTATTTGACGAATTCGATTCTAGGTCCATGTAACTAACTGCTGCTAGCTTTAAGGCCATAAATCACTCAAGACTGCTATATGTGTAAATGGCAAGTCTAGGATATGGTCAGATGAACCACAACAGATAAAATTGTTCTCCACCAACACCAAGGATCTGTATATTAAGCCCCTATCTCTTGTCATTGGTGTAGGAGGTCCTATGTTGCATGTTGTTTGTTGACAATTAAGCATTGATTGAAGATTTGAGGGGATGAATGCCAAACTACAACTGCAGAGTGTTGCTGTAAAAAAAAAAAAAAGAGTTGATGGCTTGAGAGATCCAAAAAATGACATTTTTGTTTTCTTGTTCAAGATTTTTAAATGGGGGAAGAGAGAATAACATGTTGCTCATTGAACAAGAGGAATGAATGAAGTGAGAGATGCTTTGGGAATCGGGCTACCGTCGGGTTGACATAGTCCAATGAAATTGACAGTAAAATTTAACAAGGAAAAGTTATTCATTCTTTTTATACACCTAATTCAGCAACTCTGTTTTTTCCCTCATTGTTTACTTTTAATGGTCCTCTCTCCCCCCTTGTTTTTTTCTTTTCTCTTCCTTTTAACATGACTTCACAGAAGTTGTCATCTAATCAATCTGGCATAAGATTCCTTCACATTTGCCCAAGTAGTATTGATCCAATCACCAAAGCCATAATGCACAAACTTCTATATCTTAGGAGAGCATTGAGAGTTGGGACTTGAGATGCATTGTTCTAGTCAAGATGAACACAGAGCAACCCAACTATAGTGTCATTATATATCTGTTCTTTGGTCTGGAGACTCAGCAGGTATGCCCACTACTTGGTTGTCTTCGAACTATC